>NC_079554.1:5588335-5910978 GCF_015846415.1 Triplophysa dalaica | reverse complement strand
CAGTTTTACACAAAATGAAGTTTTCAGTGCAAAGCCCATGTTTCTCACTCTCCAGCACTCAGAATGAGCATTTAAGAAAAGTAACTCTGATTGTTCCTAAACCTTTTTTCATTATGCACACAGCCAGTTTTACACAAAATGAAGTTTTCAGTGCAAAGCCCATGTTTCTCACTCCCAGCACTCAGAATGAGCATTTAAAGAAAAGTAACTCTGATCTGTTCCTAAACGCATTTTTTCATTATGCACAGCCAGTTTTACAAAATGAAGTTTTCAGTGCAAAGCCCATGTTTCTCACCTCCCAGCACTCAGAATGAGCATTTAGAAAAGTAACTCTGATCTGTTCCTAAACGCATTTTTCATTATGCACACAGCCAGTTTTACACAAAATGAAGTTTTCAGTGCAAAGCCCATGTTTCTCACTCTCCAGCACTCAGAATGAGCATTTAAGAAAAGTAACTCTGATCTGTTCCTAAAGCATTTTTTCATTATGCACAGCCAGTTTTACACAAAATGAAGTTTTCAGTGCAAAGCCCATGTTTCTCACCTCCAGCACTCAGAATGAGCATGTTAGAAAAGTAACTCTGATCTGTTCCTAAACGCATTTTTCATTATGCACAGCCAGTTTTACACAAAATGAAGTTTTCAGTGCAAAGCCCATGTTTCTCACTCTCCCAGCACTCAGAATGAGCATTTAAGAAAAGTAACTCTGATCTGTTCCTAAACCACTTTTTTCATTATGCACACAGCCAGTTTTACACAAATGAAGTTTTCAGTGCAAAGCCCATGTTTCTCACTCTCCCAGCACTCAGAATGAGTTAAGAAAAGTAACTCTGATCTGTTCCTAAACGCATTTTTTCATTATGCACAGCCAGTTTTACACAAAATGAAGTTTTCAGTGCAAAGCCCATGTTTCTCCTCCCAGCACTCAGAATGAGCATTTAAGAAAAGTAACTCTGATCTGTTCCTAAACGCTTTTTCATTATGCACACAGCCAGTTTTACAAAATGAAGTTTTCAGTGCAAAGCCCATGTTTCTCACCCTCCCAGCACTCAGAATGAGCATTTAGAAAAAGTAACTCTGATCTGTTCCTAAACGCACTTTTTCATTATGCACAGAGCCAGTTTTACACAAAATGAAGTTTTCAGTGCAAAGCCCATGTTTCTCACCTCCCAGCACTCAGAATGAGCATTTAAGAAAAGTAACTCTGATCTGTTCCTAAACGCATTTTTCATTATGCACACAGCCAGTTTTACAAAAATGAAGTTTTCAGTGCAAAGCCCATGTTTCTCATCTCCCAGCACTCAGAATGAGCATTAAGAAAAGTAACTCTGATCTGTTCCTAAACGCATTTTTTCATTATGCACAGCCAGTTTTACACAAAATGAAGTTTTCAGTGCAAAGCCCATGTTTCTCACCTCCCAGCACTCAGAATGAGCATTAGAAAAGTAACTCTGATCTGTTCCTAAACGCATTTTTTCATTATGCACCAGCCAGTTTTACACAAAATGAAGTTTTCAGTGCAAAGCCCATGTTTCTCACTCTCCCAGCACTCAGAATGAGCATTAAAGAAAAGTAACTTGATCGTTCCTAAACGCATTTTTTCATTATGCACAGCCAGTTTTACACAAAATGAAGTTCAGTGCAAAGCCCATGTTTCTCACCTCCAGCACTCAGATAATGTTAGAAAAGTAACTCTGATCTGTTCCTAAACGCATTTTTTCATTATGCACACAGCCAGTTTTACACAAAATGAAGTTTTCAGTGCAAAGCCATGTTTCTCACTCTCCCAGCACTCAGAATGAGCATGTTAGAAAAGTAACTCTGATCTGTTCCTAAACGCATTTTTTCATTATGCACACAGCCAGTTTTACACAAAATGAAGTTTTCAGTGCAAAGCCCATGTTTCTCACTCTCCAGCACTCAGAATGAGCATTAGAAAAGTAACTCTGATCTGTTCCTAAACGCATTTTTCATTATGCACAGCCAGTTTTACACAAAATGAAGTTTTCAGTGCAAAGCCCATGTTTCTCCCTCCCAGCACTCAGAATGAGCATGTTAGAAAAGTAACTCTGATCTGTTCCTAAACGCATTTTTTCATTATGCACCAGCCAGTTTTACACAAAATGAAGTTTTCAGTGCAAAGCCCATGTTTCTCACCTCCCAGCACTCAGAATGAGCATTAGAAAAGTAACTCTGATCTGTTCCTAAACGCATTTTTTCATTATGCACAGCCAGTTTTACACAAAATGAAGTTTTCAGTGCAAAGCCCATGTTTCTCACCCTCCCAGCACTCAGAATGAGCATTAAAGAAGTAACTCTGATCTGTTCCTAAACGCATTTTTTCATTATGCACAGCCAGTTTTACACAAAATGAAGTTTTCAGTGCAAAGCCCATGTTTCTCCTCCCAGCACTCAGAATGAGCATTAAGAAAAGTAACTCTGATCTGTTCCTAAACGCATTTTTTCATTATGCACAGCCAGTTTTACACAAAATGAAGTTTTCAGTGCAAAGCCCATGTTTCTCACTCCAGCACTCAGAATGAGCATTAAGAAAAGTAACTCTGATCTGTTCCTAAACGCATTTTTTCATTATGCACAGCCAGTTTTACACAAAATGAAGTTTTCAGTGCAAAGCCCATGTTTCTCACCTCCCAGCACTCAGAATGAGCATTAGAAAAGTAACTCTGATCTGTTCCTAAACGCATTTTTCATTATGCACACAGCCAGTTTTACACAAAATGAAGTTTTCAGTGCAAAGCCCATGTTTCTCTCTCCCAGCACTCAGAATGAGCATGTTAGAAAAGTAACTCTGATCTGTTCTAAAGCACTTTTTCATTATGCACAGCCAGTTTTACACAAAATGAAGTTTTCAGTAAAGCCCATGTTTCTCACTCTCCCAGCACTCAGAATGAGCATTAAGAAAAGTAACTCTGATCTGTTCCTAAACGCATTTTTTCATTATGCACAGCCAGTTTTACACAAAATGAAGTTTTCAGTGCAAAGCCCATGTTTCTCACTCTCCCAGCACTCAGAATGAGCATTTAAGAAAAGTAACTCTGATCTGTTCCTAAACGCACTTTTTCATTATGCACACAGCCAGTTTTACACAAAATGAAGTTTTCAGTGCAAAGCCCATGTTTCTCACTCCAGCACTCAGAATGAGCATTAAGAAAAGTAACTCTGATCTGTTCCTAAACGCATTTTTCATTATGCAACAGCCAGTTTTACACAAAATGAAGTTTTCAGTGCAAAGCCCATGTTTCTCACCTCCCAGCACTCAGAATGAGCATTAAGAAAAGTAACTCTGATCTGTTCCTAAACGCATTTTTTCATTATGCACAGCCAGTTTTACACAAAATGAAGTTTTCAGTGCAAAGCCCATGTTTCTCACTCCCAGCACTCAGAATGAGCATTAAGAAAAGTAACTCTGATCTGTTCCTAAACGCATTTTTTCATTATGCACAGCCAGTTTTACACAAAATGAAGTTTTCAGTGCAAAGCCCATGTTTCTCACTCAGCACTCAGAATGAGCATTAGAAAAGTAACTCTGATCTGTTCCTAAACGCATTTTTTCATTATGCACAAGCCAGTTTTACACAAAATGAAGTTTTCAGTGCAAAGCCCATGTTTCTCACCTCCCAGCACTCAGAATGAGCATTAAGAAAAGTAACTCTGATCTGTTCCTAAACACATTTTTCATTATGCACACAGCCAGTTTTACACAAAATGAAGTTTTCAGTGCAAAGCCCATGTTTCTCACCTCCAGCACTCAGAATGAGCATTTAAGAAAAGTAACTCTGATCTGTTCCTAAACGCACTTTTTCATTATGCACACAGCCAGTTTTACACAAAATGAAGTTTTCAGTGCAAAGCCCATGTTTCTCACTCCCAGCACTCAGAATGAGCATTAAGAAAAGTAACTCTGATCTGTTCCTAAACACTTTTTCATTATGCACCAGCCAGTTTTACACAAAATGAAGTTTTCAGTGCAAAGCCCATGTTTCTCACTCTCCCAGCACTCAGAATGAGCATTAAAGAAAAGTAACTCTGATCTGTTCCTAAACGCACTTTTTCATTATGCACAAGCCAGTTTTACACAAAATGAAGTTTTCAGTGCAAAGCCCATGTTTCTCACTCCCAGCACTCAGAATGAGCATTAAGAAAAGTAACTCTGATCTGTTCCTAAACGCATTTTTCATTATGCACAGCCAGTTTTACACAAAATGAAGTTTTCAGTGCAAAGCCCATGTTTCTCACTCTCCCAGCACTCAGAATGAGCATTAAGAAAAGTAACTCTGATCTGTTCCTAAACGCACTTTTTCATTATGCACAGCCAGTTTTACACAAAATGAAGTTTTCAGTGCAAAGCCCATGTTTCTCACCTCCCAGCACTCAGAATGAGCATTTAGAAAAGTAACTCTGATCTGTTCCTAAACGCATTTTTCATTATGCACAGCCAGTTTTACACAAAATGAAGTTTTCAGTGCAAAGCCCATGTTTCTCACCCAGCACTCAGAATGAGCATTTAGAAAAGTAACTCTGATCTGTTCCTAAACGCATTTTTTCATTATGCACACAGCCAGTTTTACACAAAATGAAGTTTTCAGTGCAAAGCCCATGTTTCTCACTCTCCCAGCACTCAGAATGAGCATTTAGAAAAGTAACTCTGATCTGTTCCTAAACGCATTTTTTCATTATGCACACAGCCAGTTTTACACAAAATGAAGTTTTCAGTGCAAAGCCCATGTTTCTCACTCTCCCAGCACTCAGAATGAGCATTAGAAAAGTAACTCTGATCTTCCTAAACGCATTTTTTCATTATGCACAGCCAGTTTTACACAAAATGAAGTTTTCAGTGCAAAGCCCATGTTTCTCACCTCCCAGCACTCAGAATGACATTTAGAAAAGTAACTCTGATCTGTTCCTAAACGCATTTTTTCATTATGCACCAGCCAGTTTTACACAAAATGAAGTTTTCAGTGCAAAGCCCATGTTTCTCACCTCCCAGCACTCAGAATGAGCATTTAGAAAAGTAACTCTGATCTGTTCCTAAACGCATTTTTTCATTATGCACAAGCCAGTTTTACACAAAATGAAGTTTTCAGTGCAAAGCCCATGTTTCTCACCTCCCAGCACTCAGAATGAGCATTAAGAAAAGTAACTCTGATCTGTTCCTAAACGCATTTTTTCATTATGCACAGCCAGTTTTACACAAAATGAAGTTTTCAGTGCAAAGCCCATGTTTCTCCCTCCCAGCACTCAGAATGAGCATTTAGAAAAGTAACTCTGATCTGTTCCTAAACGCATTTTTTCATTATGCACAGCCAGTTTTACACAAAATGAAGTTTTCAGTGCAAAGCCCATGTTTCTCACTCCAGCACTCAGAATGAGCATTAAGAAAAGTAACTCTGATCTGTTCCTAAACGCATTTTTTCATTATGCACAGCCAGTTTTACACAAAATGAAGTTTTCAGTGCAAAGCCCATGTTTCTCACCTCCCAGCACTCAGAATGAGCATTAGAAAAGTAACTCTGATCTGTTCCTAAACGCATTTTTTCATTATGCACACAGCCAGTTTTACACAAAATGAAGTTTTCAGTGCAAAGCCCATGTTTCTCACTCTCCCAGCACTCAGAATGAGCATTTAGAAAAGTAACTCTGATCTGTTCCTAAACGCTTTTTCATTATGCACAGCCAGTTTTACACAAAATGAAGTTTTCAGTGCAAAGCCCATGTTTCTCACTCCAGCACTCAGAATGAGCATTAAGAAAAGTAACTCTGATCTGTTCCTAAACGCATTTTTTCATTATGCACAGCCAGTTTTACACAAAATGAAGTTTTCAGTGCAAAGCCCATGTTTCTCACTCTCCCAGCACTCAGAATGAGCATTTAGAAAAGTAACTCTGATCTGTTCCTAAACGCACTTTTTCATTATGCACAAGCCAGTTTTACACAAAATGAAGTTTTCAGTGCAAAGCCCATGTTTCTCACTCCCAGCACTCAGAATGAGCATTAAGAAAAGTAACTCTGATCTGTTCCTAAACGCATTTTTCATTATGCAACAGCCAGTTTTACACAAAATGAAGTTTTCAGTGCAAAGCCCATGTTTCTCACCTCCCAGCACTCAGAATGAGCATTAAGAAAAGTAACTCTGATCTGTTCCTAAACGCATTTTTTCATTATGCACAGCCAGTTTTACACAAAATGAAGTTTTCAGTGCAAAGCCCATGTTTCTCACCTCCCAGCACTCAGAATGAGCATTAAAGAAAAGTAACTCTGATCTGTTCCTAAACGCATTTTTCATTATGCACAGCCAGTTTTACAAAATGAAGTTTTCAGTGCAAAGCCCATGTTTCTCACCTCCCAGCACTCAGAATGAGCATTTAGAAAAGTAACTCTGATCTGTTCCTAAACGCACTTTTTCATTATGCACAAGCCAGTTTTACACAAAATGAAGTTTTCAGTGCAAAGCCCATGTTTCTCACCTCCCAGCACTCAGAATGAGCATTAAGAAAAGTAACTCTGATCTGTTCCTAAACGCATTTTTTCATTATGCACACAGCCAGTTTTACACAAAATGAAGTTTTCAGTGCAAAGCCCATGTTTCTCACCTCCCAGCACTCAGAATGAGCATTAAGAAAAGTAACTCTGATCTGTTCCTAAACGCACTTTTTCATTATGCAACAGCCAGTTTTACACAAAATGAAGTTTTCAGTGCAAAGCCCATGTTTCTCACCTCCCAGCACTCAGAATGAGCATTAAAGAAAAGTAACTCTGATCTGTTCCTAAACGCATTTTTTCATTATGCACAGCCAGTTTTACACAAAATGAAGTTTTCAGTGCAAAGCCCATGTTTCTCACCTCCCAGCACTCAGAATGAGCATTAGAAAAGTAACTCTGATCTGTTCCTAAACGCTTTTTCATTATGCACAAGCCAGTTTTACACAAAATGAAGTTTTCAGTGCAAAGCCCATGTTTCTCACTCTCCCAGCACTCAGAATGAGCATTAAGAAAAGTAACTCTGATCTGTTCCTAAACGCATTTTTTCATTATGCACAGCCAGTTTTACACAAAATGAAGTTTTCAGTGCAAAGCCCATGTTTCTCACTCCCAGCACTCAGAATGAGCATTAGAAAAGTAACTCTGATCTGTTCCTAAACGCATTTTTCATTATGCACACAGCCAGTTTTACAAAATGAAGTTTTCAGTGCAAAGCCCATGTTTCTCACCTCCCAGCACTCAGAATGAGCATTTAGAAAAGTAACTCTGATCTGTTCCTAAACGCATTTTTTCATTATGCACAGCCAGTTTTACACAAAATGAAGTTTTCAGTGCAAAGCCCATGTTTCTCACCCTCCCAGCACTCAGAATGAGCATTAGAAAAGTAACTCTGATCTGTTCCTAAACGCATTTTTTCATTATGCACAGCCAGTTTTACACAAAATGAAGTTTTCAGTGCAAAGCCCATGTTTCTCACTTCCCAGCACTCAGAATGAGCATTAGAAAAGTAACTCTGATCTGTTCCTAAACGCATTTTTCATTATGCACAGCCAGTTTTACACAAAATGAAGTTTTCAGTGCAAAGCCCATGTTTCTCACCTCCCAGCACTCAGAATGAGCATGTTAGAAAAGTAACTCTGATCTGTTCCTAAACGCTTTTTTCATTATGCACAGCCAGTTTTACACAAAATGAAGTTTTCAGTGCAAAGCCCATGTTTCTCACTCTCCCAGCACTCAGAATGAGCATGTTAGAAAAGTAACTCTGATCTGTTCCTAAACGCATTTTTTCATTATGCACACAGCCAGTTTTACACAAAATGAAGTTTTCAGTGCAAAGCCCATGTTTCTCACTCTCCCAGCACTCAGAATGAGCATTAGAAAAGTAACTCTGATCTGTTCCTAAACGCATTTTTTCATTATGCACAGCCAGTTTTACACAAAATGAAGTTTTCAGTGCAAAGCCCATGTTTCTCACTCCCAGCACTCAGAATGAGCATGTTAAGAAAAGTAACTCTGATCTGTTCCTAAACGCATTTTTTCATTATGCACAAGCCAGTTTTACACAAAATGAAGTTTTCAGTGCAAAGCCCATGTTTCTCACTCTCCCAGCACTCAGAATGAGCATTAAAGAAAAGTAACTCTGATCTGTTCCTAAACGCATTTTTTCATTATGCAACAGCCAGTTTTACACAAAATGAAGTTTTCAGTGCAAAGCCCATGTTTCTCACCTCCCAGCACTCAGAATGAGCATTAAGAAAAGTAACTCTGATCTGTTCCTAAACGCATTTTTCATTATGCACAGCCAGTTTTACACAAAATGAAGTTTTCAGTGCAAAGCCCATGTTTCTCACCCTCCCAGCACTCAGAATGAGCATTAGAAAAGTAACTCTGATCTGTTCCTAAACGCATTTTTTCATTATGCACAGCCAGTTTTACACAAAATGAAGTTTTCAGTGCAAAGCCCATGTTTCTCACCCTCCCAGCACTCAGAATGAGCATTAGAAAAGTAACTCTGATCTGTTCCTAAACGCACTTTTTCATTATGCACAAGCCAGTTTTACAAAATGAAGTTTTCAGTGCAAAGCCCATGTTTCTCACCTCCCAGCACTCAGAATGAGCATTAAGAAAAGTAACTCTGATCTGTTCCTAAACGCATTTTTCATTATGCACACAGCCAGTTTTACACAAAATGAAGTTTTCAGTGCAAAGCCCATGTTTCTCACCTCCCAGCACTCAGAATGAGCATTAAGAAAAGTAACTCTGATCTGTTCCTAAACGCATTTTTCATTATGCAACAGCCAGTTTTACACAAAATGAAGTTTTCAGTGCAAAGCCCATGTTTCTCACCTCCAGCACTCAGAATGAGCATTAGAAAAGTAACTCTGATCTGTTCCTAAACGCATTTTTTCATTATGCACAGCCAGTTTTACACAAAATGAAGTTTTCAGTGCAAAGCCCATGTTTCTCACTCCTCCCAGCACTCAGAATGAGCATTTAAGAAAAGTAACTCTGATCTGTTCCTAAACGCACTTTTTTCATTATGCACACAGCCAGTTTTACACAAAATGAAGTTTTCAGTGCAAAGCCCATGTTTCTCACCCTCCCAGCACTCAGAATGAGCATTAAAGAAAAGTAACTCTGATCTGTTCCTAAACGCATTTTTTCATTATGCACACAGCCAGTTTTACACAAAATGAAGTTTTCAGTTCAAAGCCCATGTTTCTCACTCTCCCAGCACTCAGAATGAGCATTAAGGAAAGTAACTCTGATCTGTTACTAAACGCATTTTTTCATTATGCATTCAGCCAGTTTTACACAAAATGAAGTTTTCAGTGCAAAGCCCATGTTTCTCACCCTCCAGCACTCAGAATGAGCATTTAGAAAAGTAAACTCTGATCTGTTCCTAAACGCATTTTTTCATTATGCACGCAGCCAGTTTTACACAAAATGAAGTTTTCAGTGCAAAGCCCATGTTTCTCACTCTCCCAGCACTCAGAATGAGCATTAAAGAAAAGTAACTCTGATCTGTTCCTAAACGCATTTTTTCATTATGCATCAGGCCAGTTTTACACAAAATGAAGTTTTCAGTGCAAAGCCCATGTTTCTCACCTCCCAGCACTCAGAATGAGCATTTAAGAAAAGTAACTCTGATCTGTTCCTAAACGCATTTTTTCATTATGCACACAGCCAGTTTTACACAAAATGAAGTTTTCAGTGCAAAGCCCATGTTTCTCACTCTCCCAGCACTCAGAATGAGCATTTAAGAAAAGTAACTCTGATCTGTTCCTAAACGCACTTTTTCATTATGCACACAGCCAGTTTTACACAAAATGAAGTTTTCAGTGCAAAGCCCATGTTTCTCACCCTCCCAGCACTCAGAATGAGCATTTAAGAAAAGTAACTCTGATCTGTTCCTAAACGCATTTTTTCATTATGCACTCAGCCAGTTTTACACAAAATGAAGTTTTCAGTGCAAAGCCCATGTTTCTCACTCTCCCAGCACTCAGAATGAGCATGTTAGAAAAGTAACTCTGATCTGTTCCTAAAAGCACTTTTTCATTATGCACAGCAGCCAGTTTTACACAAAATGAAGTTTCAGTGCAAAGCCCATGTTTCTCACTCTCCCAGCACTCAGAATGAGCATTAAGAAAAGTAACTCTGATCTGTTCCTAAACGCATTTTTTCATTATGCATCAGCCAGTTTTACACAAAATGAAGTTTTCAGTGCAAAGCCCATGTTTCTCACTCTCCCAGCACTCAGAATGAGCATGTAAGAAAAGTAACTCTGATCTGTTCCTAAAAGCACTTTTTTCTTATGCATCAGCCAGTTTTACACAAAATGAAGTTTTCAGTGCAAAGCCCATGTTTCTCACCCTCCCAGCACTCAGAATGAGCATTAAAGAAAAGTAACTCTGATCTGTTCCTAAACGCATTTTTTCATTATGCATCAGCCAGTTTTACACAAAATGAAGTTTTCAGTGCAAAGCCCATGTTTCTCACCCTCCCAGCACTCAGAATGAGCATTTAAGAAAAGTAACTCTGATCTGTTCCTAAACGCATTTTTTCATTATGCACACAGCCAGTTTTACACAAAATGAAGTTTTCAGTGCAAAGCCCATGTTTCTCACCCTCCCAGCACTCAGAATGAGCATTAAAGAAAAGTAACTCTGATCTGTTCCTAAACGCATTTTTTTCATTATGCATTCAGCCAGTTTTACACAAAATGAAGTTTTCAGTGCAAAGCCCATGTTTCTCACCCTCCCAGCACTCAGAATGAGCATTTTAGAAAAGTAACTCTGATCTGTTCCTAAACGCACTTTTTCATTATGCACACAGCCAGTTTTACACAAAATGAAGTTTTCAGTGCAAAGCCCATGTTTCTCACTCTCCCAGCACTCAGAATGAGCATTTAAGAAAAGTAACTCTGATCTGTTCCTAAACGCATTTTTTCATTATGCACTCAGCCAGTTTTACACAAAATGAAGTTTTCAGTGCAAAGCCCATGTTTCTCACCCTCCCAGCACTCAGAATGAGCATTAAAGAAAAGTAACTCTGATCTGTTCCTAAACGCATTTTTTCATTATGCAGACAGCCAGTTTTACACAAAATGAAGTTTTCAGTGCAAAGCCCATGTTTCTCACTCTCCCAGCACTCAGAATGAGCATTAAGAAAAGTAACTCTGATCTGTTCCTAAACGCATTTTTTCATTATGCACACAGCCAGTTTTACACAAAATGAAGTTTTCAGTGCAAAGCCCATGTTTCTCACTCTCCCAGCACTCAGAATGAGCATTAAGAAAAGTAACTCTGATCTGTTCCTAAACGCACTTTTTCATTATGCATCAGCCAGTTTTACACAAAATGAAGTTTTCAGTGCAAAGCCCATGTTTCTCACTCTCCCAGCACTCAGAATGAGCATTAAGAAAAGTAACTCTGATCTGTTCCTAAACGCATTTTTTCATTATGCATCAGCCAGTTTTACACAAAATGAAGTTTTCAGTGCAAAGCCCATGTTTCTCACCCTCCCAGCACTCAGAATGAGCATTTAAGAAAAGTAACTCTGATCTGTTCCTAAACGCATTTTTTCATTATGCACACAGCCAGTTTTACACAAAATGAAGTTTTCAGTGCAAAGCCCATGTTTCTCACCCTCCCAGCACTCAGAATGAGCATTTAGAAAAGTAACTCTGATCTGTTCCTAAACGCATTTTTTCATTATGCACACAGCCAGTTTTACACAAAATGAAGTTTTCAGTGCAAAGCCCATGTTTCTCACCCTCCCAGCACTCAGAATGAGCATTTAAGAAAAGTAACTCTGATCTGTTCCTAAACACATTTTTTCATTATGCACACAGCCAGTTTTACACAAAATGAAGTTTTCAGTGCAAAGCCCATGTTTCTCACCCTCCCAGCACTCAGAATGAGCATTAAGAAAAGTAACTCTGATCTGTTCCTAAACGCATTTTTTCATTATGCACACAGCCAGTTTTACACAAAATGAAGTTTTCAGTGCAAAGCCCATGTTTCTCACCCTCCCAGCACTCAGAATGAGCATTTAAGAAAAGTAACTCTGATCTGTTCCTAAACGCATTTTTTCATTATGCACACAGCCAGTTTTACACAAAATGAAGTTTTCAGTGCAAAGCCCATGTTTCTCACCCTCCCAGCACTCAGAATGAGCATTAAGAAAAGTAACTCTGATCTGTTCCTAAACGCATTTTTTCATTATGCACTCAGCCAGTTTTACACAAAATGAAGTTTTCAGTGCAAAGCCCATGTTTCTCACCCTCCCAGCACTCAGAATGAGCATTAAGAAAAGTAACTCTGATCTGTTCCTAAACGCATTTTTTCATTATGCATTCAGCCAGTTTTACACAAAATGAAGTTTTCAGTGCAAAGCCCATGTTTCTCACCCTCCCAGCACTCAGAATGAGCATTTAAGAAAAGTAACTCTGATCTGTTCCTAAACGCATTTTTTCATTATGCACTCAGCCAGTTTTACACAAAATGAAGTTTTCAGTGCAAAGCCCATGTTTCTCACTCTCCCAGCACTCAGAATGAGCATGTAAGAAAAGTAACTCTGATCTGTTCCTAAACGCACTTTTTTCATTATGCACACAGCCAGTTTTACACAAAATGAAGTTTTCAGTGCAAAGCCCATGTTTCTCACTCTCCCAGCACTCAGAATGAGCATGTTAGAAAAGTAACTCTGATCTGTTCCTAAACGCATTTTTTCATTATGCACACAGCCAGTTTTACACAAAATGAAGTTTTCAGTGCAAAGCCCATGTTTCTCACTCTCCCAGCACTCAGAATGAGCATTAAGAAAAGTAACTCTGATCTGTTCCTAAACGCACTTTTTCATTATGCACACAGCCAGTTTTACACAAAATGAAGTTTTCAGTGCAAAGCCCATGTTTCTCACTCTCCCAGCACTCAGAATGAGCATTTAAGAAAAGTAACTCTGATCTGTTCCTAAACGCATTTTTTCATTATGCATCAGCCAGTTTTACACAAAATGAAGTTTTCAGTGCAAAGCCCATGTTTCTCACCCTCCCAGCACTCAGAATGAGCATTTAAGAAAAGTAACTCTGATCTGTTCCTAAACGCACTTTTTCATTATGCACACAGCCAGTTTTACACAAAATGAAGTTTTCAGTGCAAAGCCCATGTTTCTCACCCTCCCAGCACTCAGAATGAGCATTAAAGAAAAGTAACTCTGATCTGTTCCTAAACGCATTTTTTCATTATGCACACAGCCAGTTTTACACAAAATGAAGTTTTCAGTGCAAAGCCCATGTTTCTCACCCTCCCAGCACTCAGAATGAGCATTAAGAAAAGTAACTCTGATCTGTTCCTAAACGCATTTTTTCATTATGCACTCAGCCAGTTTTACACAAAATGAAGTTTTCAGTGCAAAGCCCATGTTTCTCACCCTCCCAGCACTCAGAATGAGCATTTAAGAAAAGTAACTCTGATCTGTTCCTAAACGCATTTTTTCATTATGCACTCAGCCAGTTTTACACAAAATGAAGTTTTCAGTGCAAAGCCCATGTTTCTCACCCTCCCAGCACTCAGAATGAGCATTTAAGAAAAGTAACTCTGATCTGTTCCTAAACGCATTTTTTCATTATGCACACAGCCAGTTTTACACAAAATGAAGTTTTCAGTGCAAAGCCCATGTTTCTCACCCTCCCAGCACTCAGAATGAGCATTTAAGAAAAGTAACTCTGATCTGTTCCTAAACGCACTTTTTCATTATGCACACAGCCAGTTTTACACAAAATGAAGTTTTCAGTGCAAAGCCCATGTTTCTCACTCTCCCAGCACTCAGAATGAGCATTTAAGAAAAGTAACTCTGATCTGTTCCTAAACGCATTTTTTCATTATGCACACAGCCAGTTTTACACAAAATGAAGTTTTCAGTGCAAAGCCCATGTTTCTCACTCTCCCAGCACTCAGAATGAGCATTAAGAAAAGTAACTCTGATCTGTTCCTAAACGCATTTTTTCATTATGCACTCAGCCAGTTTTACACAAAATGAAGTTTTCAGTGCAAAGCCCATGTTTCTCACTCTCCCAGCACTCAGAATGAGCATTTAAGAAAAGTAACTCTGATCTGTTCCTAAACGCACTTTTTTCATTATGCACACAGCCAGTTTTACACAAAATGAAGTTTTCAGTGCAAAGCCCATGTTTCTCACCCTCCCAGCACTCAGAATGAGCATTAAGAAAAGTAACTCTGATCTGTTCCTAAACGCATTTTTTCATTATGCACACAGCCAGTTTTACACAAAATGAAGTTTTCAGTGCAAAGCCCATGTTTCTCACTCTCCCAGCACTCAGAATGAGCATTTAAGAAAAGTAACTCTGATCTGTTCCTAAACGCATTTTTTCATTATGCACACAGCCAGTTTTACACAAAATGAAGTTTTCAGTGCAAAGCCCATGTTTCTCACCCTCCCAGCACTCAGAATGAGCATTTAAGAAAAGTAACTCTGATCTGTTCCTAAACGCATTTTTTCATTATGCACTCAGCCAGTTTTACACAAAATGAAGTTTTCAGTGCAAAGCCCATGTTTCTCACCCTCCCAGCACTCAGAATGAGCATTTAGAAAAGTAACTCTGATCTGTTCCTAAACGCACTTTTTCATTATGCACACAGCCAGTTTTACACAAAATGAAGTTTTCAGTGCAAAGCCCATGTTTCTCACCTCCCAGCACTCAGAATGAGCATTAAGAAAAGTAACTCTGATCTGTTCCTAAACGCATTTTTTCATTATGCACACAGCCAGTTTTACACAAAATGAAGTTTTCAGTGCAAAGCCCATGTTTCTCACTCTCCCAGCACTCAGAATGAGCATTAAGAAAAGTAACTCTGATCTGTTCCTAAACGCATTTTTTCATTATGCATACAGCCAGTTTTACACAAAATGAAGTTTTCAGTGCAAAGCCCATGTTTCTCACCCTCCCAGCACTCAGAATGAGCATTAAAGAAAAGTAACTCTGATCTGTTCCTAAACGCATTTTTTCATTATGCATTCAGCCAGTTTTACACAAAATGAAGTTTTCAGTGCAAAGCCCATGTTTCTCACCCTCCCAGCACTCAGAATGAGCATTTTAGAAAAGTAACTCTGATCTGTTCCTAAACGCACTTTTTCATTATGCACAGAGCCAGTTTTACACAAAATGAAGTTTTCAGTGCAAAGCCCATGTTTCTCACCCTCCCAGCACTCAGAATGAGCATTAAAGAAAAGTAACTCTAATCTGTTCCTAAACGCATTTTTTCATTATGCAGACAGCCAGTTTTACACAAAATGAAGTTTTCAGTGCAAAGCCCATGTTTCTCATCCTCCCAGCACTCAGAATGAACATGTTAGAAAAGTAACTCTGATCTGTTCGTATACGCATTTTCTCATTATGCACACAGCCAGTTTTACACAAAATGAAGTTTTCAGTGCAAAGCCCATGTTTCTCACCCTCCCAGCACTCAGAATGAACATGTTAGAAAAGTAACTCTGATCTGTTCCTAAACGCATTTTTTCATTATGCACTCAGCCAGTTTTACACAAAATGAAGTTTACAGTGCAAAGCCCATGTTTCTCACCCTCCCAGCACTCAGAATGAGCATTTTAGAAAAGTAACTCTGATCTGATCCTAAACACACTTTTTCATTATGCACAGAGCCAGTTATACACAAAATGAAGTTTTCAGTGCAGAGCCCATGTTTCTCACCCTCCCAGCACTCAGAATGAGCATTAAAGAAAAGTGACTCTAATCTGTTCCTAAACGCATTTTTTCATTATGCACACATCCAGTTTTACATAAAATGACGTTTTCAGTACAAAGCCCATGTTTCTCAGTCTCCCAGCATTCAGAATGAGCATTAAAGAAAAGTAACTCTGATCTGTTACTAGGGGCATTTTTTCATTATGCATTCAGCCAGTTTTACACAAAATGAAATTTTCAGTGCAAAGCCCATGTTTCTCACCCTCCCAGCACTCAGAATGAACATGTTAGAAAAGTAAATCTGATCTGTTCCTAAACGCATTTTTTCATTATGCACTCAGCCAGTTTTACACAAAATGAAGTTTACAGTGCAAAGCCCATGTTTCTCACTCTCCCAGCACTCAGAATGAGCATTAAAGAAAAGTAACTCTGATCTGTTCCTAAACGCATTTTTTCATTATGCATTCAGCCAGTTTTACACAAAATGAAATTTTCAGTGCAAAGCCCATGTTTCTCACCCTCCCAGCACTCAGAATTAACATGTTAGAAAAGTAACTCTGATCTGTTCCTAAACGCATTTTTTCATTATGCACACAGCCAGTTTTACACAAAATGAAGTTTTCAGTGCAAAGCCCATGTTTCTCACTCTCCCAGCACTCAGAATGAGCATGTTAGAAAAGTAACTCTGATCTGTTCCTAAAAGCACTTTTTCATTATGCACACAGCCAGTTTTACACAAAATGAAGTTTTCAGTATAAAGCCCATGTTTCTCACTCTCCCAGCACTCAGAATGAGCACTTAAGAAAAGTAACTCTGATCTAATCCTAAACGCATTTTTTCATTATGCATTCAGCCAGTTTTACACAAAATGAAGTTTTCAGTGCAAAGCCCATGTTTTCCGCTCTCCCAGCACTCAGAATGAGCATTAAAGAAAAGTAACTCTGATCTGTTCCTAAACGCACTTTTTCATTATGCACACAGACAGTTTTAAACAATATGAAGTTTTCAGTGCAAAGCCCATGTTTCTCACTCTTCTAGCACTCAGAATGAGCATTTAAGAAAAGTAACTCTGATCTGTTCCTATATGCATTTTCTCATTTTGCATTCAGCCAGTTTTAAACAAGATGAAGTTTTCAGCTGCAAAGCCCATGTTTCCCACTTTCCCACTTTCCCAGCACTCAAAATGAGCATTTAAGAAAAAGTAACTATGATCTGATCCTAAACACACTTTTTCATCATGCACACAGCCAGTTTTACACAAAATGAAGTTTTCAGAGCAAAGCCCATGTTTCTCACTCTCCTAGCACTCAGAATGAGCATTTAAGAAAAGTAACTCTGATCTGTTCCTAAACACCTTTTTTCATTATGCACACAGCCAGTTTTACACAAATTGAAGTCTTCAGTGCAAAGCCCATGTTTTCTGCTCTCCCAGCACTCAGAAGAGCATTTAAGAAAAAGTAACTCTGATCTGATCCTAAACGCACTTTTTCATTATGCACACAGCCAGTTTTACACAAAATGAAGTTTCAGTGCAAAGCCCATGTTTCTTACTCTCCCAGCACTCAGAATGAGCATTTAAGAAAAGTAACTCTGATCTGTTCCTAAACACCTTTTTTCATTATGCACACAGCCAGTTTTACACAAATTGAAGTTTTCAGTGCAAAGCCCATGTTTTCCACTCTCCCAGCACTCAGAATGAGCATTTAAGGAAAGTAACTCTGATCTGTTCCTAAACACACTTTTTCATTATGCACACAGCGAGTTTTACACAAATTGAAGTTTTCAGTGCAAAGCCCATGTTTTCTGCTCTCCCAGCACTCAGAAGAGCATTTAAGAAAAAGTAACTCTGATCTCATCCTAAACGCACTTTTTCATTATGCACACAGCCAGTTTTACACAAAATGAAGTTTTCAGTGCTAAGCCCATGTTTCTCACTCTCCCAGAACTCAGAATGAGCATTTAAGAAAAGTAACTCTGATCTAATTCTAAACACATTTTTTCATTATGCATTCAGACAGTTTTACACAAAATGAAGTTTTCAGTGCAAAGCCCATGTTTTCCACTCTCCCAGCACTCAGAATGAGCATTAAAGAAAAGTAACTCTGATCTGTTCCTAAACGCACTTTTTCATTATGCACACAGCCAGTTTTAAACAATATGAAGTTTTCAGTGCAAAGCCCATGTTTCTCACTCTTCTAGCACTCAGAATGAGCATTTAAGAAAAGTAACTCTGATCTGTTCCTATATGCATTTTCTCACTTTGCATTCAGCCAGTTTTACACAAAATGAAGTTTTCACTGCAAAGCCCATGTTTCCCACTTTCCCAGCACTCAAAATGAGCATTTAAGAAAAAGTAACTATGATCTGATCCTAAACACACTTTTTCATCATGCACACAGCCAGTTTTACACAAAATGAAGTTTTCAGAGCAAAGCCCATGTTTCTCACTCTCCTAGCACTCAGAATGAGCATTTAAGAAAAGTAACTCTGATCTGTTCCTAAACACCTTTTTTCATTATGCACACAGCCAGTTTTACACAAATTGAAGTCTTCAGTGCAAAGCCCATGTTCTCTGCTCTCCCAGCACTCAGAAGAGCATTTAAGAAAAAGTAACTCTGATCTCATCCTAAACGCACTTTTTCATTATGCACACAGCCAGTTTTACACAAAATAAAGTTTTCAGTGCAAAGCCCATGTTTCTCACCCTCCCAGCACTCAGAATGAGCATTTTAGAAAAAGTAACTCTGATCTTATCCTAAACGCACTTTTTCATTATGCACGGAGCCAGTTTTAAATAATATGAAGTTTTCAGTGCAAAGCCCATGTTTCTCACCCTCCCAGCACTCAGAATGAGCATTAAAGAAAAGTAACTCTAATCTGTTCCTAAACGCATTTTTTCATTATGCAGACAGCCAGTTTTACACAAAATGAAGTTTTCAGTGCAAAGCCCATGTTTCTCATCCTCCCAGCACTCAGAATGAACATGTTAGAAAAGTAACTCTGATCTGTTCGTATACGCATTTTCTCATTATGCACACAGCCAGTTTTACACAAAATGAAGTTTTCAGTGCAAAGCCCATGTTTCTCACCCTCCCAGCACTCAGAATGAACATGTTAGAAAAGTAACTCTGATCTGTTCCTAAACGCATTTTTTCATTATGCACTCAGCCAGTTTTACACAAAATGAAGTTTACAGTGCAAAGCCCATGTTTCTCACCCTCCCAGCACTCAGAATGAGCATTTTAGAAAAAGTAACTCTGATCTGATCCTAAACACACTTTTTCATTATGCACAGAGCCAGTTATACACAAAATGAAGTTTTCAGTGCAGAGCCCATGTTTCTCACCCTCCCAGCACTCAGAATGAGCATTAAAGAAAAGTGACTCTAATCTGTTCCTAAACGCATTTTTTCATTATGCACACATCCAGTTTTACATAAAATGACGTTTTCAGTACAAAGCCCATGTTTCTCAGTCTCCCAGCATTCAGAATGAGCATTAAAGAAAAGTAACTCTGATCTGTTACTAGGGGCATTTTTTCATTATGCATTCAGCCAGTTTTACACAAAATGAAATTTTCAGTGCAAAGCCCATGTTTCTCACCCTCCCAGCACTCAGAATGAACATGTTAGAAAAGTAAATCTGATCTGTTCCTAAACGCATTTTTTCATTATGCACTCAGCCAGTTTTACACAAAATGAAGTTTACAGTGCAAAGCCCATGTTTCTCACTCTCCCAGCACTCAGAATGAGCATTAAAGAAAAGTAACTCTGATCTGTTCCTAAACGCATTTTTTCATTATGCATTCAGCCAGTTTTACACAAAATGAAATTTTCAGTGCAAAGCCCATGTTTCTCACCCTCCCAGCACTCAGAATTAACATGTTAGAAAAGTAACTCTGATCTGTTCCTAAACGCATTTTTTCATTATGCACACAGCCAGTTTTACACAAAATGAAGTTTTCAGAGCAAAGCCCATGTTTCTCACTCTCCTAGCACTCAGAATGAGCATTTAAGAAAAGTAACTCTGATCTGTTCCTAAACACCTTTTTTCATTATGCACACAGCCAGTTTTACACAAATTGAAGTCTTCAGTGCAAAGCCCATGTTTTCTGCTCTCCCAGCACTCAGAAGAGCATTTAAGAAAAAGTAACTCTGATCTGATCCTAAACGCACTTTTTCATTATGCACACCGCCAGTTTTACACAAAATGAAGTTTCAGTGCAAAGCCCATGTTTCTTACTCTCCCAGCACTCAGAATGAGCATTTAAGAAAAGTAACTCTGATCTGTTCCTAAACACCTTTTTTCATTATGCACACAGCCAGTTTTACACAAATTGAAGTTTTCAGTGCAAAGCCCATGTTTTCCACTCTCCCAGCACTCAGAATGAGCATTTAAGGAAAGTAACTCTGATCTGTTCCTAAACACACTTTTTCATTATGCACACAGCGAGTTTTACACAAATTGAAGTTTTCAGTGCAAAGCCCATGTTTTCTGCTCTCCCAGCACTCAGAAGAGCATTTAAGAAAAAGTAACTCTGATCTCATCCTAAACGCACTTTTTCATTATGCACACAGCCAGTTTTACACAAAATGAAGTTTTCAGTGCTAAGCCCATGTTTCTCACTCTCCCAGAACTCAGAATGAGCATTTAAGAAAAGTAACTCTGATCTAATTCTAAACACATTTTTTCATTATGCATTCAGACAGTTTTACACAAAATGAAGTTTTCAGTGCAAAGCCCATGTTTTCCACTCTCCCAGCACTCAGAATGAGCATTAAAGAAAAGTAACTCTGATCTGTTCCTAAACGCACTTTTTCATTATGCACACAGCCAGTTTTAAACAATATGAAGTTTTCAGTGCAAAGCCCATGTTTCTCACTCTTCTAGCACTCAGAATGAGCATTTAAGAAAAGTAACTCTGATCTGTTCCTATATGCATTTTCTCACTTTGCATTCAGCCAGTTTTACACAAAATGAAGTTTTCACTGCAAAGCCCATGTTTCCCACTTTCCCAGCACTCAAAATGAGCATTTAAGAAAAAGTAACTATGATCTGATCCTAAACACACTTTTTCATCATGCACACAGCCAGTTTTACACAAAATGAAGTTTTCAGAGCAAAGCCCATGTTTCTCACTCTCCTAGCACTCAGAATGAGCATTTAAGAAAAGTAACTCTGATCTGTTCCTAAACACCTTTTTTCATTATGCACACAGCCAGTTTTACACAAATTGAAGTCTTCAGTGCAAAGCCCATGTTCTCTGCTCTCCCAGCACTCAGAAGAGCATTTAAGAAAAAGTAACTCTGATCTCATCCTAAACGCACTTTTTCATTATGCACACAGCCAGTTTTACACAAAATAAAGTTTTCAGTGCAAAGCCCATGTTTCTCACCCTCCCAGCACTCAGAATGAGCATTTTAGAAAAAGTAACTCTGATCTTATCCTAAACGCACTTTTTCATTATGCACAGAGCCAGTTTTAAATAATATGAAGTTTTCAGTGCAAAGCCCATGTTTCTCACCCTCCCAGCACTCAGAATGAGCATTAAAGAAAAGTAACTCTAATCTGTTCCTAAACGCATTTTTTCATTATGCAGACAGCCAGTTTTACACAAAATGAAGTTTTCAGTGCAAAGCCCATGTTTCTCATCCTCCCAGCACTCAGAATGAACATGTTAGAAAAGTAACTCTGATCTGTTCGTATACGCATTTTCTCATTATGCACACAGCCAGTTTTACACAAAATGAAGTTTTCAGTGCAAAGCCCATGTTTCTCACCCTCCCAGCACTCAGAATGAACATGTTAGAAAAGTAACTCTGATCTGTTCCTAAACGCATTTTTTCATTATGCACTCAGCCAGTTTTACACAAAATGAAGTTTACAGTGCAAAGCCCATGTTTCTCACCCTCCCAGCACTCAGAATGAGCATTTTAGAAAAAGTAACTCTGATCTGATCCTAAACACACTTTTTCATTATGCACAGAGCCAGTTATACACAAAATGAAGTTTTCAGTGCAGAGCCCATGTTTCTCACCCTCCCAGCACTCAGAATGAGCATTAAAGAAAAGTGACTCTAATCTGTTCCTAAACGCATTTTTTCATTATGCACACATCCAGTTTTACATAAAATGACGTTTTCAGTACAAAGCCCATGTTTCTCAGTCTCCCAGCATTCAGAATGAGCATTAAAGAAAAGTAACTCTGATCTGTTACTAGGGGCATTTTTTCATTATGCATTCAGCCAGTTTTACACAAAATGAAATTTTCAGTGCAAAGCCCATGTTTCTCACCCTCCCAGCACTCAGAATGAACATGTTAGAAAAGTAAATCTGATCTGTTCCTAAACGCATTTTTTCATTATGCACTCAGCCAGTTTTACACAAAATGAAGTTTACAGTGCAAAGCCCATGTTTCTCACTCTCCCAGCACTCAGAATGAGCATTAAAGAAAAGTAACTCTGATCTGTTCCTAAACGCATTTTTTCATTATGCATTCAGCCAGTTTTACACAAAATGAAATTTTCAGTGCAAAGCCCATGTTTCTCACCCTCCCAGCACTCAGAATTAACATGTTAGAAAAGTAACTCTGATCTGTTCCTAAACGCATTTTTTCATTATGCACACAGCCAGTTTTACACAAAATGAAGTTTTCAGTGCAAAGCCCATGTTTCTCACTCTCCCAGCACTCAGAATGAGCATGTTAGAAAAGTAACTCTGATCTGTTCCTAAAAGCACTTTTTCATTATGCACACAGCCAGTTTTACACAAAATGAAGTTTTCAGTATAAAGCCCATGTTTCTCACTCTCCCAGCACTCAGAATGAGCACTTAAGAAAAGTAACTCTGATCTAATCCTAAACGCATTTTTTCATTATGCATTCAGCCAGTTTTACACAAAATGAAGTTTTCAGTGCAAAACCCATGTTTTCCACTCTCCCAGCACTCAGAATGAGCATTAAAGAAAAGTAACTCTGATCTGTTCCTAAACGCACTTTTTCATTATGCACACAGACAGTTTTAAACAATATGAAGTTTTCAGTGCAAAGCCCATGTTTCTCACTCTTCTAGCACTCAGAATGAGCATTTAAGAAAAGTAACTCTGATCTGTTCCTATATGCATTTTCTCATTTTGCATTCAGCCAGTTTTAAACAAGATGAAGTTTTCACTGCAAAGCCCATGTTTCCCACTTTCCCACTTTCCCAGCACTCAAAATGAGCATTTAAGAAAAAGTAACTATGATCTGATCCTAAACACACTTTTTCATCATGCACACAGCCAGTTTTACACAAAATGAAGTTTTCAGAGCAAAGCCCATGTTTCTCACTCTCCTAGCACTCAGAATGAGCATTTAAGAAAAGTAACTCTGATCTGTTCCTAAACACCTTTTTTCATTATGCACACAGCCAGTTTTACACAAATTGAAGTCTTCAGTGCAAAGCCCATGTTTTCTGCTCTCCCAGCACTCAGAAGAGCATTTAAGAAAAAGTAACTCTGATCTGATCCTAAACGCACTTTTTCATTATGCACACAGCCAGTTTTACACAAAATGAAGTTTCAGTGCAAAGCCCATGTTTCTTACTCTCCCAGCACTCAGAATGAGCATTTAAGAAAAGTAACTCTGATCTGTTCCTAAACACCTTTTTTCATTATGCACACAGCCAGTTTTACACAAATTGAAGTTTTCAGTGCAAAGCCCATGTTTTCCACTCTCCCGGCACTCAGAATGAGCATTTAAGGAAAGTAACTCTGATCTGTTCCTAAACACACTTTTTCATTATGCACACAGCGAGTTTTACACAAATTGAAGTTTTCAGTGCAAAGCCCATGTTTTCTGCTCTCCCAGCACTCAGAAGAGCATTTAAGAAAAAGTAACTCTGATCTCATCCTAAACGCACTTTTTCATTATGCACACAGCCAGTTTTACACAAAATGAAGTTTTCAGTGCTAAGCCCATGTTTCTCACTCTCCCAGAACTCAGAATGAGCATTTAAGAAAAGTAACTCTGATCTAATTCTAAACACATTTTTTCATTATGCATTCAGACAGTTTTACACAAAATGAAGTTTTCAGTGCAAAGCCCATGTTTTCCACTCTCCCAGCACTCAGAATGAGCATTAAAGAAAAGTAACTCTGATCTGTTCCTAAACGCACTTTTTCATTATGCACACAGCCAGTTTTAAACAATATGAAGTTTTCAGTGCAAAGCCCATGTTTCTCACTCTTCTAGCACTCAGAATGAGCATTTAAGAAAAGTAACTCTGATCTGTTCCTATATGCATTTTCTCACTTTGCATTCAGCCAGTTTTACACAAAATGAAGTTTTCACTGCAAAGCCCATGTTTCCCACTTTCCCAGCACTCAAAATGAGCATTTAAGAAAAAGTAACTATGATCTGATCCTAAACACACTTTTTCATCATGCACACAGCCAGTTTTACACAAAATGAAGTTTTCAGAGCAAAGCCCATGTTTCTCACTCTCCTAGCACTCAGAATGAGCATTTAAGAAAAGTAACTCTGATCTGTTCCTAAACACCTTTTTTCATTATGCACACAGCCAGTTTTACACAAATTGAAGTCTTCAGTGCAAAGCCCATGTTCTCTGCTCTCCCAGCACTCAGAAGAGCATTTAAGAAAAAGTAACTCTGATCTCATCCTAAACGCACTTTTTCATTATGCACACAGCCAGTTTTACACAAAATAAAGTTTTCAGTGCAAAGCCCATGTTTCTCACTCTCCTAGCACTCAGAATGAGCATTTAAGAAAAGTAACTCTGATCTGTTCCTAAACACCTTTTTTCATTATGCACGCAGCCAGTTTTACACAAATTGAAGTTTTAAGTGCAAAGCCCATGTTTTCCACTCTCCCAGCACTCAGAATGAGCATTAAAGAAAAGTAACTCTGATCTGTTCCTAAACGCACTTTTTCATTATGCACAGAGCCAGTTTTACACAAAATGAAGTTTTCAGTGCAAAGCCCATGTTTCTCACTTTCCCAGCACTCAGAATGAGCATTTAAGAAAAGTAACTCTGATCTAATCCTAAACGCATTTTTTCATTATGCATTCAGCCAATTTTACACAAAATGAAGTTTTCAGTGCAAAGCCCATGTTTTCCACTCTCCCAGCACTCAGAATGAGCATTAAAGAAAAGTATCTCTGATCTGTTCCTAAACGCACTTTTTCATTATGCAAACAGCCAATTTTACACAAAATGAAGTTTTCAGTGCAAAGCCCATGTTTCTCACTCTCCCAGCACTCAGAATGAGCATTTTAGAAAAAGTAACTCTGATCTGATCCTAAACGCACTTTTTCATTATGCACACAGCCAGTTTTACACAAAATGAAGTTTTCAGTGCAAAGCCCATGTTTCTCACTCTCCCAGCACTCAGAATGAGCATTTTAGAAAAAGTAACTCTGATCTGATCCTAAACGCACTTTTTCATTATGCACACAGCCAGTTTTACACAAAATTAAGTTTTCAGTGCAAAGCCCATGTTTCTCACTCTCCCAGCACAGAGGATGATTTTACTATTATCAAGCATTATACAGCATCATATTGCCTAACGTTTACTTTGAAATTTGCCCTGCACATTACATGTAAACAGGCCTATGAAGAGAGATACAGTATGGTGGTCAAAAGTCTACATACACCCGATTCTTAATACTGTAGAATGTACGTGGAAAATTAATCCAAGTGTGTGTGCGGTTTTGTGATTGTTGTTTAAGGGTTTCTTGTTTGTCATGGTCCATTAAACTGTTCACTGGTCTTTGATTTTTTTTAGCATTTTCTGCATGTTTGACCAATGTCCAGCTGTGACAATACAATGTTAGATTCATCTTTACAGACTGACAACTATCCCTAATACACAACTATTATATGTCAGCGTGTAAAGATAATTTCAACATCAGGTTTACTGCTGGACAGAGGTCAGACATGCAGAAGATGCTGAAAATCAGAATGTGCAGGACCTGGAGGATTTCTAGGAACATCAGTGTACAAGTTAAATAAACAAAAAACTCTTAAACAACAGTCAGACAACACAAAAACTATAATTGATTTTCCCGGTACATTATACAGTATTATAAGAATAGGCAATATGTAAACCTTTCAACATGATTCTTTTTTATAAATTCCTTTATTATTCTGTTTTATGGTCTATATGTGAAATAATTTGTTCAGGGCAGAACTAAATTAAAACAAATCTTCAAAATTACACTTATTTGAATAAATTACATTTTATTAAAACATTTTTAGGATTCTGCAAGATGTATGTAAACTTTGGACCAATGTGTATATTCCATGTGCTATCATACAAGTTATTACAATGACATCCGCACACTCTTGAATTTATTCCTTTATTGTGTACAACGCAAGAAGCTGAAAGACAATTCGGGGAAAGGTTGTCCTTTTATGGGCTAATCATCACCGCTTACTGAGTCAGTACAAAGGTCTCTTTAATGTCCATTGGTATTTTAACCGTGACTTTAATTGCTCTCTTATCCACATATGTGCATTGTGGTTGAAGCATGAAAAACATAGTTTGAACCCTTTTCAATAAATACATTTTATTTAGGAACATCTGTAAAGTTCAGTATTAGAACTTAAATAAGACATAAGTGATGAAATATGCTGTAATATACAGTGTGTGTGTGCAGTGACCTTTAAGTTGTATATAAAAACATAAATATACATATAAGTTATACACCATACAAATATATTATAAATATAAGTGTAACACAAAAGACGTGAGATAAAAAGCAATTAAATAACAGCGATATATAATTAGTGATTTTAATTCATTTATTAACCTCAAATTGTCAGCAGTTCAACTAAAACAGAAATATTAGTACACTTATTCTACAAAAACATTCGTTTAAACAAAACATGGCCAAAAAAATTGCGTTATGGCCAGGGGCGCCGTGTAGGGGGGGAAAGTTAGGACAATCCCAAGGGCCCATGACTGACAGGGGCCCCCAAAAATAGGTAGAAACTAATATAGAATTATCAAACCATCATCATTAGTTATATATATTTATATAATACAATTAATATTCTCTTTGTTTTTGGCAGTAAAAGTTAAAAATCCGCATTGTCCAAAAAGTAAACATCCATATTGACTGACCACCCCCTGTATCTGTATGAAATGGTTTGGTCCTGCCTTAGCGCTTTCAGTTACTGTTAGTTTCAGTCAGTAGATGCGCCTAAACTGAGGAACAAAAAGAAAGAGAAAAGACAAAGGAAAGGATGTCAAATTGTAACCCAGTTTTTCACCAAGAAAGCTGGTTCGCTTATAGCAGTGGTTCTCAACCCTGGACCAAACAAAATATTTGTTTGTTTTCTTTGTTGCAGGATCCCTGCGTACTATTTCACATTCTTTGGTTGAAACATCTGTGTCACCATCAACCATGATTCACAGATAAGTGGCACTTGAGTCTTCTGTTTCAGTGAATCTGCAATAACGCCAATGAACTGCGTAGATGCAGTGAGTACTGTTTGTAGGGTTCATTTTTATGCCGTTCTTTTCTAATAGTTCAACTTGACTCTTGAACTTGGTAAATGGCAGTTCCTCTTTAGCAATTAAACATGCCGTGTTAAATTTCACCATCATTTCTGCTGACTGATTGGTACCTTCTTTTTGCAAAATGCTGTTGGAAGTGGTGATACGGTTTCATTCGCGTATCTGTCTCGGCATATTTTATGCTTCAGGCTGGTGTTGTGTTTGACTAATGTGTCATGTTTAAAGTGTCGGTTGTCTCTGCAAACTTTGTTTTTTTCTGCATGTTTTATACCACAACGAGAGCAGTATATGCAGTTCATGGTGTTGGTGTTTTTGCAATATCGAAGCCATGTAAACTAACTCAGCCATTCCTGTCAGAAACGTTGTTTTCTTTGCTTTTGTTCAAGACATCGCACAACTGGTCACCTCATCCCTTATTCTTTTCAGCTGATTTTTCATTCTCCTCCACTGCTAATTGTTGTTGTAGATGGCCTGGCTTTACTGGGAAAGAGTGGTCAATGGTCCGCTTTGCCATTTTGACGTAGACGTAACGTTAAGTACGTTCTGTTAGTTGATGTTACCCGCGCTATCACTTCCGGACCCTCCCCATTTCACTTGCACACGTCACCCTGGTGAGGTCACGATATACTCTTCTTTACACAGTGAATAACAACTAGAATGAAATACAAAATTTGCCGGTCGCACATACGTGAGTACTTGTCAAAAATGCTCACACTGTCTCAAAAACTGTTCGCAAAATGTGACCATTTAGTTCCAGTCTGGAGCCCTGTTCTAAGAACTTTTGCAGATACTGCGAAATAACCTGTAGTGAGTTTCAAAGTGATGACCCAAATGTTTGTGGTCCACAGCACAACCTGTAAAGTTATGATTCTGCTGTTCCTGATCTGCAAACCGAAGACAGTCAAGACAACAAAGTCATAAAGGTAATCTCTTTTTTCAATACTCTGAAATCTTTTTATATTTGCCATCCTGGTCTCCCAGCATATTTGGCCCATGACATATTTGAGGGTGTCTTATCCGATGATGTTACATGTTCTTGAAGTATTTCATTAAGAACAAGCAATAGTTTACATACTCAACTTTGAACCGGCGCATCAAGCAGTTCAAGTACAAAGGAACTGATGCTCTCACAAAGCCACGTGCTGTCAACTCTGAGGTGCCTATGCTTTCTGTGCAAGTCATTCAAAACTGGAATTTCTAGATATAGGCCACAGTGGTGGAGAAACCATAATAAATATGCTTGTGTATAGTTAGTAAAATGTACATTTAGAAAAAGTAGAGCCCCTCTTATAAATGTACAGTGTTACTTGGCTGAGTGTCTAATTACTGCTTGCTTGCTTGCAGAAATGGTTGACTTCTTTGCACTACCATCAAAAAGAAACCGCCACGTCACCACAGTCCACCATTTGCCATTCAGATGCAGGTAAAGGCGTCAGTAGGGAAGCTAAATTAACGTCCTTACCTCCAATGATGTTAGAGCGTATTTGGTGCGAAACTGAAGCCGCAGCCGGTGGACAAATCGTCTGCCCAAGTTTGGGCAGCCGCTGAAGTAGACAAATTAATGTTGTACCTGTGGCAGAACTGAAACCGGGGTTCCCGATTGCTCTCTCAAAGACCCCTAGCCCATTCCTTAGGCTTTTACCGTTCTCGGACAGTCCTTGGACTATTTGCGGGAACTGGTCATGAACTTCCGCGATATCTTGAGTTGGCGATGAAGTCGACTTGAAAGGCTTGGGCCGTTTAGCTGATTTTGGAGAGGAAGATTTAGCTGCACGTTTCCTGCCACCTTGTTTAGTATGAAGAGGTATAGTCGTGGAGATTACCGGAACGTCCATGGCTAGGACAGCAGGGTTACGCAGAGCGTTAGAAGCCAACAGCATGATCCTCTCTCTCCAAGTTTTTATCCACTGGAATGCCTTGCAGCTCTAAAGTGGTCATGATTTTTTCCGTGGCCATTGGGGAATTCTGGTTCTGGATGCGGGAGCTACGCCGCACGTTTGCGGGGGAAGTAGGAGGTGGATCGTCGTCAGAATCTGTGAAGTCGCGATGGACTAGAGGTTTTTCCGACATGACCGGTTTGCTTAATTTAAGCGGGACAGCGATGTCACACATGCGTTAGTTTCTGCGAACAAAAGAGAGGGTAAGTACCATCCTTTTATACTACATGCTGAGGGATGATAGGCTAACCAGTAATTAATTATGATGTGAGGAGTCTTCCTGATAGAACTTGCGTGGAAGCTTACATTTTTTTAGAGTTTAAAGAGAAAAATAGTTTCTTCTATTGTACCTTGCCATCTCATTCTCTATTTGATATTTTTACTCTTTCTCTTGTCTTTTTTTTCCATGTTTCCTCTTTCAATTATAATAAGATGATCTTAAGTCTGTCTATGCTCTTTATTGTATTATTTTGTAAAGAAAGTACGCTACACACGGTACACATTTCTGTGATAAATGTGCACACAAAAATTATGCTTTGAGGTCAATAAACATTTCAAAAGACAAGTTTTATGGTGATTTTATTTAAATTTATCAGAAAGGTGTCATGATTCTGCCGCATCATGTCATGTTTCGCAGGATCATGACAGAACCCCATGTTTTATGTGAAGAGGCAATTATTGTCCTTATGGTTTCTATTCACTCTCTCTGATCTCGTCTTTGTTCCCGCCACCTCCTTTCCTTATTATTGCTTGTTAATAATTTCATACCCTGCACCTGTTTCCCTCTTGATTTGATCCCTTCATAATACATTTAGTACATTTAGTCATTTGGTAGACGCTTTTATCCAAAGCGACTTACAGTGCACTTATTACAGGGACAATCCCCCTGGAGCAACATGGAGTAAAGTGTCTTGCTCAAGCCCCAATGGTGGGGGCTGCTGGGATCGAACCAGCAACCTTTTGATTACCAGTTCAGTGGTTTAACCCACTAGACCACCATCTCCACATAATGGCCATATCTGAGATACCATAACGTGCCCTTACCCTGGGAAACAAGGTAGTTCGTCAGGGGAATAAGCAAGGGGGAGTTGTCATCAAGAGCATTAACTCCAAGACCCAAGTCCGGTTGGGCCAGTACAGCGCAACTAGTAAAACTTGATGCTCCTCTTCCCTGACTTTCTGTGTAATGAGGCTCACTGGGGGGAGGGTTACTTCCACTGCTGCTGGTGTGCCACGCTCTCCGGGGAACTCCACTCTGTAGCCAGTGTTGGAGCGGTCTCATGTGCATCAACCCGAAGGGTATCACCCCCGTCGAGGACCTCTGATATCGTTTCAGGGGTACCGCTGACTGCTTGAAATATTTCAGGCAGTTCAACACTGACTGAGCGCGCTCCGTACTCAGTCACACTGTCATGGAGACAGAGTTAGGTTCCATACAGAGAAAGAGGATGCCCTGCACAGGGGAGAGCTTGCTTTTTTTTCGGTTGACCTGTAGTCCCAATCAATCTAGGTGAAGGCGCACTAGGTCCCTGTGTGTACACAACAGATCTTGCGAGTATGCCAAGATGAGCCAGTCATCGAGATAGTTTAGTCCCCGCACACCTCTCTACCTAATAGAGAATAAAGACATGAAAATAAGCGTCCTTCAGGTCAATTGCTGCAAACCAATCTTGACATCTGATAGACGCCAGGATGCGCTTCTGCGTGAGCATCCTGAACGGCAGCTTGAGAAGGTGCCTGTTCAGGGTACGCAGATCTAGCAACTCTCATCTTTTTTGGGTTGATGAAGTACGGCCTGTAAAACCTGTTGAACATGTGACGACCACGGCTCAAAGCACAGGAGCATCTTTGCCTCTGAATGAGGTTGAGATGATGCCCTGAAACTTTGTGCGGACGTCTGGCAAGTGGGATCGCGTTACCGAGATGGATCGTATCATGTAGCCACCGTGATGGTTTGGTAAGCTCTTGTCAGGCTCCCAGGGACAGAGACAGGTGGGTGGACATCGTCTGACCCAGGGCCTGGACGTTCACCTTGGCCGCCCGTAAACGAGGTCGGTGGCGGTGCGGAGTTCCTGCATAAGCGCTGAGTCAGTCTTACGCTCGTGGAGCTCTCTCAACACCCTGGACTGATGGACATGTAGGGTGGCCAAAGCGTGTAGAGAGGGGGCAGCTTGGCCCGCAGCAAAACAATGCTCACGGCGGCCCGGGAATGCATGGCTGACATTTCGACGTCGGCCTCTTCCTGGTGAATGAAACAAAAGGTGAATGAATGCAGCACGCCGTCTCTGTTTTATATCCAGGGGTGGAGTCCACCATGCAAATTTCATTCGCCAATTTTATTGCCTTTTTCCAAACGTGTCATAAGTTAATACATTCTCAAGGGTGAACCCCTTATGTCGGTTCGAAACAACGTCGAGAAACCAACAGAAAGGGAACTCACTGGTTAATGCTCCAAAATTCAGTTTTCAGAGCAAATTGCTTGTCTCTGACATTTCTCAGCGCACAAAATTAATTTTGTTCTAATTAACTCCGTTCCATTACATTTAAATGTAGTCTTTGTTCCAAAGCGACTTACTAAGAGTTTAGGGAGCAATATGCGATGTGTCGCTCACCTAAAGGATTATTAGGAACACCTGTTCAATTTCTCATCAATGCAATTATGGTGGTGGTGTAATGGTGTGGGGAATGTTTTCTTGGCACACTTTAGGCCCCTCAGTGCCAGTTGGGCATCGTTTAAATGCCACGGCCTACCTGAGCATTGTTTCTGACCATGTCCATCCCTTTATGACCACCATGTACCCATCCTCTGATGGCTTCTTCCAGCAGGATAATGCACCATGTCACAAAGCTCGAAGCATTTCAAATTGATTTCTTGAACATGACAATGAGTTCACTGTACTAAAATGGCCCCCACAGTAACCAGATCTCAACCCAATAGAGCATCTTTGGGATGTGGTGGAACGGAAGCTTTGTGCATCCTACAAATCTCCATCAACTGCAAGATGCTGTCCTATCAATATGGGCCAACATTTGTAAAGAATGCTTTTAGCACCTTGTTGAATCAATGCCACGTAGAATTAAGGCAGTTCTGAAGGCGAAAGGGGGTCAAACACAGTATTAGTATGGTGTTCCTAATAATCCTTTAGGTGAGTGTAAATGGGCTCAATTGCAACAGGTAGTAACTCTATTAAAAATGTAGTTGGAATGGGATCTAATAAGCATGTTGAAGGTTTTGATTTTGCAATAAGTTTAATTAAATCTTCCTGTTTTATAGGTGAAAAACACTGTAGCTTTTCTTCTGGGGCGATAGTTGATATTAATTCAACGGACACACTTGGAGGGTTTATAGGTTTATACTATGTTGCTTGGTGTGTTTTGGATTTTCTCTGTAAAAAAAATCATGAATTCATTGCTACCAATGTGCAGCAGAATAACCAGATCAGGTGAATCTGTTTGTTTGTTATTTTAGCAATTGTTTCCATTTAAGCTCCAGTTTACACATTTCTCTTTTTAGGGCGCGAGTGGTGCTATTGTACCGTGGTGCAATGATTTTCTCATTAATCTTTTTTGACCCCTATAGGTGCTATCGCTTCTAATGTATTGGAGAAAATAGTGCCCATGTTGCTGGTCATGTCATCGAGCGATTCTGCATTTATTGTTATTTTAGGAGTCAGATCTGGCAGGTTCTGTCTTTAGCAGTTGAGGTGATTGTTCTCCCCTGTTGGTAACGGGTTATATGACTGATTTCTGCAGTGCACAGTGTACATGTTATAAGATGGTGAGAGCTTTCCTGTAGCTCAGTGGTGAGAGCATTGTGTTAACAACGCAAGGTTGTGGGTTCGATTCCGGGGTATAAATGCACATACCTAAGTATAAATGTATAGGTTAATGCATTGTAAGTCGCTATGGATAAAAGCGTCTGCCAAATGCATAAATGTAATGGTGATCAGTGACATCGTTGCTTTATGTTATAATTATAATATTGGTTAGATCGGCTCCGTGAGATATAATCAACTCTAGTGTATGATTAAGTCGAAGAGTGGGTCTATTGATGTTTTGCATTACACCAAAAGAGTGTATTAGCTCTTTAAACGCCACTGCTAATGTATCGTAAGCATAACCTACATGGATATTAAAATCTCTGACAATCAATACTTTATGAACGTTAACCAATAGGTCCGATAAGAAGTCTGCAAACTCTATCAGAAAATTAGTGTAGGGCCCAGGGGGTATATACAAGGGATGAGCGAGTACAGCATTATCTGTATCTGTATCTGTTAACCATATGAATTATCTGTATCTGTATCTATACTCGGACTGGGCGGGGCATAACCCGGAAGTGGGCGGGATTTAACCCGGAAATTGGGTAGGGTTGTCTTGAGATGGGCGGGGCTTCAACCGGTATGTTATTTTAAGCATGCAATTGATATGGGTTGATCAGAAATTGTTATATTTATTGCTCATTAGAAAAATATTTACATGACAGCATCAGCATTGAGCTTCAGATCAATGGTTTTGATCACGATAACAAACGAACTATATACAGAACACGTTTTGCAACAATGAACACAACACATGCGGTTGCAATTATGAAGTAAAATGTAATGAACAAGACTTTGCGTGAGGTAAAAAAAACCTGGTTAGAGCCAGCTGACGGTTTAAAAAAGAAAAAAAAACTCAGAGAGCCCGAGTCGCATTCTACCAGCACCACGTCTGAACAAACCCCACGTTTATCAAAACTCTACTGGTTAATAAGTAAGTACTACAAACCGAAGTAAAAAACAAACCTGACGCTAAAGAAACCCTAAACGTTAACGGAAAAGACACACGAACCTGAGTGACTGAGGGAGAGACAGAGAGAGAGAGCTGCGGTCACAGTCAGCAACACAATACATCTGTATGTGTGTAGGGGAGGGGCGCTGTGACTAGCCTATCACAGAACGCAGACACAGTCAGCTATCCAATGAGGATTTTTATTCAATCCGAGCACAGATATTGACTTGTATTACTTGTATGATACTCGTGCTCGGCAGAAGTCTTTTATCCGTACCGGATACTCATTTCCGAGTATCCGGCTCAACTCTAGTCTATACACAGTTGCCTATGTAAGAGAAAGCAATGTTTTTTTTCAGGAACAATTATGTTCAACGCAAGCACTTCAAATAATTTAAATTTATGCACTGTTCTCCGAGTTACGGTAAGAAAGTCTCTAAAGATTGTTGCGACGCCGCCAACTTGACCAACCGGACGAGACTCATGCACATGCATGTAGCTTGGTGGAGTAGACTCATTTAGACCGAAATAATCATTTGGTTTAAGCCATGTTTCAGTAAGGCAGAGTATATCACAACTATTGTCTGTGATCATTTCATTTACAATAACTGCCTTTGAATTTACTGATCTAATTTTTAGTAGCCCAAACTTTAGGAGTTGGTTTTGCTCATTAATTATATTGTCTTATTATTTAGTTGTATTATTCGGGGGACAGACACAGTCTTTTATGCATTTGGAAGCAGTAACATTTTTAACAGTTGAGTGAGAGGAACAAAGACTATGGTTAAAGTTTGTACTAACTAGTCAAATGCTGTGTTCCACTCTAATTCTCCTTGGGTGCAGGCCGTCGGGTCAGAAATACCTTGGTTGGTCCCAGAACATATCAAAATTCTTTACAAAGAGCAGCTTCTTTTAATAACAGGAATAAACGATATATTAAGAATAAGTTTGACAGAGCTCCGTCTCAAACCACGCACGCTCAGCAAACAGGAAGTGACCTGTGTACATATCCGTGAGCTTTATTTGACTTGACACTGTAACACTTCAGCCTATGTTCCCCATGTGTTTTGCCTTGTTGATTGTTTTCACCTATCCCTCGCCTCGAGTGTTTTCCCCTTGTATTTAAGCCCTGTGTGTTCCTTAGTTCTTTGTCGAGTAATGTATTGTTAACCCGGTTGTGTCTCCCATGTTCTCCTGTTCCCGTGTCTGTCATCATTAAACCCCTTGGACTATTCCTGTTGCGTCTCCATTCGTCTTCATCCGTGTGCCATTGTTACAGACACTATGTAGACACAGCTGGCCCTTACACATGTCGAATCCATTCAAAACACCCTGAGGAACATAAGGCTAGGTCAGAAAGTTACAAAATCACTTTCAAAGAGTTCATGGTCTCTTGGCGGCTGCGTCCACGGTGATACCATTTGGCCTCATGCATACAGTCAGGTCCATAAATATTGGGACATCGACACAATTGTAACATTTTTGACTCTATTCACCACCACAATGGATTTCAAATGAAACATAGAAGATGTGCTTTAACTGCAGACTTTCAGCTTTAATTTTTGAGGGTATTTACATCCAAATCAGCTGAACGGTGGAGGAATTACCTAGTTTGCATATGTGCCTCCCACTTGTTAAGGGACCAAAAGTAATGGGACAATTGGCTTCTCAGCTGTTCCATGGCCAGGTGTGTGTTATTCCATCACTATCCCAATTAAAATAAGCAGATAAAAGTTCCAGAGTTCATTTCAAGTGTGCTATTTGGATTTGGAATCTGTTGCTGTCAACTGTCAAGATGAGATCGAAAGAGCTGTCACTATCAGTGAAGCAAGCCATCATTAGGCTGAAAAACAAAGCAAACCCATCAGAGAGATAGCAAAAAACATTAGGCGTGGCCAAAACAACTGTTTGGAACATTCTTAAAAAGAAGGAATGCACCGGTGAGCTCAGCAACACCAAAAGACCCGGAAGACCACGGAAAACAACTGTGGTGGATGACCGAAGAATTCTTTCCCAGTTTATTTATATAGCGCTTTTCACAATGTGTATTAATTCAAAGCAGCTTTACAGGGGCAAACACGAAAAACAGAAAAGTTAAAACACAGCACAGTGCAGGGTATTTATACAACGAGTAAGATCATTCTAATAAATAATATCTAATTTCTAATGAAATAAATAAATGAATGAATGCAGTCTCCCGGTGAGCAGGCCAACACTGCCCTGCTGTGGCGAGGAACCCAAACTCCAATGATTGATTAATGGATAAAAAAAAACTTGGGAGAAACCAGGCTCAACAGGGAGGGCCAGATCCCCTCTGACGTGTCATAGCTGCACTCAAATTGGTGACATGTGATTTTAGTTTAGCATTTAATACCAAATATTGTAACTTCAGCATTAATAAGACAAATAGTCCGACTTTGCTCTTGGTTGGGGATGTAGTGGTCTGAGCTGGGATGGTCCGATGGTCATATTTCTCTTGGCTGGTGGTGGAATTGCCTTAGATGGAGCTGGGATGGTCAGTCAGTCTGTAGCTGTAGCTGGCGTAATCTCAAATTGGGGATGGGCATCTGTCGGTTGTCTGGACATGGTGGAACTTCTTCCTACCTCGGGATGGGCCTCCCGAGGCAGAGGAGGAAAGAGAATAAAGACTCGAACCACGGTCTCGCCCCGCCTACTCTACTACATACCCCCATCACCCCTCACAGGCCGTGGGGTACCCCCACGACTGTGGAAGCTCCCTCCCCCTCCCTCGGGGGGGTGGGGTGGGGGGTATGCAGCGACGAGACAAGACAACGGAGACGGGAGCCCTCGGAGCGACCTAAGGTTCAAAAGGGATAAGATACTCCTTAAAAGGGTCGTCCAATTGTGAGCGGAATTGAGAGTGTCACAGAGAATATCTCCTCTTTTGAGGATTATTTTGTTTTAGTATCAAAAACTCTTACTCAAAGGATGGGGGATGTAAATCTTAGCACTGAGTGTTTATTGGATTGAGCTGTTATTGTCCTGACCAGTGGTGGAAAGTAACGAATTACAAATACTAAAAAAAAAAATTCAGGAATTACACTTTTTAAGTAGTTTACACAGTGTACTTTTAATTTGTGCTGTATCGGTACTTTTGCTGTGCTATTAATCCTCACATTGGCGTTGCTACTTTTTATGTTTAATTTTCATGAAAAAAATCAGTACCATCACGTGCCTCTGTCCACTCAAATCGCGCAAAGAAAACATATGTCACACAGATTTCAAGACTTCTGCCACCAATTTAGTGTAATCATGGAGGAGGACGAATGTCTGCATCAGGCAAACGCAGCGTATCAAACGGCCGTTTTGTGCACTTGAAAGTCACTGCGAGAGAGGTACATAATACGAAGGATCGTCGGTAACACTTTATAATAACTGCACGCTATGAATCATTAGTTAAGCATCAGTACATAGTTAATTAATCATTTATGAAGCATTGGCCGCCACATTAATAGACATTAGTAAGCAGTTTATAAATACAGCTATAAATGCTTTGTTCTTGATTTATAAGCATGTATATAATATGCTTAATAATCAAATTTTCATACTTTATTAAGGATGAATTCATCATTTCTAAATTAAGGATTACATTACTTACGAACCAATTAGTTAGGAGTTGTCAGTGGTTCATGAGATCATTTAGAAAGTGTTAGTAAATGATTAATAAACTTTTTGAATGCACATTTATACATCTTATTATTCTGACATATAGTAACAGTTACTTAATTTGTTAATAAATGCTTTTTTAACACACATTCCTGCTGTAATTCATGATTAATTAAGGTAGTTATAAAACATTTTCTAGTTGTTAGATAAATATTTTTTGTGAGCTCATCTAAAGTGAGGACTATGTATTCCTTGTAAAGCATTTAAAAAATGAGAGTTGCATATCATTTCACAGTTATATTTTTTCTGTTTATTTTTCATTATATATCAATTCATTTAATGTTAATTTATATGTTTGTTTGTAAAATTTTAATTTTGCAGAGTTTTATTTTTTGTTTTATATTAAATCGTTTTATATTCATTAGAATGTACAGTTGTACAGTTTAATTTCTTTTGCATCTTGAAATAAATATTTCTATGTTCTGTATCCCTCTGTGTTGTGTTTTTCCTAGTTCTGTTTAGAAGATAACTGAGCCTTTAACTCTCATTTGTAAATGCTTTACAAGGCATACATAGTCCTCACTTTAGATGAGCTCACAAAAATAGTTAATGACAACTAGAGTTTGAGTATTAAGCATATTATATACATGCTTATAAATAAAGAACAAAGCATTTATAGCTGTATTTATAAACTGCTTACTAATGTCTATTAATGTGGCGGCAATGCTTCATAAATGATTAATTAACTATGTACTGACGCTTAACTAATGATTCATAGCGTGCAGTTATTATAAAGTGTTACCGGATCGTCTGAGATATGGAGATATATTGAGTTCCTGTATCACTCCATTCACCAAGTCTCATCTATCATGAGATGAAATTGTTCTTCTCTCTCCAAAGTCTCTATATCAAATGCTCTGCCCTTATAAGTGAGTAGGGAACATATTCGATTGGCACGCAAGAGAAGCAGTAATATAATGTTGTAAATCACGTTCAGTTTCTTGCACAGTTTGATCGATTCGCTTAGATAAGATGTCATTAATATATCGAAAGAAGCCGCATGGAAGACTTTTATGTTGCCTCTGTCTGTATTTTGAACTTTTAAAGACATGAACTATGAAAACCATGGACCACAACTCCAGGTAAAAATCTTAATTGTTCTACATAAAAACTAATGTCAAATACATGTTGGATGGATTGAGATTGAGTAATTGATCAGCCAGATCCTCTACGGATATGCAATGCAATTTAGGTTAAAAAAATTTGCATGCAGTATTTGGGGCTTTTATTTGTCAATGTCTGCATTATCGGGCCTATTACACATGATTGAACAGTGTTGGAAGTGCGTAAATGGTTTTAACTGGAAAACTGAGCTCATAATAGACAGATAGACAGAACAACTCATTGAATGGATATTTTGTCTGAGATTTATCCAGTTATATGCTTTATCAGTAAGGTAAAGATGTGTTTTTTTAAAATAACCTATTTTCTATATAAATCTCCAAATTTGATAATAAATAATTATTCTTAAGTCATTAAATAAATCCACCTAAAAAGTAACGAGTAACTAGTACTCGGTGTAGTTTTTGAAAAGAGTAATTTATACTTTTACTCAATAACTTTTTTAACACCAGTACTTAACTTGTAATTGAGAACAATTTCATCAATGCAACAGTACTTGTACTTAAATACAAATTTCAAAGGTTTTCTTTCCACCACTGGTCCTGGCTAATAACTATGCTTGTTTTCAAAATGATTTCTTTCTGCTATTAGAAGGAACAGCTATGTGTAACCGGCAGAGTAGTCACTGTCTGGTTGAAGTTTGTCCATCGGCAGTTATGGTAGCCCTCTGACGTCACTCAGCTAGCCGTGAGTGGCTAAACAACTCATTTGCGGCTAGGCTGGTTTCTATAAAACTCCACTTTATTTATATAGCGCTTTTTACAATTTTCATTGTTAGAAAGCAGCTGTACATGAGACACATTGAATGTAAGAAAAACAACTAAAGGCATATACCTGTATAAACAAGAAAAAGGTTAAAACAACAAAAGACAGACTTAAAAATACTCCACACACACAATATGCATACATACTTACACACATTGACATAGACGCACACACGCACAGTGAAAGCACACATTTGAGATAAAGGAGAGAGAACCACAGGTCAAATATTAAATGGACTTTAAACTTTTATATGCAATATTAATTATGTATAACTTCTAAATTCAAAAGCAGCCCCCCCCGGCCATGCAAATAAACAATATACAAACGGTGGCAAGGAACCCAAAACTCGAATCGAGAAAAAAAACCTCAGGAGAACCCAGGCCCAACCAGGGGATTCCAGTTCCCCTCTGGCAAAAGCTGCTGCCTCTGCACAAGCTCAACAGTGCTTGCACAACAAGGCTAAATAAAAAATAAATAAACTTACTAATAAGGTAAATTATAGATTTAAGAATATCATTAACAATCTAATAGCATTTGAAGTGTTGTAGAAAAATCGTGTCAAATTGCCTCGTCCTTTATCCATCTCTATCATCTCCACTCGTGTCAGGTCACCGCTTCCCATTCTCAGCTCTGCCATCAGGTCTGGGCATGAACTGCATCCTACAGTAACCTTGGAACAAAAAGAAAAACTGGCTGAGAGTAGAGTACTGTTCTGCACTCTTGATGCAACAAATACATCATTTGTTGTTGGATGTGTTCCTGGTTCCGGATGATCTAAATAATGCACCCTAAATCCTCTGAGGATTAATATTATGGAAGTGTAGTGCATGCAAGATTAAAAAGATGCGTCTTTAGTCTAGATTTAAACTGACAGAGTGTGTCTGCCTCCCGGACAGTAAAGGGAAGAATATTTCAAAATTTAGGCGCTAGATAAGAAAAGGATCTACCACCTGCACTTGATTTTGAAATTCTAGGTATTACCAACTTACAGGACGCCTGAGAGCATAATGGAGGATTGTAATACAATAAAAGTTCATTCAAATACTGCGGCGCTAGACCATGCAGGGCTTTATAGGTAATAAGCAAGATCTTAAAGTTAATGCGATGCTTTATAGGTAACCAGTGCAAGGTTACCCGGGGTAACCGGGGTTATATGCTCATACTTTTTTGTACGTGTAAGAACTCGAGCTGCCGCTTTTTGAACCAGTTGCAGTTTTTGTAATAGGCCTGCAGGGCAACCACCTAAAAGTGCATTACAGTAATCTAGTCTTGATGTCATGAATGCATGAATTCATTTCTCTGCATCTGACAGTGAAAGCATATGACGTAGTTTAGAAATATTCTTAAAATGGGAAAATGCAATTTTACAGGTGTTGGCGACATGGCTCTAAAATGACATTACTATCGGAATACAACGCCAAAAGCAGATAATTTGTAACTCTGATCAAAGCAGTCTCTGTACTGTGACATGCTCGAAATCCAGACTGGAATTCTTCATTAATGTCAGTCCTTTGGAGGAAGGTGCATAACCGAGTTGAAACTACTTTTTCAAGAACTTTAGATTAAAAGGTAAATTCGATATAGGCCTGTAATTCCATAGTTCTCTTGGGTCGAGTTTGGGTTTTTTGACAAGGGGCCATATAACAGCCACCTTAAATGCTTTAGGCACATGTCCTAATGTCAGAGATGAGTTAATAATACTAAGAAGAGGATCTATAATTTCGGGGAGCATTTCTTTCAGTAGTTTTGTAGGTATATGGTCTAGCAACGCATGTTGTTGATTTGGATGATCTAAGGATTTTAGAGAGTTCATCTTGATCTACTGTTGAAAATAATTGCAATTTCTCCTTAGGGGTGCTGTAGTTAGTTTGTTCAGCGGGTTTCACTTCTGGTTGCATTGTTATAATTTTTCTCTAATATCTTGGATTTTACTAGTGAAGTAGTTCATAAATTCATCACTGTTATGCTGATAATCAGAATCTGAAGTCGCTGACAACTTATTTTTTGTTAATTTAGCCACAGTGTTAAATAAAAACCTAGGGTTGTGATGGTTTTCTTCTATTAGTGATGAAAAGTAGGCGGATCTAGACGTTTTTATGGCATTCCTGTATTTTCGAGTACTATCCTTCAATGCTATACGAAATACCTCTAAATAAGTTTTCTTAATGTTCCGCTCCATTTTACTGAACGCTTTCTTTAAAGCCCGAGTGTGTTCATTATACCATGGTGTTGGGCTGCCATTTTTAATCTTTTTTAAACGGAGAGGAGCAACTGTGTCTAATGTTTCCGAGAAGGTAGAGTAAAAATTTTCAATAGTAATGTCAAGATCGTCATCGTTTTTACTCATGCTAGATATTTGAGACAATTCAGGCAGATTGTCGAGAAACGCATCTTTGGTAGTAATCGTTCTACCATATTTGTAACAAGGAGTTTGATTTGTAGCCGTAGGCCAGTGAAGCAAACATAATATCAGATAATTATCCGAAATGTCTTCACTCTGCTGAACGATTTTAACATCGTCCACATTTATACCGTAAGATAGTATTAAATATAAAGTATGATTACGAAGGGGAGTGGGTCCTGACACATGTTGACTAACGCCCATGGAGTTAAGAGTGTCTTTGAAAGCCATTCCCAAGGCATCTGTATCATTATCTACTTGGATGTTAAAGTCACCAACGACAAGGACTCTATCTGCGGCCAGTACTAGTTCTGATAAGAACCCACCAAATTCTTTAATAAAATCTGTGTGGTGCCCTGGAGGCCTATATACAATAGCTAACTTAAATTTAAAAAATGTTTTGTCCTTAGTATTAGGTGCAGATACGTGAAGTACCATGACTTCAAAAGAATTGTATTTAAAATTAGACTTCTGAGAGGTGATAAATAATTATTGTGAAGTGCAGCGACACCTCCCCCTCTACCTTTTAGATGAGGCTCATGTTTATAGTAATAATATTGGGGAACGGATTCATTTAGAGTAATATAATTATCTGGCTTTAGCCATGTTTCTGTCCAACAGAGCATGTCTATTTTATGATCGGTTATCATATCGTTAACAAAAAGTGCTTTATTTGAGAGAGATCTAATATTAAGCAATCCAAGTCGTAACAGTTGATAATCTGTATTTTGTTCATGTTTGATTTGTTTAAAGTTTATTAAATTACTTTCAAGAGGTTTACGCATTATTTTATGATTGCTAATCCGGGGGACAGACACAGTCTCTATTTTATGTTGTTTGTGAGAAAGGATTATTACATGTTGTATATTTTGTGTATTCTGTAATGTGAGACGGCAAGCATACAGTTGGTTAAGCCATTCTGTCTCCTTCCTGACCTGGGACCCAGGTAGTCAATCTTTAGCATTAATAAGACTGTGTGCCAAATGTCTAGAGAGGAGGGAAACCCCATCCCAGGAGAGATTGAGACCATCTCCTTTCAACAGGTCAGGTCTGCCCTCAAAACTCTTCCAGTTATTTATAAATTCTATATTATTCTGCAGGCACCACTCAGACAACCAGCCATTTAGTGATGATAATCTGCTATAAATCTCATCATCACGGTAAGCAGTGAGGGGGCCAGAGAATATTACAGTGTCTGACATCGGGCTTGCGAGCTCACACACCTCCTTAATATTATCTTTAGTGATCTCCGATTGACGGAGTCGAACATCATTTGTGCCGACGTGAATAACAATCTTACTGAATTTATGATTAGCCTTCGCCAGCACATTTAAATTTGACTTGATATCAGGCGCTCTTGCTCCCGGTAAACATTTGACTATGGTGGCTGGTGCCTCAATGTTAACGTTCCGGACAATAGAATCACCGATCACTAAGGCACTATCAGCAGGTTTCTCAGTCGGAGCGTCACTGAGCAGGGCAAACCTGTTCAAGACTTTAATCGGAATGGTTGAGTGATGTTTTGTCTTGCGAATATGCAGTCTCACGGTCACAAAGTTTCTCAGCTGCAGGGGATTTTCAACCGGAACCGAGCTGTGTGCGCTAACATTGCTCGCATCCAAAGTGTTTTCTACGGTCCTAACACTCTACTTACTATCCTCAAATAAAGATTGGATGCGAGACTCTAATTCTAAAATCCTCTCCGTCAGCCTAACTACTTCCCTGCATTTATCGCATGTAAAACCCTCGCCGCTGACAGAGAAGGCTAAGCTAAACATATGACATGAGGTGCAAGTAACAACAATAGGAATAGAAGCCATGACTCACCGAGGATGAAGTGCAATCCTAACTTACCAAGGTTGCTTGATGAGTCTTAGTATATACGCTTAAAAAGAGAAACAGTTAGCAAACAAGACAAATGGGGGAGATGATATTCCACAGTGTAGACAGAAGGCAAGCTAACACACTAATACTATGCTAGAAGTGTTACGTTTCAATAAAATAGGTCTAGAATATAAAGTAATAAATAATTCGGTAACGATAGTAAAATACACTAATATTAAGACCAAGAACAGATGTGAGGTGAAGCAAGTGTCAGAGGATATAAACTAGCCGCTGGCAGCGATGCATCAGGAACCGGAAACCATGGTTTCCGGTTCCTGAAAACCGTCTTCACTGTCGGGCTTTGAAGTTATCTTGACACCAGTGAATCTCTCTGTCTTGTTACGGCTTTGGTATGCGGTTCTCCTGTGCAACGAAGGTGTTTGACTGATTGCCAGACGCTTCCGGGTAGTCGTGCTGTGTATTGCCGAGGGTCTTGGGCAAAGCACCCGTCGAGTAGCTGTACCGCAATTAAGATGTAACGTCAAGAAGGTAAATGTCTGTTGTTTATTGTTACGAGTAGACCCAGTGTGTAAGGACTAATAGCTTTGAAGACGTGTAAGATTAGTCTGATTGTGTTGTCCTGACGTAATGCATGGCTGTTTTTTATTGTAAATTCGTAATAGAAATGTATTTAATGAATATGCTGTGTCACAACTGTTATGTAGGAGTGTGAAGATTGGCACAAAGGGCTGTTTTTCCACTGTGTCATTTCGTATGTCAACATTAAATGAAAAGAATGTTTTTATGAAATGTTTGGACGCTACGTGACTATGTATGTGTATATCAAGCACTAATTTTAATGATTTTGTGTCTGCAGGCAGATTGCTCCTGCTGCTTTGCCTTGCCTAAATTAAGTTCTATATGTATAGACATTTTATTTTCTTTATTGTGGTTAGTTTGCCGTGGACTTCTGTTTGACTGAGGGGGTATTGGCTGTTCAAGTAGTGTATTATTTTATATTCTTATTGATAATAACTTTCTTGTCCTTTTTCCCCTTTCTCTCCCGAGTATTAGAGTAGCTGCTCACAAGAGAGGTTCCTGGTTCGGTCCTCGCGCATTTCTCCACGTGTTGACGTGGTAAACTGCACTTCACAATATTGACTAAATTATTAGCTTGTAGTGGTCGTGCCTGTGTGTGTGGGTGGGTGTGCGCGCATTCATGCGATTGTAGGCCCTAGAGTCCAGAGCACTGGTGGTGAACGTCATGCGTATCCCGGACAGGTAACCTGCCTTGACAGTGAATCAGTATTTCCTTGTTAATTTGTTAATTGTATTGTCCCTTGTAACAGCCGGTGATGGTGGTCTAGTGGGTGGTGATGGTGGTCTAGTGGGATAAACCACTTAACTGGTAAATCAAAGGTTGCTGGTTCGATCCCAGCAGCCACCACCAGTGTGTCCTTGAGCAAGACACTTTACTCCATGTTGCTCCAGGGGGATTGTCCCTGTAATTAGTGCACTGTAAGTCGCTTTGGATAAAAGCGTCTGCCAAGTGACTAAATGTAAATGTAAATGTAACAGCCAATGCCAGGTCGGTTCTCTCTTTAGGCCAATCCTTTTCGTTTGTGTGCCTCTAGTGTGATGGTGTCACTCTTTTAATCATGCTATTGTATAATAAAGTATTATTGTTTTTCTATTGAAAGCACGTCTCTGTCTAGTTCATCTTTGGTGTCTATGAACCTGCTTGCCTTAGATGAGGTATTTAGCAGTTGAGGTGCAGAGTATATCCTGGTGTGAGAGGAACCAGGTGGCATAGTCAAGAACATTTTAACCTAGATCTGGTCAAAGTTCCATAAGGTCACATATGGGTAGCAAAATGGAACCTAATTATGCCCGTTTTTAAATGGGAGTTTTTGAAAATAATATTATATTAAATGAGACAAATCCCCTTTTCCCTAAGATCTTGTTTTACAGACGGTAAATTGATGATAATTTTACGATAACTAAGGCTACCCCTACAGAGTCATCCTTTTTTTGGACTTTATTAATTTGCATATCATTCGTTTCAGAAACTACCTTTATACCATTAGAAAGTTAAAACTGATCATAAAATTAAATCGACCAAGCAAAATGAGGTCAGTGCGATGCGAGGCAAGAAACTTTAGCTTTAGCTGGTTTATTTCTTTGCGAATATTTTTCGCATTGTCAGCCAAAATTCCAGAAACTGTCTATTTGTTTTGTAGCTCAACTTCTGACAAGGTAAACATCTTATTTGGAATACATTTTAAAACTGCTTGTGGCGAGCAGAGTAACAGAACAGACATAGGAAGGCGGATACAAGCCCCAGAGGGTGATTTATTTTCAGATAAGTGAAAGCAAGTGAGATTCACAGTAGGGAAACGGCAACCAGGTGAGGCAGCAGAGTGTGCTCCGGTGGGTGTAGGTGTGATGCAGTGTGGGTCAGTCGTCAGCCGTCATTTTCTGCAATACAAGTTTTAATATTAACCTCTTTGTTACTGCTCACACAACCTCCATCAACCCCCACCTGCAGGAAGAAATCACCCTTCAACACTTCAGCGAAAACTCAAAAGAGGTGTCTATTGAGAAGTTGCATTTTAAAAACTAGATTAAAAAGTAAACTGGGATTTTTACCTTTATTGCTTTACAAAGTGCTGTATTGATAAAGAAGATATGAAAAAAAATAATTGTTTGTCATTTAAACGAGAGGTCATTACAGTGTGTTAATATGGAAAATGTAATATTAAAATAATTGAATATGTAATATAAATTAGTGGCATTACGATAAAAAAATATTCATATTTTGGCAAAGATGTTTCGTTTATGTTTAGAGTTAAGTTTCTTTTTGTTGTTTGGGCGTCTTACGTTCATTTGTCACCCTGCAGGTAAGACATTAATTCTAAACTCTGCTCTTTCAAATAGCGAGACATTCACACCTCTCCCAGTCCCCATCGCCCATCAACTGAGAAGTGGAATCTGTCTTTAAAAGCATGTGGCCTATTGACATGGAGAGAATGCTTTTCCTTTAAACGCAAGTCAATACACTATTTCGTCACACTATATAAACTGCATATTTTTATAAATATTATGTTTTTTCATTAACCACTGTTTCCGCTGTTTCTAGCTCATTACTAATAATTTATGTTACATTTAAACCTTGTGCAGTTTACTTCTCCGGTCCGAGTTCATTTATAATTATAAAAATAGTGATAATGTGTCACAATTGCCCTCACGATTGGCTGTGGTTAGTGGGTATGATTTATTTCTGGTTTAACTGCTTGTCAAAGGACTGCACCTCCTACTCCGAATGAGCCTCGAACCGCAAATCGGTCCATTCCAGTTTTGAAGACGGACACGCTAACGTGGTGGCTACGCTCCGCTATAGTCTTAAATGGCATATTCAAGTAGTTGGTGCAAACTGCCCACTCCTGCGTGATGAATATGATCTGTATTTGGTTTTCAGTGACGCACAAGTACATATAATTGGCAGATTTTCAGTCACAATACTTAGTTTATAAGCTTCGAAGCCTGATACAATATTTTCATTTCTGTGTCTATGTAAACATATGAAAATGTGTGACTGCTGGAACCAAACTTTAAGAAAACACAAGTGATCAGCACTGAGAATTAATTTATATTTACAATTGATTTTCCTTAATATATGTTTATTACTTCAACTTTTTTTCAAAATTAAACATGTTCCTAGTTCTGCGACTTGACTTGAAACTTATCAGGACTCGACTTGACTGGCTTAGGGTGAACCCTTGACTTGACTTGACTTGCTTGATTTGTCTAAACTGTGACTTGAGATTTGACTTGAGACTTGATGGTTAAGACTTGAGACTTGCTTGGACTTGACCATATGTGACTTGTCCCCACCTCTGTCCATAAGTTACCGGGAGTCTCCCGTTTGATTATTTATCATGCAAACTCTCGTAACATTTGAGACCCGCGATCGCGGTGATCTTTTTTCCGGTTCGCGATTGTTACGCCTGAGAATAAACAGGAAGAGTAATCAATAGAGAGAAGTGACGTTTTCTCAGCGATGGCATTTACTCGTATATTTTATGAAACACACATAACTGGGATTCATAAGCCTACAGATTTGTTACAATAGCAGATTTCCTCTTTGTTACTACTAGTTTACATCGTATATCAACTCAAAGAAATATTACTTTCCTGTCCTTGCAAACATAACACTCTTACTGTAGTGCAGTACCACTTCAGAAATTATAACGCAATTACGCAGTTTAAGTGACGTTAATATGTGAGCGGGTTTATTGACCACACTAAAGGGAAAACAAACAGAATAACTAACAAATAACAAACAACACATGAAACGTAAAAGAAGTAAAGTAATTAAAAAATAGACAACAAAGAGTGGCAATATTACAAACAGCTATTCACTTCTGCTAACGCAATATGCAGAAACTATAATTGCATCTTAAGATACAATGTCTTCTATATGATGCTTGTATAATGATTTTGAAAATACAAAGATGTGTTGGAGAACTTGGGATGGGTATCATAGAATTTAATTTATTAAAAAAACTGCTTATCGGTGTAATTATCAGTTCTTTTTCATATTTTTATGCAAATACGGAAACCAAAACAAAAACATTAAGCATAAACTTACAGTGCTTTATTTTTTTTTATTTAAGATAAATTGTCTTTAGCTTGGACCAGCAGCATTGTAAGAAATGGGTTGGTTCAATAAAGCTGCTAATTTAACAAAAGAAGAAAAAAATTAAATGGGTTACTGAATTTTATTGAAGAGATTTATGCATGTTTATTTTTTTAAATAAAGTTCTGGATTACTTAAATTCTCAATAAAAAAAAATGTGTATATTTGGCTACATTCATTTGTATAATTATTTTAAAAACGAGTATAAAATGAATTAAATGTGCCACGTCATTTAATCCCAATGAAATGGTCATTAAAATGCTCACAAAAGCTCATAAAAAATGAATATTACTTTAATTAAATTAAGTTAATTAAAAACTATTTTTTTACGTTTTTATTTTGTCAAAAATTCACAGCAAGCTTAATTATAATTAAATATTCATAACGCAATAATATTATATCGCGTCCGGTAAATGCGTTTTTTTGTTTCCTGCTGCTGTTAAATCAAGTAAGATTAAAATAGCAGAGTTCACAGAGTCTAAAATCAGTAAAGGATCATTAGTATCTTAAAGAAGTGCCGTTTCAATGCTATGACGAGCCCTGACCGCGGTCAAGCCAGCCGCAGTTTGAAAATACACGGTCAAGCCAGCCGCCGTCTAGATTCATTATGCGTGCATACTTAGTAAACTACGGTAATTTCCAGAAACACCGCTTTTAAAGCTTTATTTAAATGCGGATCGTTTGTGGTTCTCCACAGTATTATATATTGTGTTTTACGTTTAGAGGATGCTTTTTTTGTTATTTATGTTTTTTTTTCGGAATGTTTGCAATATAATTTATGTTGACTAAAGTAGGCCTACTTTATTGTAAAAACAATGTCTCCGTCTAAAACTAGCCTATTATTATTGACATTTGTCCTGCAAATAAAACAATTTATCCAATTCAATTATTTGTCTAATATCTATAGTCCTACGACAATTAACCATGATTTTAATTGTTCAAATCAAGTTTAGTGGTTTTAATTCACGATTTCTAATAAGTTTAAAAAACGGATGGTCTCTTCCTGTAGGGGGCATCCCACACTATATGCATACCATATATAGACTTATTTTACTGTAGCATTTGGGAGAAATGGTGATTTTTCCACTTTAAATGCCTAGAGAAACTTGATTTCTAATAAGTTTCACAAACGGATGGTCTCTTCCTGTAGGGGGCATCCCACACTATATGCATACCATATATGGACTTATTTTACTGTAGCATTTGGGAGAAATGGTCATTTTTCAACTTTAAATACCTATAGAAACTTGATTTCTAATAAGTTTCACAAACGGATTGTCTCTTCCTGTAGGGGGCATCACACACTATACACATACCATATATGGGCTTATTTTACTGTAGCATTTGGGAGAAATTACTATTTTGCCACTTTAAATGCATATAAAAATACAATTTCTAATAAGTTTCACAAACGGATGGTCCCTTCCTGTAGGGGACATCCCACACTATATACATACCATATATGGACTTATTTTACTGTAGCATTTGGGAGAAATTGTCATTTTTCCACTTTAAATGCCTATAGAAACTTGATTTCTGTTAAGTTTGACAAAATATATATATATATTGAAAGGGCTTTAAATCTTTTTTTAATTAATGTTAACGTCATACTAAATGTTAATTTAAGTGCTTTACTATACTACATGTCTAATTCATTAGAATTGTTTTTACTTTAAAAGGTATTTACTTTTGATTTCACCAATTTCGTCATTAAAATGTTATAATTGTTTGTGTTGTTAGAACATTTAGACATCAAAACATACAGAAATCATACATAAGCAAAACAGATTTGAATGTTACTTTTGTAAAAAGTATGTGATTTTCACACAAACAGTAAAAAACATGTCAAAGGACTTCTGATGACTGGCCTGTAGTAAAATAGAATTATTAGAAGAATCAAATTATGTTCCCTTTCTGTCGGTCTCTCGACGCGTGTCGAGAACGGGAAGATTGTCAGATTGCGGTCAGAAGTTGCGGTCACGGGTGGCTGTCTTCCTACGGGAACCAGCCACCATTTCGTCTGCTACCCGGGCCGTGACATCGGTGGCTACGGCCCTGAAGTCCGCCTGTATTAGCAGCATTAGTGATGTGGGGACCTCTGCGAACGTAAACCCGCCAGCCAAGTCCTCACGGGCCGATCGCACCCCGATTCGCTCTTCTGAACATTCCCCAACCGGCAGTGGCATACCGTCCGGATCCTCAGGCACGCACTCGGAAACGATGCGTGACGTAGATGAGATGTCGCTCGCAGCATCGGAGGGAGACTGGCATCCAACTCTGACGAATCCGAGCTCCACCCCCAGCGGTCGAGCTCAGGAGAAAGCAGAATTGATGTCAACTGTGCTTACCCAGGGATACATGGTTCCTGAGGTCGGAGCGCGGTGCAAACCGCGCCCACCCCAGGTGCCATTTTTTTCCGGAGGTGCATGAGGAGCTATGTAAAACTTTGAGCGCTCCACTTATGGCCCGCTCCAGTGAAACCAGCTCCGGCTCCCTTACTTCCCTCGTGTGTGGGGCAACCAAAGGCTACGTCGAGATCCCCCGGGTGGAACGTGCGCCTGCGGTGCACCTGTGCTGCAGACGGCTACCACCTGGGGGGAATCCGGCACGCCTACCGTCCAAAGCGTGTAGGACTTCGGCATCACTGGTGTCGAAGCCTTGCATTGGCGCGGGCCAGGCTGCCTCCTCTCTCTACATAATGGCCATCCTGCAGGTCCGCCAGGCCAGGGGGTTGAGAGAGCCCCACAAGGGTAAGGCCGACCCGGTATAATGCAGGATCTCCGTGCCGCCACTGACAGCACTCTACGGGCAACCAAGGTGGCGGCGCGGGCCCTAGGTCGGACGATGTCCACGGTAGTGGTCCAGGAGAGACACCCCAGGCTGAACCTTGCGCAGATGAATGACACTGAGAAAGTCCGCTTTCTTGACGCTTTCTTGATGCATCCGTCTCGTAGGGTGGGTTGTTGGTAACATCTTCGAGGACTGGGCTCAGCAGTTTTGGGCATTAAAGAAGCACACAGTGGCAATTAGCAACATTTTACTGCGCTGCGACTCGGCCGCCCAGAGGCCTCAGGGATTTCGCGTGATGTCTAATTCCCAGCAGCCCAGGACCCCTTCGACTTCGTCTCCTCTGCCCCCACAAAGGGACCTGGTGCTCCGGCACCTAGATTGATTGGGACTCCAGGTCAACCCAGAGAAGGGCAAGCTCTCCCCAGTGCAGAGCATCCTCTTTCTCGGTATGGAACTCAACTCTGTCACCATGTCTGCACAACTGTCCGCAGTACGCGCCAAGCCTGTGTTGAACTGCCTGAAATGAACATTTCAGGCAAACAGCGGTCCCCCTGAAACAATTCAGATGCTCCTGGGACACATGGCGTTCTCGCGGGGTAATACACATGAGACCGCGCCAACACTGGCTTCAGAGTCGAGTTCCAAGGAGAACGTGGCACACCGGCAGCAGGCGCATGGTGATGATGCCCTGCTGCCGACGCACCATTACCCCTTTTTTTCGATGGACTCAGGTCCCTCTGGGCAGATTACGAGGCAGGTCGTGGTGACAACTGACGCCTCCCTGCAGGGGTGCAGTGCAGTGTGTAACTGGCACGCAGGCGGGGCGTTGGACGAACCCCTGCCTGCGCTTGCATATCAATTGCCAAGAGTTGTGGGCTGTGCTACTTGCACTGAGCAGGCTGCGGCCTCTCGTGCGGGACAAGCACGTGCTGGTCCGAGGACAGCACTACAGCTGTAGCGTACATCAGATCGTCAGGGTGGCGTTCACTCACAGCAGCTAACACAACTTGCTCAACGCCTCCTCCGGTGGAGTCAACAGGTGACCCGTTCCCTGCGAGCTACACACACCCCGGGCAAACTGAACTAGACAGCCGACGCACTTTCTTGTCAGTTTATGCCTCGTGGAGAGTGGTGACTCCACCCCTGCTTAGTCCAGGTCTTTTGGATGCTGTTCGGGTAGGCCCAGGTAAACCTGTTTGCCTCCCGCAACACTACCATTTGCCCGCTTTGGTATTCCCTGTCCAAGGCCCTTGGCATGAATATCCTTAAGCACAGTTGACCGCGGGATGGGCGGAAGCACACCTTCCCTCCCAGGAGACACTGACACAGACACTGTGCAAGGTCAGGGAGCAGGAGCACCAAGTGTTATTGGTTACACCATACTGGTCTAACCGCACTTAGCTTCAGAGCTGATGCTCTGGACAGCGACTCCCCTTGAGCCATTCCCCTGACAGAGGACCTGCTCTATCAGGGGAAGGAGACATTTTGGCATCCCAGATCAGATCTCTGGAACACCCATGTCTCTAGACGGGATGAGAAGATCCTGAGATTGCTACTCCCTCTCTACGGCAGAGACCATCACCCAGGCTATGGCCCCATCTACTAGGCGGTTACATGCATCTAGACGGTGCCTCTTCTCGTCCTGGTGTCCCTCTCAACGAGAAAGACCCCAAGAGCCCCTCGGAGGTTCCAATCTTACTCACGGAGTAAGATGGCCCTCCTGATGGCGCTCACTTCCTTCAAGAGGGTAGGGGACTGCCAAGCATCCTCCGTGTCTCTGGATTGCCTTGAATTCGGCCCTGGAAACTCGCACGTTATCTTGAGACCCAGCCCCGGATGCGTGCCCAAGGTTCTTACTACTCCCTTCAGGGACCAGGTGGTGAACCTGCAGGCCCTCCCCTCTAGGGAAGAAGACCCAACCTCCGATGTGCTGTGTCCGGTACGCGCATTGCGCCTCTACCTGGACCGCACACAGGACCTGAGAAGGTCTGAGCAGCCATTTGTCTGTTTTGGAAGACAGCACCAGGGGAGGGCTGTCTCCAAACAGAGATTGGCACACTGGATCGTGGACGCCATCTCCATGGCATACCGATCCCAAGATAGCCCGTGCCCGCTTGCAGTGAGAGCCCACTTCACTCGGAGTATGGCCTCCTCCTGGGCACTGGCCAATGGTGCCTCTCTGGCAGACATTTGTTAACCTGTTTGACCATCCGTTTGTGAAACTTTTTAGAAATCAAGTTTCTAAAGGGATTTAAAGTTGAAAAATGACAATTTCTCCCAAATGCTACAGCAAAATAAGTCCATATATGGTATGTATATAGTGTGGGATGTCCCCTACAGGAAGGGACCATCCGTTTGTAACTTATTAGAAATTGTATTTTTATATGCATTTAAAGTGGCAAAATGACAATTTCTCCCAAACGCTTCAGTAAAATAAGTCCATATATGGTATGTATATAGTGTGGGATGCCCCCTACAGGAAGAGATCATCCGTTTGTGAAACTTATTAGAAATCAAGTTTCTATAGGGATTTAAAGTTGAAAAATGAACATTTCTCCCAAATGCTACAGTAAAATGAGGCCATATATGGTGTGTATATAGTGTTGGATGCCCCCTACAGGAAGAGAACATCCGTTTGTGAAACTTATTAGAAATCAAGTTTCTATAGGCATTTAAAGTGGAAAAATGACCATTTCTCCCAAATGCTACAGTAAAATAAGTCCATATATGGTATGTATATAGTGTGGGATGTCCCCTAAAGGAAGGGACCATCCGTTTGTGAAACTTATTAGAAATTGTATTTTTATATGCATTTAAAGTGGCAAAATGACAATTTCTCCCAAACGCATCAGTAATATAAATCCATATATGGTATGTATATAGTGTGGGATGCCCCCTACAGGAAGAGACCATCCGTTTGTGAAACTTATTAGAAATCAAGTTTCTATAGGGATTTAAAGTTGAAAAATGAACATTTCTCCCAAATGCTACAGTAAAATGAGGCCATATATGGTGTGTATATAGTGTTGGATGCCCCCTACAGGAAGAGAACATCCGTTTGTGAAACTTATTAGAAATCAAGTTTCTATAGGCATTTAAAGTGGAAAAATGACCATTTCTCCCAAATGCTACAGTAAAATAAGTCCATATATGGTGTGCATATAATGTAGGATGCCCCCTACAGGAAGAGACCAATCCGTTTGTGAAACTTATTAGAAATCAAGTTTCTATAGCCATTTAAAGTGGGAAAATTACCTTTTCTCCCAATTGCTACAGTAAAATAAGTCCATATATGGTGTGCATACAGTGTGGGATGCCCCCTACAGGAAGAGACCATCCGTTTGGGAAACTTATTAGAAATCGTGAATTAAAACCACTAAACTTGATTCCCAACAAACATTTAGACGTTTGATGACCGTTGAAAAGACGTCATTTCGACACGTCCCGTCACGGTTGAAAAATAGTTCCGAAATGAAAGTTGAACCGACGTCTTTGACGTCATCTGAACGTGATTTACACGTCTTTTCTGCCCGTCCCTGGACGTCCAAATGTATCCTCTTTCGGACGTTTATTAGATGTGTAGCTGCTTAATATAAGCGTATATATAAGAATGCGTTAAATATAATCAAACTCGCGTTGTGTAACATCGTGCAAGGCAAGCAATTATGTATTAAGGTTTACGTGTCTTAAATTGACTTAAGTTCTAAAAAGGTCCAAAATCGGTCCGGTCTGACCTGAACGTCTATAAAACGTTTCAATCACGTGCACATCACAAACAATAACACTTTATTTGTGGATTTAGGCAAAATTTAGTGTTTTAATTTAGCACAGCATATTTTATAGTGAACATCACATTTTTGAATGGTCTTCCATTTGTTTGACAGCTACTATTCAAACAAGAAAATAAAAATAGTAGAATCTCGAAAGCAATGGAGTTTAACATTGATGTTTAGCAGCCATTAATCAAACATGAAAATGACAAAAGTACAGTATTACAAAAACATATGACACTACTTTAGTCCATTTTTTTCAAAATGTTTACTCATTTTCTTGGTCCCCGACCACCGGCTCTTCCGGGAGTGTGATTCATGTGTTCCACCATTAATGGTTAAAAGTCAGAGCTATGGCACTACCAAATTATTTCCTAACAGTCTTGTATTACTGTTAAAACAGCCATAAAACAAGTATCCATCAACCCCAGTGTGCTTCAGGTGATCTGCCATTGCTGCATCAAAGTCTGAATCTGTTGCATTTGGGCTACACCTGTTCACAGCATCTGAGTGAGAGAAAAGAATATGAATATTAAAAAAAGTAGAAAAAAGATCAAAGGCAAAATTTGAGGTAAATTACATTAATTTATTTAGAAAATGTCAGATTATCCCACAACTAAATTTAAAATACATACAAGATTGTAATTAACATGTGTTACACTTTATTCTTCTCTAGAATAACCGAATGTCAATAAAAGTTACTAATAACACTAGAATAAATTTATTTAAGGGTAGCAAAAGCACCTGATGAGTACTGTACTCCATGCTGTTCGTTTTGAAAGATGAACTTCAGCAAATAGCTGGTATTCTTGATCATGGCAAGTCTTCATCTTCTATGAAGAGTCTAGATTGTGACAAAGAATATATGTTAGATTAGCGGTGCCCTTGAGAAAGACCCAGACCTGCCAACCTTGGAGTATTTTTTTGAGTACCATCAGCCGAAGAGACACAACACAGGTTTTTAACAAATAACATATTGATTGTGAAATAAGCATCACAGTCACATTTTCAAAAATAACTTTTATTATTGAACACATATATTTAAATTTAAGGAACATTTGTGTTAATTTGTGAGTAAATAATATTCAGTGAGATACCCTTGATGTGTATCAATCACATTCACTTGCAGTAGCACTTGCTCTTGACTGCTTTGTTTCATAGGTCGCTGATTTGGACTTTCTGAGAAGAGCATCAGTAAAGCTTTCCGTGTGACAGTTAGTCCCCATTCCAGCCATGCTCACCTTTCTTGTCACCAATGCGCTTATCATTTCAGTGCTCAGGGTGGCTCTGTACTGGGTCTTGTTTTTTGTGACAAGACTGAAAACCCTTTCACAATCAGCATTGCTGTGGAACACAACCAATATCCCTAGCATCACTCCTGAGAGATTAGTGAAGACCTCCTTGCCTCCCCTTTTCAACAGACCAATATCTCGCCAGGCCTCATCAATACGCTTGCTGACAATGCTATCATCAAAGCTGGTGGTTTGATACATCCGGAACTCATCTTCCACTTGATCAACAGTGATTTCATCAAGAAGAATAGAAGGAAAGCGGCAGATAAAGAATCTGAGAGAAGAGAATTTCACAGATTGCCTTTTTGATATGTCTGCCACAACAGCATGCCTAAGCAGTTCATCCCCAAATGGATATTTGGAAACCATGTATTCAGCTGCAGATGAAAAGAACTTCCTAACATCTCTGAAGAATGGCTTTAGCTTGAGGTTAGCTTGGCTTTTAATAAAGGTTTGAGTGTCATGGCCAATTGACAGTTCCTCATCAGGCAGCTGATTGTCCCTTGTGATGATTGGCTTCATACCTCTACTAATTTCACTCATCATAGTCATCACATGCTCAGGCTTACAGAATGAAAGCAATACCTTCTCCAGTTGCACCTCCAAACTTGGAAGTAAGATATGTATGCATGGCTCTTCTTTTTGGAGTGTTTGGTTGCCAGTGTCAAAAATATGTATGGCTCTCTTGAAAAAGAGTGAATATACCTTTGATATGGGGTCAGTAAGAAACTGAAGTATCTGCTGCTTTCTCCCTCCCTGTCTGTGTCCTCGTCTGATGTCATTTTTTGCTGCAAGTCATACACACACACACACGCACAAACAAACAAATCTCGGTAACTTTCTATGCTGCACACATGCACTTCCCAGCCTGCCATAATCTTCTTTAATAATTATAAACTTGAATAAATAACTAATCTCAAAAGATTGCATATGAGATATTATATTATTGACAATTATCGAGAGCTCGACTTTGCAGAGCGCCTTCAATCCGCTCCGCTGTCAGGCGGATTCCATTTTCTGAAAGATAACGGTGCCGGCACGCCGTTTATGTGACTAAAACTTGATGCTCTCTCGCAAATATAAATGCACGTTATTAAGTGTGAGAATCCACCAGCGCAATCGGGACCTATGTTACTTGGTAAAATCATGGTAACTTTTCGTGAGAGCTCATTTATAAATCAGAAATAATGGTAGCGCATCTTCCGGGAAAGTGCACGTTATCAAATGAGCCCGCGAGATCATCGACAGCATAGGATTAAGCTAATTCAATATTTCAACTTTCTACATCCACCCGATTCATTTACCTTAGAGCTCAGAAGCCGTCTTGACTTGTCGTTTCAAACAATGCGTAAGAAGGATCACGCAGGAATTTGTGGTTCCGCCGATTTGCTGACTCTTGTTATTGATTGATAGGCCATAGGACATGTCAATCATCGCCGCTTTCTTTTCGGGGGAAAAACTCCGTGCTATGATTGGATATTTGATGATTGGTTCCTTTTTTCTGTTGCTTTTTCTAAGTAATGCACGCAGCAGCCATCGGGTTTTTGCGTAGTTTAGAGTGACAAATCGTACCAGCGTAGTTTAGAGTGACAAATCGTACCAGCGTACTTTGAGGTGAAAATGCGTACCTACTACGCAAAATGCGTGCAGGTTGGCAGGTCTGAAGACCCTGTAAACTTTGTAAAAGTGGTATTTCTGGTAAAACCTGATGTTCTTACAGAGAAGTCCACTAAATAGAGAAAATAAAAATTACATAAATGAAAAAATAGACAAGGAACAAGAGATTTTTGCAATGTCATAAGGCCAAAATTACCTTGAATTACATAGTATAGCTTTGAATGGCTCCTTTTTAAGTTGACCACCACCCCTCATAATGAATTTCACCATAAATGCATTTAACGTGATTCTGTGAAATAAATGACTCCGGATTACTTCACCTCAGAAAAATTACAGTTTTGTTTTCAGATTTGTTGCTGTCACTATGGTTCTTTTGTTTACTACCCAAATATTTGTATCTACACAGAGAAAGAGATAGAGAAAAACAAACAAACACAAACTACATCCGCACAAACACACACATTCTTTGTCACAATGCAATCTCTTAATAGAAGATGTAGACTTGCCATGTTCCAGAATGCCAGATATTCACTGAAGTTCATCTTTAAAACCGAAAAGCATGGAAAATATTCCTTTGGAATCCTGAAAGAAAAATCTGTTCATTAATATGTACACACACCTGGACACATGACTACTTCTAAACTGAATGTGACACTTGCTGTCACATTTTGTGTTTAATACAAACAATTAGGGCGGAGGTCCCAAAGGAAGAAGGTTTGGAACCCCTGATTTATTTACACATTGTTCCTGTAGTTGCATGAAATTACTCAACTTAATGTTAATTGTAACTGACACAAAACACAGCCAACGTTAGCTCTTTACCCGCCAGCCTTTACAAAAAAAGTTCTGAGCCAGCTTCAGCGTTTTTTAACATGTTCTCTAAACTTTGATGGCTCACAATACATTTTCTGTAATGAATAATAACTTGTCTTTGGCAGTGAACGGTTGATTTTTAAATGACAAGATAACTGTGGCAGGGAACGAGTTAGCAGTTTGGGGGATTAATGATTTTGCTATCAATATCCTAGCAAGAAGCATTAACGTCACACAGCACAGTTCAAGTGTAGAAACTAGCGTAACTTTAAACTACCTTTTAGCCTGCTAGCTAATTTCAGCCAAACACAAACTACATGGCAGTTGACAATGTGCGCAACATTTCTTTCAGTTCCTTCGTGTCCAACAAGTAAGACTCAACCACATTAATAAAACTAAACAAAATGCACTTACCAAACAGTAGTATTTGTATAACTCCGTCACTTTTCGAAATAAACCACACCGCCATTCCCGAGTCTTCTTCTTCTTTAGAGTTTATTGCTGATGGTAAATCAACTGAAGGCGCATTACCGCCACCAACTGGAGTGGAGTATGAATCACCGATTTTGACAGCACAGTTTTGGCAATCATCCACTTTAAATTGTGAAAGCAGATATTATAACATTATATATGTAAATGTGTCATTTAACTAAGATGAATACAAATGATCGTGTATTTAAAAAAAAGATTTCCTGCTTTTTGCAATGGGTGTTGTTTGACGTGTAACGTCAACGGACGTCTATCACAACATTTTTATAACTAATTGGGCACTCAAATGAATCATTGCAGTATTATGCAAGGTAAGCACAATTTATTTTGCTTATTTCATAAGAACTTTACAAAGGGTCACGATGGACTAAAAATGCACGTGTAGAGGACGTCACAAGAGGACGCCCTTTCAACCGCTTCAATATTTATATAATTACACGTAGCTAAAGTCAAAGTAACAATCATACATGCAACCCATAGAGATCTGTTGACATGTACAAATGTATCTCAATGCATTTTTAGGAAATGTTATATGTCACAGATTTTTACCGGTTTATGCCGTCCTACCGCGACTATTTTAGGCCAGGGACACGACGTTGCCGTCGGACCAATGTTTGTTGGGTTTGAACAATTAAAATCATGGTTAATTATCGTAGGACTATAGATATTAGACAAATAATTGAATTGGATAAACTGTTTTATTTGCAGGACAAATGTCAATAATAATAGGCTAGTTTTAGACGGAGACATTGTTTTTACAATAAAGTAGGCCTACTTTAGTCAACATAAATTATAATGCAAACATTCCGAAAAAAAAACATAAATAACTACAAAAACGACATTCTAAACGTAAAACACAATATATAATACTGAGGAGACACACAGACGATCCGCATTTAAATAAAGCTTTAAAAGCGGTGTTTCTGGAAATTACCGTAGTTTACTAAGTATGCGCGCATAATGAATCTAGACGGCGGCTGGCTTGACCGTGTATTTTCAAACTGCGGTGAGCCCCTGAACCCTGACTGAAACCTGTCACCGACAACATGATCTGATAGAAATGCAGGCAACTGGAAAAATACGACCTTTTCCAACACTTTCGGCATAAAGGGCAGCGAAGCAATAGGACGAATGTTCCGACTATCAGTCGGATCCAGATTCGGCTTCTTTAAAATTGGTATAATCGAATAAAGTGATTAAAGCAGGACGGAAACAAACCAGTACTCTGCCAATAACCCCTTATACCTCTCTAAATAGACGAGTCAGCATAAGATCTAGTGGAGAAGTTGTGAAGGGTTTTAATTACAATTTATGTTTTAATTACAGTGTCCATTTAATTATAGTCTATGTTTTAAGTTACATTTTATCTTTTTTATGGCTTACATATAATCAATAGTAGAATGTGTGTATTAATGTGAACAATTACGAATAAAATGTGTGCTTAAAGGGTTGAAAGATTAAGGGAGAATATTAGTGCAAAATGGTATTTTCAACAGGATGTGGGGGTTTGTGTGTGTGTGTGTGTGCAGCATTCCATGCAGGAAAGGAGGACAGGAGAGTATGCTACACATGCAACACACATACCCATATAGAGCGGGGTCTAAGAAACAAAGTTTATTTGGAAACTGGGTGGGGGAAGTGTGTTATTTTGCAGGTAGTAAAAGAAGAAGGGAGTAGTCTACGAAAATATCAGATGAAGCATCACTCCATTGGACACAAAGAAAGCAGCAAATCTGGAGGCGCTCAGGGGTTGGCCACGGTCCGAAGCAAGCTGGAAGATACACCCACACATACACATATAAAAATGTTGTAAACCATTGAGGCGGGGCAGAATCTCTGAAAGACATTGTGTCTGAGATTGTCCAGCGCTGATTTTCTAATTAATAAACTTCAATTTTTGTTCAACCGAATCCCTTAGTCCAATTTTTGAATACGCAGGACAGCTGAAGTCCATCAGATGGTGACCCCGACGTGATTGGCTAAAAAGGGACATTTCGGACGATTTTAGAAGAGTAGGAATTGACAAAAAGCGGAGAGGGAACATCTTGGGTTCAACACAACAGCCGGCTGAATGAAAAATGTAAGCAGAGACCTGTTTCATCAAACATCTGCTAATTGACTACTCTAAATTCAATTGTGTTGAATTTCAAATATTCCTGATCACTTTAATAGATATACAAAATAAGCAAAATTTGAAGTCTGTTAATTTGAACAACACACAGTTGGTTCCCCGTAGGGTAAGACGTAGGGTGAAAGTCCCTACGCAGGTATAAAACAACGGGTGGTTGGTCCCCCGCAGGCTAAGACGTAGGGTGAGAGTCCCTACGCACATTTATTAAACAACGGGTGGTTGGTCCCCCGCAGGCTAAGACGTAGGTTGAGAGTCCCTACGCACATTTATTAAACAACGGGTGGTTGGTCCCCCGCAGGCTAAGACGTAGGGTGAGAGTCCCTACGCACATTTATTAAACAAAGGGTGGTTGGTCCCCCGCAGGCTAAGACGTAGGGTGAGAGTCCCTACGCACATTTATTAAACAACGGGTGGTTGGTCCCCCGCAGGCTAAGACGTAGGGTGAGAGTCCCTACGCACATTTATTAAACAACGGGTGGTTGGTCCCCCGCAGGCTAAGACGTAGGGTGAGAGTCCCTACGCACATTTATTAAACACGGGTGGGTGGTCCCCCGAACTGAAGGAATTCATGTGTAATTTATGAGTATGTAATTGCGTGTTGGAAATTACGGAAAATTGGAAATAATATTTTGTTTAGAATAATTGATAGAAAACAGATAATAATAAAATAATTGATAACTGTATAATTAAGAGAATTGAATAACTTAAAAAATGTTGGTTAGATTGGCGCCAAACGTTAGAGAAATGTTGATGAAGAAAAAAAGAAAAAATATAAAGTGGTTAGAAAAGAATAAACATAAAAATAAAGAAGTTAAAATGAAGGAAGAATTAAGACTATGGACATGCATTGCGCTTACGGCCACTGCTCTGAGTCCGGTTAAAACAGAGGGGGGAGAAAATGTGCAGACAAAGAAGTCAGGAAGTGAACAGGGAGACACCGTTGAACAGACAGCATATTCCCCATCCCAAAACTATATCAAGACTTGCAACTATTGACAAAACCACAACCGTATGACACAAAATTGCAGCAAGTTATGGTAAAATTAAACCAAGGAAACATAGTAAAGAATTGCCTAACACAATGTTTGATATAAATGAAATAAGACAGCAATTACACCAACTAACAAGATTAGTCAGTGGAACAGCACAACAGTTAGCCACCGAGGGAGAAGAACAGGGAGAACAAATTCCACAAGGGGAGGGGGAAGAGGAGTGTGGACCGCTAATAAATCACCACACACCCCCTGTTTCATTGCATAGCAGACAGAGTTTAGATAGTGCTGAAGGAACAATTGCAAAGTGAAGAGAATGAATCTCACTCTGAAACTGAAATTGGCTAAAATCTGTGCACAGACAAAATTGACCTGGTTATCTGAACTCCCTCTAGCATTAATGTCTGTACATTCTTCTGTTAACAGGATTTCAGGCTTTACATCATTTAAATTGCTTACAGGTCGATCTTTTCCAGGACCAACCACACTGCTGAGACCAGAAACCATCAAACCGTTGTCACATTGTGCATATTTAGACAAACTAACTGCTCTGATCTAACACTTTCCCCAGAAAGTCACACCAGGACCTGAACCAGAACCTATTCCACGACCACAGGAGGTGGAGCGAACCACGGTGGTCAACACATTGCGTGTCACCTCCCGAACATCGCATTGTGTCCGCCTTGAAGGGAAAGGCGACATGTGGTACCATTTGTCTTCTTGTGCTGCTTGTGATCCCTCAGGCAGGTCTCTGGAATAGACAGCTGAGGACCTGAGATCTCAGGTCCAAGAGAGGGAGGGTGTTGAAGGTGAAGTACAAGGGAGCGCAGAAAAAGGAACATTACAGGTCATACACAAGAAAGGTGATATTTTTCAAGTCCACCATAGGAACCTCTAGCGCACTGTGTAAGTGAAGATTGTGCATATGGGACAGGTATTGCAGTAACATTTAAGAGTAGATATGGTGTAGAAAAAGTGAGAAAACAAAACAAGAAACCAGGGGAATGTGCAGTAACTCAAGAAGAAGATGGTAGAACAATTTTCCATTTAATCACAAAAACAAAATGCACCGATCTCCCAACATATGAAGACTTTACAAACAGTTTAAAGCATATGAAAGACTGGTGTGTACAAAATAAAGTAAAAAGAGTTTCAGTACCAAGGTTGGGGTGTGGACTGGATAAAGTAGACTTTCAGAGGGTACAAAAAAAAAGCAAAGTGTTTGCGAAAGAGGACATGGTGATAACAATATACTGATTATAATCAAGTTTATACCATTATCAATGGCCATTATTGTTGTTTACTTTAAATCATTTATTTGGAGTCATTTATTTCAAAAAAAAATTAAACGAGTGTATTATAGAAAACTTAACCATGAGGCAGAAATAGAAAAAACTAAAACACAGCTGCTAAAACTCCAACTGGATTTAGCTAGAGCCAATGGCCCGAAAAAGACCAAACAAATGCACCAACACTTAACAAATGACCAACCTGCCCCTTCAATTATTCCCCCTTACTTTGGGTATGATCAGGGAGGGAACTACCAACTAACCCCTTCACCAATAGGTCCCTGGGGAGGTTATAGGGGACAGAGGGGAGGTAACATGGGAAGTAGGGGTAGAGGGCGTCCGAGGGGTGCATGTTTTGGGTGTGGGGGCACTGATCATTGGATAAATGAATGTCCCATGGCAGGGGATGGTCAGTTTACGGGGCCACCTCGAGGGGGATGGGGTCCTCAGCAGGGTGGACCCAGTGGTCGTGGCAGGGGACCACAAGCCTCACGATACCCGGGGCAACAACATCCGTCACCACCCAGTTTTCAGGCGCCCATGCACCCAACATGGGGCCAGGGGGAAGACGCGGGGGATTGTTGAAGGGGCCCACAGAGACCCATCATGAGGGGAATGGCCGAGCCCCTCATGGACATAGTGGTTAACAACAGACCACTAACAGCTCTGGTAGATATCGGAGCAACATACTCCACTGTAACAAGAGGCACAATCACTGACAAAGACATAAGTGATAAAACAGTGGGAGTTATGGGCTTCTCTGGTGGGTTAGAACACTGGCCAATGACTAAAAACCTTACCACTAAGGTGGCAAATCAGAGCCTTTCACACTCATTTCTGTACTCATCTAATGTCCCGGTACCCCTACTGGGGAGAGATTTACTGATTAAACTGGGAGCAAGTATTTTATGTTCACCACAGGGGGAGTTGTGGTGACAGACGACTTTTCACCAGAGTACCAAAAATAAATAAATAAAAAATATATATGTTTATGTGCTATGGTCAGGCTAGGAGCTCCTTTAACATTATTAGGAGAAAAGGTGGTGGAGTTACAACAACAAGGTGTAGGAAGTTTAACAAAAAGAAGAAGACACCATGTGTTGAGAAAACGAGCTGCAGCTATCATTGATTTATCAATAAACAGTCCCACATATATAGATGCCATAGGAGTTCCACGCGGTGTCCCAGATGAATATGAATTAGCTGACCAGATAGCTGCAGGATTTGAGAATATACCAGTTCTATCTATGTTGTTCCCAATCACCCCTAACAAAAATGTAGATAGGATTAATTATGTTCATTACAATGTTATGAGATTAGCCAATCTGTCCAGGGATGCAGTAGAGGGACTATCTGAACAATTAGCGCCCACCTCATTAATGGCCGTACAAAAAAGATTAGCATTAGACATGCTCTTAGCGGAAAAAGGTGGAGTCTGTCATATGTTTGGTGATTTGTGTTGCACTTTTATTCCCAATAACATAGCTCCTGATGGTTCAGTCACCAAGGCATTAGAGGGTTTGCGAACGTTATCAGCTGAAATGAAGGAACATTATGGAGTGGACAATCCGATAGGGGACTGGTTAGATAAAGCACTGGGTAAATGGAAAGCAGTCATCAGTGTCTATTGCTGTGTTCATGGGAATTTTGGTCACCTGTGGATGTTGCTGTATTCCATGTATCAGATCATTATGTAACCGTTTAATTGTGGCTGCAATAGAAAAGAAAGATCTCACCCCAACCCCTTACAGTATGCCACTGTTGTCTGACAACCTATTTATGGATGATGAGGGTGATGACAATGATGAAGTTGTGTGACCTCTTTCAGAGGTCAAGAGAAGGATTGAAGGGTTTTAATTACAATTTATGTTTTAATTACAGTGTCCATTTAATTATAGTCTATGTTTTAAGTTACATTTTATCTTTTTTATCTTTTTTCATATAATCAATAGTAGAATGTGTGTATTAGTGTGAACAATTACGAATAAAGTGTGTGCTTAAAGGCTTGAAAGATTAAGGGAGAATATTAGTGCAAAATGGTATTTTCAACAGGATGTGGGGGTTGTGTGTGTGTGTGTGTGCAGCATTCCATGCAGGAAAGGAGGACAGGAGAGTATGCTACACATGCAACACACATACCCATATAGCGCGGGGTCTAAGAAACAAAGTTTATGTGGAAACTGGGTGGGGGAAGTGTGTTATTTTGCAGGTAGTAAAAGAAGAAGGGAGTAGTCTACGAAAATATCAGATGAAGCATCACTCTATTGGACACAAAGAAAGCAGCAAATGTGGAGGCGCTCAGGGGTTGGCAACGGTCCGAAGCAAGCTGGAAGATACACCCACACATACACATATAAAAATGTTGTAAACCATTGAGGCGGGGCAGAATCTCTGAAAGACATTGTGTCTGAGATTGTCCAGCGCTGATTTTCTAATTAATAAACTTCAATTTTTGTTCAACCGAATACCTTAGTCCAATTTTTGGATACGCAGGACAGCTGATGTCCATCAGTTGACGGCTTTATGGAAGTAAAATAGTGACTAATGTTTTTGAAGCAAAGAGACGTGCTGAAAAGCACTAACTGAAAAAAAATGCATTGTATTAACAGTTCTTGCATTTTAAGGTTCTGCAATTCAATATGGTTGTACATTTAAGATGTGAATATTACAAATTGAAACATTTCACACTCGGTTTCACTGTCTAAAAATTAAAAAATCTAAATTCACCTTTTAAATTTAATTTAAAAAATTGAACTTGTTTTTAAATACAACCTTTAATATTCGACGGATAATTTTCAGTCCATATTATTTCGATTTAAAAATTCGCTTCCACAAATTCAGCGGGTTCAAATTCGGCTTGAAATTCAAAGTTTCACATCCGGGAATCCCAGGAAAAGCAATAGAGCGCCGATTCTACAAATGCATGATCTCTTCCTGCTGCCTGACCGCTTCACCAGCAGGTGGTGTAAGTCGGTTCTGACGTAGATCAAATCAAGAAATGCAGATACTCTTTAAATGTTTGCCACGGAGTCCACTCATCTGCTCGATTAAGTGAATTTAGTTGTTCTCATAGATGGCTTGTTAGACAACTTAACACTTCAAAAATTCATATACAGTTAACAAAGTGGCACGAGTAAAATGCTTTAGGGCAATTCCAGCGTTATGGATGCGACATAAAAACACTATAAAAAGTATTTTACTAAACCCTTGTTGATAGAACCGAATTTAGATGATAAAATATCAGTCTACACTCTAAAAAATGCTGGGTTATTTGTTTAACCCAACAGCTGGGTTGAGCCTGTTGGGTCATTTTGTTGGGTTATTTTCTCAGTGTTGGGTCATTTTTTGAGTAACCCAAACGCTGGGTTAGCAGTCGGGTCCAATTGAGTGACAGTTGAGAGAGTAAACCCCTCCCACTCCTCGACGCATCAGACAAACTCTACCTTCGCGGGCATTTTGATCCACCTCATCTCGGAAAGTTGTTATTCGGAGAAGAAAAGGTATGTTTACGAGTTTTTAATGTATAAAACTATTACTGTACAAAAAAAAATGCAAAAGTATGCAAAATTCGGCTGTTCGCATTAGGTTTGAAAAGTAACGTTACAATCTAGCTTCGTTAGCTTTGTATAGCTAGTCTGTAACGTTATGCCCACGTTGTTCTAACTTACAGCTTTTTAATCATTTAAACTTCCTTTTTGGTGAACATTTCCTCTGAAATGTGTGACTTGTGTGAGTCATTTAGTTCAGTAACTTACGCAACTTGATATTAGTTTAAGGTTGACACGAGAGAGCGTCGTGTCAAAAGCAAACATCCAGCAATTTTTTTATTTTAAATACCGCTAATGTTCGGTGAGGGAACTTAGTTTAAATAGTCTTTTAGACGAGAATTTAGTTGTTAAGAACACAAATATGTGATTTATATATAAACATAACGCCTCTTTGAGGTTTTGTTAAGACGCTGTCGGAGGTGTGAGCTTCAGGCTGTCAGCGGTCGTGGCTCCGTGGCATCTCGGCCATTGCCTCGGGAGTAGCCGCTCTTATAACGTTAGTGGTTAACAATGCGATATAATTAATTTTGGGTATATGAAACGAACAATTGTTGCTCTTTTTAGATTTCTACTTATTCCCGAGTGTGTCGAATTAGTTAAGAGTTGTGTTAACGTTTATAATATTAATTTTAAGACTGTATTTCACTTTCTGTACTATATCCCACTCATCTTTTTCCCCCACTGACAGGTTGCAGAATAACAGCTAATATTAATGGATCATTCTATTCAAGAGAAAGTCAACTGGAACTTGGATATTTTCATAACAGGCTTAAAGGTAAACATTATTTAGGTAAAATGTTAATGTACTTCTTTATATGTTTATTATAATCCATTGTGCTCTGGGTAGGCCAGTTTCCTTACATTCTTCTCTTGTCTCTTTTTCTCTTTATAGATGAACAAATTGATAAAGAAACTCTCCTGCTGAACATCCACTTCCAAAAGTGCACGCCACACTGTTGTCTACAACTCCCAGGAAAAGAATCCTCTTTAGTAAGACTGCTCCGTGGATATTTTAGGTTAAGCAGTGCTGAAACCGAAAGAACTAACGCTCTTTAAAATGTTTTGTGAGTTTATATGAAGAGGAAAGTTACGGTGTCCCTTTTTCACATCCATAACGCTTGTTTATTTCTTTTTTTATAGAAAACTTGTGCATAGACTGATATTTTATCATATAAATGCGGTTCTATCAACAAGGGTTTAGTAAAATACTTTTTATAGTGTTTTTATGTCGCATCCATAACGCTGAAATTGCCCTAAAGCATTTTACTCGTGCCACTTTGTTAACTGTATATGAATTTTTGAAGTGTTAAGTTGTCTAACTATTTATATTTACTTGTGCCACTTTAATAACCTTGTTAAATGTATATGTTAAAATCTAAACTAATGTAATTTATTGAAGTTAATTTTCCTTAAATATGTATAAACATACATTTCATCAAAGTGTTTTATATGCCATTTTATTGTTCATTGAGCATAACATATTGCATGTTTTTATGAATTCCTTTTGTTTTGCATTTTGATCCTTAATAAAACTTTTGATTCTTACTGATGCCTCGAGTATTTCTCTGTGATTTTGTTATTATTATTTTTAAACATTTCGGGTTTGTTTAAAACCAGCAATGTAATTTTTAAGCAAAAGTTGATTGAAATAAAACAACCCAGCATGTTGGGTCAAAGATTTAACCCAACTGGCTGGGTTAAAATAACCCAACGCTGGGTTTGTCCATATTTGACCCAACGTTGGGTTACCAAAATAACCCAAATTGGGTTGTTTTAACCCAGCCTTTTTTTAGAGTGTATGCACAAGTTTTCTATAAAAAAAGAAATAAACAAGCGTTATGGATGTGAAAAAGGGACACCGGAACTTTCCTCTTCATATAAACTCACAAAACATTTTAAAGAGTGTTAGTTCTTTCGGTTTCAGCACTGCTTAACCTGACATATCCACGGAGCAGTCTTACTAAAGAGGATTCTTTTCCTGGGAGTTTGTAGACAACAGTGTGGCGTGCACTTTTGGAAGTGGATGTTCAGCAGGAGGGTTTCTTTATCAATTTGTTCATCTATAAAGAGAAAAAGAGACAAGAGAAGAATGTAAGGAAACTGGCCTACCCAGAGCACAATGGATTATAATAAACATATAAAGAAGTACATTAACATTTTACCTAAATAATGTTTACCTTTAAGCCTGTTATGAAAACATCCACGTTCCAGTTGACTTTCTCTTGAATAGAATGATCCATTTATATTAGCTGTTATTCTGCAACCTGTCAGTGGGGGAAAAAAGAAGAGTGGGCTCTAGTACAGAAAGTGAAATACAGTCTTAAAAAATAATATTATAAACGTTAACACAACTCTTAACTAATTCGACACACTCGGGAATAAGTAGAAGTCTAAAAAGACCAACAATTGTTCGTCTCATATACCCAAAATAAATTATATCTCACGGTTAACCACTAACGTTATAAGAGCGGCTACTCCCGAGGCAATGGCCGAGATAGAGCTGCTCTCCACGGAGCCACGACCGCTGACAGCCTGATGCTCACACCTCCGACAGCGTCTTAACAAATTCTCAAAGAGGCGTTATGTTTATATATAAATCACGTATTTAAGTTCTTAACAACTACATTCTCGTCTAAAAGACTATTAAAACTAAGTTCCCTCACCGAACATTAGCGGTATTTAAAATAAAAAAAATGCTGGATGTTTGCTTTTGACACGACGCTCTCGTGTCGACCTTAAACTAATATCAAGTTGCGCAAGTTACTGAACTAAATGACTCACACGAGTCAGAAATTTCAAAGGGAAATGTTGACCAAAAATGAAGTTTAAATGATTAAAAAGCTGTAAATTAGAACAACGTGGGCATAACGTTACAGACTAGCTATACAAAGCTAACGAAGCTAGATTGTAACGTTACTTTCAAACCTAATGCGAACAGCCGAATTTTGCATACTTTTGCATTTTTATTGTACAGTAATAGTTTTATACATTAAAAACTCGTAAACATACCTTTTCTTCTCCGAATAACAACTTTCCGAGATGAAGTGGATCAAAATGCCCGCGAAGGTAAAGTTTGTCTGATGCGTCGAGGAGTGGGAGGGATTTACTCTCTCAACTGTCACTCAATTGGACCAGACTGCTAACCCAGCGTTTGGGTTACTCAAAAAATGACCCAACACTGAGAAAACAACCCAACAACATGACCCAACAGGCTCAACCCAGCTGTTGGGTTAAACAAATAACCCAGCATTTTTTAGAGTGTATGCTTCATCAAGAAAAAAAATATTGTCGTTTGTACTGGCAGCTTAGCTCACCACTATTAGCCCTAGAAAGGACATGGAGCACGGGGACAATTCTAGGTGGCCTGGAATCATTGGACTAGTCATACATTTTAATTTAATTATTTAATATTCTACCCGATCTCCTTGTACTGTCTATCTAGAGTATGAGTTTACGTTTGTATTTGGCTTGCTATTTATACCCATTCATTACTTTTTACGTGCATATGATATATTAACATTAAGTAATTTAGCAGCATTTAGCATTTTTATCCAAATTAACTTCAAAAGAGGTCAGGGAGCAATAAAGCGATATGTCATACAGAAGCAAAACAATATTGGTTAAGATGGTATGGGTAAATTACACCTGCGTATCAAATGCACGCAAATCTCTGTAGCTTGCCACATGCAAACATAAAATCGTGCTATTGATAAGCACAATCTTAAGTCATCAAATAATGGTTTGAGTTTCGGGGATTAGAAAAAATGGATTTATAACAGTGCTTTACTAAGCCATACTGTGTATTGAGTTTTTAAAATAAAATAAGTTAATTTCATGAAGCTATTTGAATGACACATGCGATGGTATATGATTAAATGTGCCAGGAAAAAATACAATAAGATTTTAAAGCATTACATCAGGTTCATAACACGATCACAATAAACTTAATGATTCAAATGAAACAGTTTATTTAGGTATAAAACTAAATAGGAAAAAAAACAATAAATATCCATTTAAAACTGACTACAGTTGGAAATGAAAAAGTAGTGCAAACAGATATAAGAACAAGCCATGAACTATTTTATCACAACGTAAAATAATCTACAATATAAATAACCAATTAAAAGTAAAGTATTTTCTTCAAAACGTAATTGTAAAATATTTTTAAACATAGGATATAAATGCTTAAACTTAAACAAACTAGGTCAAGTTTAAAGAGGGTAAACTTGATCGTTTATCTGAACTGTACACGTACATTTTAGACACTTTGCTATGAGGTGTACAGGTCTGTTAGATCCTTATGGGTCCCGGCGGCTTCGGGTCTAAAACGTTGACAAAGATCGTGTCCGATATGGCATTGCGTCTCTAGTAATTTAAAATGAATTTACTTTTACCGAATCGACTTGAAAGACAAAAATTGAATCAGTTTAAATGTTATGGAAACAACAAATATGTTTTACACCAAAATTTCCAATACATTATTAGATTAATACCGTAATTGACATTTTTGCATTTTATTAACAGACAGCAACTCAAGCAGTTTGTCGCACATTTTGGGAAACACCATCTTACAGCTGTTAGATCGATAACGCCGTGAGGTCTCTTTCTTGGCTTCGACAATACATTTCGTGTCTGTTCTGGCTCTAAAGAACGTGATGTCTATTTGTATCTGGTCAATTTTATTTGGCCTGCTCAAGAAGTTCGCTTGGCTAAAAGATCGTTTTTTCTATTTTGTATTAACAAAATAAAAACGACGAACGTTTCCAGAATTCCACAACATCCAGCATTTTCTGAGAGTCGCAAATTAAAAAAAGATCATGTTAGGAAAATTAAAAGAAAGTCTGTAGAGATTGCTTCTATGTCATATAAACAGAAGCACTACTGAGAGAGTTGCATACGTGTTAAAGTCGGAGCAGTTATCAATGAGATGCTGGTTGAGATCTCAGTATTTGACCTCTTTAAACAGTTAAACACAATAAATGTCCTGTAAATGCTGATGATTCATAATATTTATGTGAACATGATGGGTTGAAGTAAAACATAAACTAATTCATTTTAGCCAGAACAGGAGGAGATTCATAGTCTGAGCATAATAGTCCTAGAGTGTGTCTTTGCAAACTACTAGCAGTGCAAGCGTCAGTTGAATTACTGAAAATGTTGATGATGTTTAAGAAGCTATATGAGAACTAAATTCACTTAATCGAGCAGATGAGTGGAATCTGTGGCAAACATTTAAAGAGTATCTGCATTTCTTGATTTGATCTACGTCAGAACCGACTTACACCACCTGCTGGTGAAGCGGTCAGGCAGCAGGAAGAGATCATGCATTTGTAGAATCGGCGCTCTATTGCTTTTCCTGGGATTCCCGGATGTGAAACTTTGAATTTCAAGCCGAATTTGAACCGCTGAATTTGTGGAAGCTAATTTTTTAATCGAAATAATATGGACTGAAAATTATCCGTCGAATATTAAAGGTTGTATTTAAAAACAAGTTCAATTTTTTAAATGAAATTTAAAAGGTCAATTTAGATTTTTTAATTTTTAGACAGTGAAACCGAGTGTGAAATTTTTCAATTTGAAATATTCACAGCTTAAATGTACAACCATATTGAATTGCAGAACCTTAAAATGCAAGAACTGTTAATACAATGCATTTTTTTCAGTTAGTGCTTTTCAGCACGTCTCTTTGCTTCAAAAACATTAGTCACTATTTTACTTCCATACGGCTTCAAATTAAAGATTAATTGTAACAGATTTTTAAGATCAATTTGATAGAAATTTTATAGCTGAGTGATATAAGCCACCAGATTTAGGGCCAAAATAAGTATTTGCGATAGATGCATATAAAGTCTCGATCTTGTTCCTAAAGAAATCCATGAACCCATTGCACAATTCATAACCACTCGGTCAGAGGATTTAAATAACACTTTGGGGTTATGTGAATTTTTGGCTATTAAATCAGCGCAAAACTGATAATGACCTGATGGTTTCGCGAAAAATCGGGACAATAAATGTCACTGTGTCCCATCTGAGATTTGTTCACTATTTCTCTGTTATACTCTCTGTGGACAGGAATTTTCAAACTGGGGTCCGTGGGGAAGGTTACGTGATTATCAGCTTTTTTGCTACATGCAAATTTTCAGAAATATTTTATATTTGAATATTTCTAGTAGATATTTCCTTTTTTCCGCACTCAAAGTTAAAGTTACCAATTACAGTAGCCTACAAATACATATTTAAATGTCTCTTTAGGGTGTAAATGTCTTATACACTGTGTAGGAAAATATCAATTCGATTTATAAGATTTTATGTTTTATACGTTAAAAAGACATTATAGTTCGACAATGTCACATTTTCTGTTTTTTTTTGTGACGCTTAAAACTTCCCGCTACACTCTTTTCACTTGGTGCTCACGTAACGTCTGAAGAACGGTAAAAAACTTATAACCATTTTAGTTATTTATCATGCTCATTCATTTGAATCTTGTATAGATAGAGTTTACATGGTGATTTACTTTATTATTTTGTATTGCTCGTACATGTTATTATTTCTAAGAGCTCCGAACTGTGATGGTGTGTCGGGCTAAACAGCATGGTAGCTGATAGCAGAGACTCTTTGAATTAGCGCCCTTGGAGAAGCGGAATGAGGTATGAAGGAAAATGTGTGGAGTTTATATTATTGTCATAAGGGCTTAAAAACATATTTTATTTCATTTCATATTAGTCATTTGTTAAAATGATTTGTTTTGTGTGTAAACGTGATTCATGTGTGAAGCTACATAGAAGCATTTTCCTCTGTTCTTATGTAGTTTTCACGGTGTTCATGGTGCATGGTGCTCGTGGAGAGGAATAAATAAATTGACACCCGTTTGAAACTCTCTGCGTCTCGATAAATATAACCAAGGGGCCGCTACACAGGGTTATATACCTCCAACAATACTTGCAAGTTTGGAAACAAAATGTTGTCTTTATACTGTAATATCCCATACACTATTTATTTAATAACATGTAAATGTTCCTTCACACATAAAAAATGATGGATATGAATTATACATTAGGAAGGGGGTCCCAGGTTCATTTTACGGTGATGTTCACTTTAGATATTTATGACAGCAGCTGTAAATATAGACTACGTCTGTGATTTATATATTTGCATAACTTCAATTTGCTTTTTCTCATTAGCAATGGAATAAAATACACGTGACATATTTTTGTTCAGCTGTTCACTTGGACGTTAGCCTATTTAAAGTAGGTTTAGAACATGATGTTATCTGTTCTGGCAAACAGTGTAAAAGCATTTGTAAATCTGGCAATTCAAATACACAGTTTTGGTCTTAATAACTGTTGTGATAACTGTGTTAAGAGTTTAGATTTTTTTTTAAAGTTTTTGAAAAAATGTAAACATTTCAATTACCTCTGTATTGTGGCTATCTGCTGGCATGTCTAAGACATACCTAACTCGAGTCTCTAGGTAGGCATTGACGAATTCCAAAGTAGTTGAAGGGGTTAATGAACGAGAATAATACACCTCCTTCTGCACACCAGGAAGTTGTGATGGAAGTAATACATTAAACATTACAAACGTATGGTCAGACACTCTGCCTTCCTTAATATTGATTTCACAAACAGGTAGCCCTAAGGATAAAACAAGATCAACAGTATGCCCATATGTGTGATTAGGTCCATTAACATGTTGGACAAGATTAAAAGAGTCACAAAGTTGCACAGATTCCTTCACTAAATGATGCAAAAGCAACACACATGTATATCTAAGTCACCAAGGATCATTCGTTTATCCACAAAAGGGACTACATTAGACAAAAAGGTCCCAAACTCGTGAATAAAGTCTTTGTTGTATTTTGGTGGCCTATAGTTAAGGGCACACGTCACAGGACTAGATAATCGAATTCTAAATCACTGGAGTTCAAATGTCGAGTACTGATGAATACCTCGTCAACAGAGGCGGAGCCAGAGGGGTGTCCTGGGTGGACCCCTCAGACATCTGATTGGCCACCCCCAGTGCCACCTCAAATTTTATTGGGCAGTTTAATGATGATTGACATCTCATTTAACCACTTGCTGAAAAAGAGTCCGGTGCCACACACAGCTTTCAAATTAATCAACGACGAAAGTGATGCGAGTAACAGAACAATAATGAAATTTTGCATATTAGGTTAGTTTTAAGACTAGGCATCTGGATTTTGTTTGCAGAAATCATTTTGAAAGTGAAGTCGCTGTATGAGTAAACATGAATGTTGGCGCTAGGCGGGTTAATCAGATAAGAGAGCTCTGTTCCCGATTTACCATCAACATTATGTTTAATGTTACATTTGTGCTAGTTATATACACATAAACAGTGCAGTGCCAACACATTACACTATTTGCCTGTTAACTGAATGTAGGCTAACGTCAGCTACAGCCACCACCAGTGTTTAAATGTTAACTTTGAAATTCTTAAGCCGTTTATCTGGTCGTGATACTCAAAAGATTACCTCAATTGCAAATAGCCTGTTTACATATCATAAAGGGCTAATAAAATACAGCTAAATTACTCCATAGTACGGCCAGCCATGTAACGAATCTACACAAAATGCTTCAGTTGATTTTAAGGTATAGTTTTCTTTCTTGAAATGTGAAATTTTATAATGCACTTTATCCCATTGTTCTTGGTGCTTAAGCTTTATATCTGAAAATGTTTTAGATGTTACTTACTAAAGACTCAGATTTTATATTCAACAGAGTGACATTAGTGTCCCGTGTGTATGCAGTCTGTGTGTTACGAGATAGAGATTCTGACAATTCATAGTATGTGAATAATTTTTTTGGTATTCACAAAAAACAGGCAAATCACGTTACAAACACCAGGTTAAGTAAATTATTAGTTATCTTTTGATGCCAGGTTAGGGTTACAGACTGACTTTCTATCATGGTCTATGGACCCCCTGAAGTTGCCTTGGCCACCCCCAGGACACCCCATGTGAAAAACTCTAGCTCAGCCACTGAGCGTCAAGTCCACATTTTAAACTTTAGTTAAAAACTGATAAAAGGCCTCCGGATCGAACAGATAATTTTGGCGATTTAAAATAGTCACAATCCACTGCCGTTAAATCTGCTAACGAAACCAACTCACCAGCTTTGAGCCAGGTTTCTTCACAAATAAAAGGTCCAGATCTTGAGATGTAAAAAAAATTAAGATGAAAGTTTTGTTAGGGATGGATCTCGCGTTTACCAGAGCTAGCCTCATCTGTTGCGGGCTATTATCAATTTTCAAATCCGCTGATTCCAAGTACTCCAAAGACTGTAAAATTCCTAAAGTCTACACCCCTCTTGACATAACGATGTCTTACTGACCGGCTGAAGAGGGTCGGATGAATGCGGGTAAAGTGGTACATGATTTGTTTGCCGCTGCACCAGTACGGTGGAGCTAGCAAAACTACCAGATCGAGCACGGGATCACTATGGCGATGAAAACCCGTGTCTCTCCATCCTTGCAAGGACACCGCCGTGCATTCGTCTTTTCCTCCGGTGCTTTTTTCGATTAAAAGGGCAACCGATTGCACGACAGGTCGACACTGGGAAGGTGGAACACGTCTTTGAGTTCGAGTCCTCTATTAGGATGCGTCTGCAGCATTCCTTAGGTGAAAGTCGTAGATCAAAAATGGCTTTGCGATCATAAGTAAGAGTAGGAGTAATTGAGTAATGATCACAAACAGCCAAAAAGTCCATAACAGAGCATATTAAACCATTTAGTTAGGTGAGTGAAATGAAATGCGACGGGAAGCCAGCAAACAACCCGACGCCATCGTTCCTCTTTGACACAAATCGTTTGGCATGCTAAAGGGTTATTTCCCCATTGTTTAGCAAGGTAGATGGATTGCCTGTGATATAGATGAAGTTCTTTGGCCTGACAATGCCCAAAGGCATGATGGTTAGGCAGAATGACTGATTTACACATTGTTTACTTTAGTACAATTATTGTGGGGAAAAGTCTGGTGCAGATTTTCATTGTGTTTTAAGTGCAGAAATGTGAAAATACCCCTGCTCTGCACAAAAGTGTAGTGTTTTATACTTATGTAATGAGTAATGATCGCTTTGAAGTGTTTATGCATTGGCTGGCTTTGTGTGTTATTTGTCATTTATTGAATCAATGGTTCAAATTGTAGCTTGAATTTTGGGGTTTGTGTTTACTGTTTCAGTTTACTGAGAAAGTGAGAGTTATTTCAAGATTTGTTTTTCAAGATGTGTTTTGGCAAATCAGAAAAACTGTAAGAGATTGTGGTGATAATTTTAGATAAACAGTTCCTTTGTGTTTATCGATCACTAAATTAACTTCTACTTCTTCGTGTTTACCAAATATAGAGCATCATTCTGACCTCGACAAGTCACGATCAATGGAGCTCCAATATTACATTTCACCATGGCAACGGCACCAAAAAATTAACATGGTGGCAGAAAGCGCTTGAGAGCGAGGCACACTTTCCGCTCTGCATAAAGTGGATTTACTAATGTGCTTAAATTTCTAAATGTCTTAAGTTTAAATTGATTAAAAGATAAATGTAACAATAAACAAACAAATTAATAAGTAAATTAATTAATAAATGGTTGAAACAACAGAAATAAATACAAAAGAATAAAAAAATCTTATGTTCTCACTCGTCATGAGTACGTTATGTTGTTTAGACACTTGTTAGTGTGTCAGACTCTTGTGTCAAAGTCAGATTGATCATCTGTTTGAACCCTGCTTGGAGCAGTTTTGGGTGGGAATGGCTGCACATCTAAAGTTTTTTTTTTTTTATTAATGAATTACTTTTATCACTGAATTTGTCTGTATTTTTTTATTTATTTAATAATGCACTTTTTTGCACACATTTTTGAGTGATTTCTTATCCTCAATAGAAAACAAACACTTGTTAGAACATGTAAGGGAAAGAATCTGCTCTGATGTTATACACAGCCACGATGGCTAATGTTATTCATGTCAGGATGGATAAGATATATTTTGATATATCTAATTCACTGTAAAGAAAAATGGTACAGTTTTATTAAAAATGCACAGGGAAATGACAAAATTCCACTCGGGTCCTGAAATCAAAGAACATCCATATGAATTAATGCAGCCTCTTCACAGTCGTGGTCTAATGGTTAGAGAGTCGGACTCGTGATCAGAAGGTTGCAGGTTGGATTCTCAGGGCCAACGGGTAACGACTGAGGTGCCCTTGAGCTATACACCTTACCCCTACTTTCCCCTCGGGCACTGCAGTGATATCTCCCACTGCTCCAGGTGTATATGTGTTCACCACTTGCTGTGCGTGTGTTCACCACTCTCTGGATGGGTTAAATGCAGAGGTCACATTTCGGGTATGGGTCATATCTGACAAATAGGTCACTTTCACATACAGGATCCTCTATAAAAGCACATATGACATTTTAGTCACTGAGATTGTCTCTCTGAGATTAAAATGCATGCCATGAAGGACTATTAATGAAGAAATGAATGAGGGACACCACTTGTACTTTAAAAAGAGGGAGGAGATACTCTCTTCTTGTCTTCACTCATTCATAACTGGTATACGGGTCGTTTACTGTAAATCCCCAACAACATAAACCGTATCCCAGACCACCCTTTTTAGGCAGACTTGGATATTGTTCGCTGGTGCCCACACAAATTCAAAAAGGGGTCACATCATTCGAATGACTTGAACTCCGATGTCAATTTAATCTAGCTGTGCACCATCTTTGCTTATGTGAAAGGCCCCTAATCTACAATTATTTTCAATACATCACAACAGCAGATGTGGTGCAACTCTTGTGCTTTATTTGATAAAGTCAAACAGAAGAAAATGCATGCATCATTGTGTCAACAGACACACAATCCCAGGTGAGTGAAAGAGAAAAGAAGGAGAAATCATGAGGTAGAAAGGGCCTAAGGGAGGGACATACAGCACCGTGGAACAAAATAAGTCCTCAAAAAAAACTCATAAATTCCACTAGCCAATTAAAAACATCAGGAGTCTAAGCATTTTCAATAAATTCCATATACATTTGGAGGTTAAACACGCTAAGGATATTTAAAAAAAATCTTCAAAAGGATCCATCAATGAATTTTAGTAAAATCTCAAATTATTATCATGAATAATTTTAGGCATTATAATTTTAATGCAGCATGTATGATTGTGCTGATTGCCTCACTGTATTTATAGCAATTTTCCCCTTTATTTTAATTGCTTACATCCCTTTAACCAATCTGTATTTTCAAAACTCTGAACACAATTAGCACAACACCCGTCTGCGGTAACCATTCCATTAACACAATTCATGTAGTTTTCACACAATATTCAATTGATTAACATGTCTCTAAAATGCTTAATTTTCTTTTAACACAGGCTTTCTCCATTCCGAAATCATGGATCTCCCTTCTCTTTTTTTACAAATGCTTTAACACAGCTTTGCAAAAATTATGACCTCATGTTCCCTAAATATAGTATAAAAGCTTTTATTCTGCAACAACAGCATCTTAGGGTAAAAGAGCTAATAAGAATCTAATTGGTGATAATTGAGAAATAGTTGATGCGGTCTCAATCTCAGCCAGATTTATAGTTTTTCCATTATATGATCATAATACAGCCAAATGCTGAATATCTTAAACCCCTGCTCTTTTTTGTTAGCTCTATTTGAACCAAAGAGCATCCATTCTCACTACTAACAGCAATTGCATTATGCTAATAAAGCCTTTATTGCAGCAATTCTGTCACTTACTTATTTTTGTAGATTTTATAAAGTACTAATGATTCCTTCACTATGTAGTTCATATACTAGAGGTATGCGAGGCACAAAGTAATGCAAGGTTAAATGTAACATGGATGTTTTGGATAAGTATTTAGAGTTGAGCAATTTGAGTTTTGGTATTTTTCTCTAGCTGTCAGATGTCTGTCTTCTGTGAGCTTTTGATGTGTTTTTGATGTGTATGCATGGAGATACTGGACAAACAGTATTTTGTTCGCATGAAAGTTTTTTCATCATATTTCTCAGGTGTGTAAGTCACCAAATCCAACCTTTTAGTATATAAAATGCAGCACTTTATTGAAATAGGACAGCCACTTCTAGCAAATGTTAACTAGGCTTTGAAATAAAATGTACACAGCGGCATTATAGACGGAGGTACAAACAATTTCCTTCTTTAATTTTTAGAAAAAATTATATTGATACATTTTCTAGCAAGTGTTACATCTAAGCCTCAGTCTTTTACAATAAACCCCACCTGTGGGTTAAATTGTAAGGTTTGCACTTCTGTCACTTTTGCTGTAATTGTATGGGAAAGGTAGATTAATGAAACAAAATTTAAGTGTTCATTGGTAACAGAGATGTGTATGTTGTTTGTGTAAAAATATAATTAATCAAGCTCAAATGTATATGTTTTATGAATGATTTGTTGAATGAAGTGTTATTCCAAAGTGAATCCACACAGAGAAAGTGTGATACAGAAATGATACGGACAAGACTATATTACAGCACAATTTTAAAAAAAGAGTGTTTACAAGTGACTGAATATTTTTTTTAAATTACTTCTGTTCTATTGAGGTCAAACTGAAAGTAATGGAGTTTTTGTAATGCCATTGATTATGAGCATTTTGACGCCTATGCAATATGACTGACAATATGATCCTGTTGGATAAAATACGTCTTGGTTACATATGTAACCTCAGTTTCCTGATGCAACCAACAGATGGGGTTCGCCCTTGAGAACCCATCACTTCGACTTTAGTAAAATCCAATGAAATTAGCAAATTAAATTTACATGTTGGACTACGCCCCTGGATATCCGGGTCTCCTCGAATGGGGAATGCACTATAGAGAGCACTTCCTACCATCGGGAGGAGTTCCAGTGGAGACACCCGCATAGTCTCACCGTCAGGGGAGAGCTCATAGGAAAAATATGAAGTGGTGAAGTGGACTGAAGTGGACTGAAGTGGTGAACCGCGAGGTGGAGGTCCACCTATGGAAGGTCATGGGTTGCCAAGGTGGGAACCAATCATTAGAGTTACAACGTCCGGTAGCAGCTATATGTCGATAACTCAGAAGGTACCCAGCCTAAGGGGCAGGGCTGCTCTGCCCAGCCCGCCTGCAGGAGGTGCTTGCTTAGTGATGGATGGAATGCCTGTTCTTCGCCCCTTGGGGGAAAAAATGGAGGCTAAGTAGCACTCAGACCCACCTATGGAAGGGGGAGTGGTGCCTTCACAGACATACGCCCTACCGGCTGCCAGTCCTACATGTTGCCATGCAAGACGTGGGCTGACACCGGTTCTACGCGGAGGTTGTATAACCTTGCGAAGGTGTTGGGCGTAGCTCAACCCGCAGCTCTGCAGATGTCTGCCAGGCAGATGTCTGCCAGATGTCTGCCAGTGAATCTATACCCTTAAAGAGTTTGTCTTTGAAGACCAGGGGGTTAGGGTGTGTTGCATAGAGGCGTAATGACCATACGGCTGCTGCCGGTGTGCCACGCTCTACATCGAACTCGACACTGTAGCCAGTGCTGCAGCGGTCTCATGTGTATCAACCCGAGGGATATTTGTCCCGTCAAGGATGCCATGCCCAGGAGACTCTGAAATTGTTTCAGGGGACTGCTAACTGCTTGAAATGTTTCAGGCAGTTCAACACTTACTTCTGTGCTCAGGCGCGCTGTTATTGAGACAGAGTTGAGTTCCATAGCGAGAAAGAGGGTGTTTTGCAAAGTCCAAATCGATCTAGGTGCCGGACAACAAGGTCCCCGTGTGTACACAACAGATCTCGAGAGTGTGCAAAGATAAGCCAGTAGTCTAAATTTTTCTACCCGCACACCTCTGTCCCTGAAGGGACTGAGGGCGGCCTCCACGATCTTCCTAAAGACTAGTGGGGACAGGGACAGACCGAAAGGGAGGACTCTACTGATATGCCCAACCCCCGAAAGCGAACCGTAGGAACGGCCGATGGCGAGGTAGAATCAAGACATGAAAGTAAGCGTCCTTCAGGTCGATTGCCAGGAACCAATCCTGACATCTGATAGACGCCAGGCTGCGCTTCTGCGTGAGCATCCTGAAAGGCAGCTTGTGCAGGTGCCTGTTTAGGGTACGCAGATCTAGGATGGGGCTTAACCTCCCGCCTTTTTGGTGATGATGAAGTATGGGCTGTAAAACCCATTGAACATCTCAGCCAGAGGGACGGGCTCGATCGCATTCACCAACAGGGTGGTGACCTTGGCCCGTAGTATGGTAGCATCTCTACCTCTGATTGAGGTTGATAGGATGCCTCGAAACTTGGGCGATGGTCTGGCGAATTGGCCCACCGTGACCTGGGGACTAGGGTTACGATCTGTTTCATCGTCCTCCCAGGGGTCGGTTCGATGGCTGGCAGTGCGGATGTCTCCCTGTGGGGAGGCCCCTGGGGAGGAGATTGGCTCTGCTGATTTGCCTGCCTGGCGATGCAGCTCAACGCACCGTGGGCAAGTGGGCTTTTGGGATGGGGCAGGAACCGTGCCGGATCGACCAACCCAATGCTCGCGGCGGCCCTGGAAAAGGAATCGTCGGAGCCAGATGCCAGTAAGTCACCCCCCCAATGCTACAAGGGTAATCTCATCCTCACGCACCCTTTCTGATACATGGTTGAGGAACGAGACTGTGGGACCGTCTCTTGGGGAACGGTCAGACGAGACGAAGTACGAACGGTCCGCGAGCCAGTGGCTGACGGATTTAATGCTCACAGTAATCCTCACATCACCCTTGGTGCTCGCTGTAGTGGACAGCAGGGCTGCAGGCCCGTGGGAACACAGCTGCCAGTGACACAACGTCTGAATCGTGAACCACTTGCAGTGCGGGCAGAACTTATCCACAACGGCTGCCCCTGCGTGCTGGTAACCCAACACTTGAGGCAACCATAGTGTCAATCCCCCCTCCTAGATGAGTGTATTGCATCGAAGTCTATCATGTGTGAAGGCTCTGCAGAACAAAAGGTGAATGAATGCAGCACACCGTCTCCCTTTTATACCCGGATATCCGGGGGTGGAGTCCGGCATGCAAATTTAATTCGTCAATTTCATTGACCTTTTTCTAAACAAGCCGAAGTGATCTGTCGGTTCAACACAACGTCAAGAGACCTACAGAAAGGGAACTTGTGCTAATGTTTTGACCGAATTACTCTATTTTGATTTGGGTGTGCTGTGTTTTGAGAGAGTTTTGAAAAAGACATTTATGTAAAGTTTTGGTTTTGGGCAGAAAATGTGCTATTTTGCTATTTTTTGTTAATGTGTTAAGAGTTTAGAAAAAGTACTTGGTGAACTCAAGTATTGGTTAGCGCTTGTTAGCAATTGAAAAAACTGTATATGATTTACAATTATGTATATTTTTCACTTCATAAAGTAACATTTATTAAACAGTTATAGACAAAGCATAGTTTACAATAAACACAGCTATTGATAAATTCTATAATAAAAAATACATTTCTTGTTAAAATTAACATTTATTTTAATACAGCATGTACCGATCATTCATTCAAAATATTATGATAATAAATGAAAAATAAATGAATACATGAAATTAGCCTCTCTCAATATCGTGCGATGTTTCCAACTGTCTCACAAACCATACAGGACCATTAATAAACATTCAAAACAGGCTATACAAATAGTACTAAAAGTTAGAGCTCCATAATAAAATTAAAAAATGTGAGCAGATCAGTTTTTAATCTTTAAAAAGCACTGTAACAGAAAAAAAATCACATACATTGAAAATATTGACATTCCAAATTGCATTTGGCTCTTACTGTAGCCTCACATTCAAAACCTACTTAGAAGAAGGGGTAACCATACTATTTGGTTTCAGTTTAGTAATGTACCATAGAGCTGTGCCTTGGTGAGACTGTCCTTGCGTGACAGTCCTAGTGTGCCAAATGTTTGGTACGGTTGTTGTGGAGGAGGTGGTGGGATGGTTCCCTGAGGGGACACACTGCGCTTCTCAGATTGATAATGCTGGAGATCAGTAGCCATCTCCAGAGAGCCATGATCCAGCGACTCATTTGAGCTGTTGGGACTTTCGTCAACATACTCTGTTGTCTGGCCTCCAGCTGCTACTCCACATTCTTTTGGGCTAAAGAGACTGTGCTCAGACTCTTGGCTGTCCTCCTTGGAGCGGTACAGATGAGACTGACTTTGTTGTTGACATAGACTTGGACTGAACTCAGGACTGGGGCTGGAGAAAGGGTCTATAACCACTGCATGATGGTATAAATCAGTACCCTCTTGAAAGCTACTGTAGAGAGGACCAAGACGAATTTTAGCAGGTCTGACAGAGAAGTGCTGCTCAGAGATACTGTATGGTGAGGCCCGCCCTTGACTTCGGTATGTGTGAGCACCCAAGTCCTCCACACTAAGTTGCCTCCATCGACCAATCAGCTCTTCTTCCTCAGGAGCAAAAGCACTTCCACGACGACTGTCTCCATAGGTGATACTCGGTGAGGTTGAAGGTGGCAGGGGCTCATAGGGTTCACTATAACAAGAGGACATGGTTCTGCTGTAGATGGGTGAGCTACCATTTTGATGATGGCTGGACTCAGTTGGTTGAAATTTATGGGCCATAGTAAAGGCACTTTGACTCTCCCTCTCCCAGGAGGAGTCACTTTTGTGCTCAAATTCAACACCATCCCTCCACTCCATGTAAAGGGCATGGTGACGTGGAGAAGATGCAGCACTACTATGAGGATCCTGACCCTTCTCTTCTGACCCTCCTCCACTAAAGCTGGAGTAGGAGCTGGAACCACCTCCCAGAGAGGTGGTAAACTTTTGGAAGTGGTCCTGTGAAGAACTAGGCCGTATGGACATGGAACCCTCTTCTGGATTGCTATCTGTGGAGTTCTGCGGTTCATAGACCTTACGCTGCCCATGTAGGTCCATGCTAGGTCTGCGCTCTCGCCTTCGTTCATCAGGGCAATAAAGTGCTGTGTCACTGTTGTACAGATCAGATTTGTAAGTGGCTCGGAGACCAAGACGCTCAGTGCTACCTACAAGGCTAGTGCCCACAAGAAAGCCCTGACGTTCCTGGGGTTGTGGGCTAGGTGAACGAGAGGCTTGAATGCTGCAAACCTTATCTGGTTTTTCAAGGACCTTGGCAATGATAGAGGTAGGCACTGTGTCGGCATATGGGGAGTGGCAAAGGGTGGAATCCTCCATGTGCAAGCTTACACGCTCCTGAAATTCTGTAGGTAACTGAGATAAAGTGGGACAGAGAGAGATAAAGAAATTGAGTGGAAAGTGGTAAAAGCCTGACTGCTATTGAAATCTATATGACAGAGATGAGAGTGTAATAACTGCGTAGGTCAAAATGTCTCGAAGCAGTAAGCAAGATATAAGAGAATTTTGACCAGCATACAGCTTGTAACTCTTGTTTATTAACAAAAATAATATCGATGATAAATATTGATGTTATAAATAAATGTTTTCACATGCTCGGAAGTTTGGTCAAAAAAAATCCTACAGGGATCCTGCAGGATTGGTCTTGATCAATTTCCTCTAAAATCCTACTGGAAACCTACAGGACTTCTGCAGGAATGTGTCCTGTCCTGTGTTTTCTTATCAACTGTGAAATAAATGGTTATGACAAAAACTTACAAGATTCACAAAAACACTGTGGTTATGTCTGTTTTTGTTATGTGAATATTAACAGTCCAATGTATATTAGCATATTGGATCAGTGAATGAAACTGACAGTAGCCTAAAAACCTGCTGCTGTTTTGTCATCATTGTTAATGGAACAACAAAATACAAAAATCATTAACTGCTCTTGACTAAATTTTATATTTTTATTTTAAACGTTTAATTTCTTTAAACCACAAAGTGGATTATAGGCAAAAGTGAAAATAGGCAAAATTCTAGCTAGGGAGAAGAAAGAAATCAGAACTGTATGCAGAGCATCCAGGAAGTCTCCTCGACCCCAGACTTCACATTTCTCCATTAGATGTCTAAAGAAAATTAAATTGTTTTGACCTCTGTCCAGATTCCCCCAAGAAAAGGGCGTTCCTGGACATATTCAGCAAAGCTAAAGCAACTCAACTGCCCCTTCATCGAACATTGGACTGTGCCATGCTATCTGGGGCCATGCTTTCTAAAGGTCAAGTATATTCTCTGTCTATCCCAAAACAGATGGCCATTGCATTGCATTGATAACAGGACACTCAATACTCATACCCAAAAGATCTGGTACCCCCTTTCTCTGGTCCCTGCCACCCTAGAGCAGTTAAGAGGATCAATTATCTTCTCTAAATTGGACTTGAGATGTGCTTGCAATTTTATTCACATCCGAAGAGGTGATGAGTGGAAACAGCTTTCATAAACCCCTCAGGCCGTTATGAATGCCAAGTCATGCCCATTCATTTTGTTATATAATCAACAATCCTGAAACTGGAAAAGTGTCAATTCCAGCGAGTAAGTGCCACCTGCACTGACCTGATCTGATCTGACCAGAGGAATGTGGAAGCAGTCTGGCCACAACCCAAATCCATCCGTGACCTCCAAAGATTTCTGGGTTTCACAAACTTCCGTTGTTTCATTGCCAAGTTCAGCACAACTCACCTCTCTGCTTCATAACCGGCCCAAATATCTATCCTGGACACGCAAAGCTCTCCACGCCTCTCAGCAGCTCTAGGAAGCATTCCGCATGGCACCTGCCCTGTCATCCAAACCCAGAGCTCCCCTTAGTCATCGAAGTTGACGCTTACACCACAAGGGAAGGTGCTGTGTGTTCCCAGCAGCAGGGTTCATATTCCTATTTTTCCCACAAGCTGTCCCCAGCGGAGCTCAACTACGACATTGGCAACTGAGAGCTTATTGCCATCACTGGTTGGAGGGGACATACCATCCATTCACTGTAATAAACCTATAGAGTCAAAATCCTAGAGTACCTCCAAGAAGCCAAGCTTCTCAACTAATGGCAGGCTAGATGAGCACTGTTTTCGCTCGGTTTTCTTTCCCAGTAACCTACCGCCCAGGCCCTCAAAATGTTAAAGCAGATGCCCTCTCCCGTGTTCACTCACCTGAACCATAGTACATCGATTACGGCCCCATACTTACCCCACCCATGGTGGTAAGCCTCATTCAATGGACTCCGGAGGAACAGATATGAAAGCTTTTCTCGGAAACAACCAACATGTGGTTCTGAGGGAAAAATCTTTGTCCCTACTGATCTGCAAATTCTTGCCAGCTCATCCCTCTGTGGCAACTTCCCAATGCAGAGGCCCTTTTTAATCAGGAGTTTCGGCATTTTGGGGTTCCTGAGGATGTGATGTCAAATCGGGGTTGACAATTAATTTACCAAGCATCGAGGGCTTTCTTAAGTCCATTGGGAGTAAGCTTAACCTGGAAATCAACCTCAAGCCAGCAAAACAGCAAGACTGAGTGGAAGATCCAGGTGATAGGGAGGTAGATGAGATCGTATTTCACACCCATCAGCACAGCTGACATCAATTCCTCGCCTGGGACGAGTATGCACAGCAACCTGAAGAGGGCTGTCTGCATACAGAAGAGCAAGGCCAGGACAGATTTGTCCCTCACACCACAGTTCCAGCCCGGGTAAAATGTCTGTCTCTCAACCCAGGACATCCGTCTGTTGCAGCCCTGTCCCAAATTCCGCCCGCCCGCAGGAGGTGCTTGCTTACTGATTGATGGAATGCCTGTTCTTCACACAGCTGGGAACCCACATAAAGGAAGGGGGGAAGGTGCTTTTGCAGGCGAATGCCCTACCGACTGCCGGTCCTACCGAAGGTGTTGGGCATAGCAGATGTCTGCCAGAGAGAACTTGGGACCGTTACGCCGTTGTGACGGCGTCCACAATCTAGTGCGGCAATCTCTGTTTCTCAATCTCTGACCTCCAAAACAGACAAAGAGCTGATCAGAGCTCCTGAAGAGGCGTAGTGTGCGTCCTGGACACAACACTGATGGGGTTTGGTCTTCCTCCCCGGTGGGGAACTACTGCAAGTTCACCACCTAGACTAGAAAGGGAGTGGTGGGAACTTTGGACACATAGCCAGGCCGGGGTCCGAATTCTATGCATTAGGTGGACACAGAGAATGCTTTAAGGTCCCCTACCCTCTAGATAGAGAACCGTCTTCATCTTGAGATGAGTAAGAGCGGCATCTCCGAGGGGCTCAAATGGGTCGTGATGAACGGCAATGGCGGCTACATACACTTTTAGTGTGGAAGGGGAGAGGTTACTATCAAGTCTCTCTTGTAGATAGGACAGCACGTTCCCGATCAAGCAACTCCGCGGGTCTCCTCTTAGAGAAGAGGACCAGGACGAGAAGAGGCGCCACTTATAGCGTCTGTCATACACAGATGCCGCGCTTCACAACTAGTGATCTGGATTTCGTGGGCTTGAATCTCATTCGTGGTTTGTGGAATTTTCTTCTTTTGGAAAACACACCCCTTCAGCATACCTCCATTGCTTGGAAACATTCCCATTGCACCATATTATACGCAACAGTTTTCAGAGGCAATATAGCAATTCTGGGCATCATTTGTAAACCTTGTACGGTACTCCGCTCATTCCAGGTGCTGAGCTGGCTCTGGCTGTTTTCAACACTTCTTGGATCTCTTTCAGACTAAGCTCCCTCCTTCTGGTTGACACAGAAGGGCACTCTGATGTTCCAATTCCTGGTTTTCCCGAGTATCCTGTAGTGTGGCGTGGAGATATTGGTCTACCCCCTCCTTGGAACATGGTAGGTGTCCGTGCCGCTTTCTGCCCAGCAATTCCACTTCAAAGCAGAAGGGCTTAGCTATGAAAGCAGCTCTTTTCATCACTCTCTCCCTTCCCCGTCTCCTATACCACTCTGCCCTCTGCAGTGTCATGAGCTTTTTTTCTGAGGATGGTGCAGAGCTCCGCAAGTGGTGGTACTCCTCCTTCTTTGCACTCTTGAAACGTCTTGTGAGGGCCCGGAGCTCTTGATGCAGCTTTTGAATCTTTGCTGCTCTTCAATTCATGATGTAAGGCGCTTTGCCGGACTTCTCCTCCTCCTGTCCAAAACGCTCTACATTAAAACTTATGATGACTGAGGACATAGCTTGCAGGAGGCTCTCAAAATTCCCTTCCACATGCTTGATATTATACAGACGAAATCCTCTCCATACTGATGCCACTCTCTGTTTACGGGCTGAACCACTGTCTTAGAACAATTAAATACAAGGCAACACTTGTAACTTGTAAATACATACTCTGGTGTTTACAATAAATACGATTACAGTAAATAAAAATTATTAATTTTATATTTCATATGAACATTCGGCTCACAGTATTTATTGATCTGCGATGGAAAGTGTTTATTTTATTGTTTTTCTGTTGACGCAGTGCAGTCTGCATATTTATGGTGTAAAGTATTGATACATGCTAACTCACCTCTGATAATTGGGCTCTGTAGTGAGACTTATTGCACTGCAAGAGCTGGGCAGCTAGGTTACAGTCTTTCCTATATAAGTCCTATTGAGAATTGTGGAACAAAATGAACATTAGGTAATGGAAACTTATCCTCCAATGGAGTTCCATTAAGTCATATTATATTTATAAAATCATATTGTCATGATTTCTCTTACATTATCCTCTCTCAGTTTCTCAATGGTCATCTTAGCTTCCTTTAGGTGATTGTTAAGGACGATGATTTCTCTGCTGAGAGCCCGTTTCTCATCATCATGGGTCTGTGACTGGTGTGTGAAAAAGCTTTTTAACAATGCCTTTACAATTCTAAAGCCCTAATACACCACTAGTGTAAATACAATATAAACACATTCACACAGATCAACAGTGTGAATAACTCAACATGTGGGTCTTGAGCCTATGATATCTTCATGGCATTCCAACTACAATAAGCACATGTCTTTATACCTCATAATAATAAAGAGCAGGGTATGACTTGTAATAGTGTACCAATAGATTATTTAGGCAATCATTGATGCATCTGTGCTAAAACATCTATAGGTAACAAATTCAGAGTAAAGCAAGATCCTAATGAGGCATGGTCACACAATGTACAATGACGGATAGTCTCAGTTTTTTCAAGCTTCACATTAACGGAGATGCAGATTTGGCTTGTATGAAACATTGTAACATTGTCATGTAATGGCGGACATGTTTGTAAAGGGCTGTAATTAACCTCAGCTGCAACAATGGTTGTGCATTGATGTTAAAATCAACTCTCACAAAATGATCTGCAATTGTGGGCTTAACACAATGAGGAATTTGTCTAGGTAAAAAACACATTCATGTGCACTTACATTTTGGTGAATTTTGTCCTCTAAGTCCTGGTTGATCCTCTGAAGGGCTGAGTAACTGCTCTGTATTCTGTGGGAAACATATTAACAAAAAATATTTCTTCAAATCCAGCACTCACAGGACGTTCTTAAATGCTTTCTTTGTTTCCTTTTCATTTTTAATAAGTTGTTACATCTTTCACCAGCACCCTCATTCATTACCTTTCACAATATTTTACAGTATCTTTTACAATGTCAATTTATAACATTTATTTTACAGTGAACTAAGGAGATCGGCTAACTCCCACACACTTTGCATTCTCCAGGCGTGAAACAATCAATATGTCCAAATTTGCGTAGTCTATTCATCAAAATTATTGGCAGGAATTAATAATTGCATTCCAAATCACAGTATGTTTGAAAATCCCCTGAATGTACCTGAATGTTATATCTTTCTTTATTTTAAAATTCAGTTGTGTAAACTGTGACGTTTAATGCTTTAGAGAAATGTAAAACAAGGAAAAGTAAATGCTTTTTACACACTGGAGACAAAAAAGCGAAGCAAATGTTTGAAATGATTACCAGCAAGAAAACGTCTTGGTTACAGATGTAACCTCAGTTCCCTGATAGAGGGTACGAGACGTTGTATCGAACCGACAGATGGGGTTCGCCCTTGAGAACCTATCACTTCGACTGGTTTAGAAACAGGCCAATGAAATTGGCGAATGAAATTTGTATGCCGGACTCCGCCCATGGATATCCGGGTATGAAACGGAGACTGCGTGCTGCATTCATTCACCTTTAGTTCTGAGGAGCCTGAGAGCATCTCATGACTGCTGCAGTGGTCGGCACGTGTTTGTGGCAAGAGGGACACAACGTCTCGTTCTCTCCATCAGGGAACTCGTAACCAAGACGTTCCCTTTCTGTCGGTCTCTCAACATTGCAGGGAGTTGTAACCCTGGTTAAATAATTGTTCAAATTGTCTATATTATTGCTCGACTAGAATATTATGCCTATCTATATGAACCTACATTTTTTTTCATAAATAAATGTGTTTTCTGAAGTTTGTTTAAGAAATGAGCAACAAGCAGTCGGAGCAGTGCATTTTAAGCTCCGCCACTCTTGTATTACAAAATAGCGCTGCGTAGTTAGACGACAGACGCAGAGTGATTAAAAAAACAGGTTATAATGTGAGTGTGTTAAATTGGAAAAATATAATTCATAAACCGTGCAAACTGCATATCAACTGAGTGAATCAGATTGTAATTTCAAGATTTTGGATCATCAGGTGTTAATCGGGAAATCTAAAACTGATTTTATTGACTCGGCCGGACCGCATGGTGTATCGCATGTTAGCATTAGCTGACGCCATTTTGGTTATACGTGCCTGTAAAGAAAAATAAGGAAAAGAGAGAGAATTTGAGTGGACAGGTAATTGAACAGAATATTACTTGTTATGGTGATGATATACATGTATATGTTGTATTTGTTCTGTGTGTTGTATATCTTGTAGTAAACAATTTATTGCTACATTATATTGAAAATATATTCTGGTCTGTTCATATAGGCCAGGTTTTTTTTCTATGTGGATATCTCTCTGAATTGGATTCTTTTGAATGATGGCGAGCCTCCCACCTTGATTCGGAAAGTATAACGGACTTGGAGTAATGGACAATTCTTATTTATCATTTCCATCCAGACAAGTAAGAGAATTCGTTCACAGAGACTGATTTTTTTCTTCTACTTTATGGGACTGAAATGATTCGGGACCATAACTAAAGGTGTCAAGGAATTCTTATTTGATAAAAGGATTGTTTTATTTGAAACAGAATTTGGTGTGGGAATCATAAATTATTGATTTCATATTTTTATTTGTTTTAACTTGATTTCAGTGATTGTGATTGTAATTACTATTAGAGGGTGCACCCAAGGTATGTTTTATATACATAGTTATTGTGTTTTCTCTGGTCATTGTTGTTATGCTTAAGTGAAAAGAATCACTAAAATTCAAAGTAAAGAAACTTTCATGGTTAAACTTACATTCTGCCTCTGTCTATCACTCAACACCACAACCACCTCCTTTTGTGTACCTTGTAGTCTTCTGATGATATTTTCTTTTCCTATAGTAAGTGAGTAAAGACCCGTTACAGAGTACCATAGCGGGCATCCGGTGGTGTCCAAGGAGGCGAACAGGTATACCTGAGCCTGCCCGAACTGCACCCAAATGAGCTGGACTGCGCGGGGGTGGAATCGCCACGTCGACTGACGAGAGAGCGCGTCGGCTGTCTGGTTCAGGTCGCCTGGGATATACAGTGGGTACGGAAAGTATTCAGAACCCCTTAATTTTTATGTACACACAGCACCCCATATTGACAGAAAAACACAGAATTGTTGACATTTTTGCAGATTTATTAAAAAAGAAAAACTGAAATATCACATGGTCCTAAGTATTCAGACCCGTTGCTGTGACACTTATATATTTAACTCAGGTGCTGTCCATTTCTTCTGATCATCCTTGAGATGGTTCTACACCTTCATTTGAGTCCAGCTGTGTTTGATTATACTGATTGGACTTGATTAGGAAAGCCACACACCTGTCTATATAAGACCTTACAGCTCACAGTGCATGTCAGAGCAAATGAGAATCATGAGCTCAAAGGAACTGCCTGAAGAGCTCAGAAACAGAATTGTGGCCAGGCACAGATCTGGCCAAGGTTACAAAAAAAAGGCTGCACTAAAGGTTCCTAAGAGCACAGTGGCCTCCATAATCCTTAAATGGAAGATGTTTGGGACGAATAGAACCCTGCTTATAGCTGGCCGTCCGGCCAAACTGAGCTATCGGGGGAGAAGAGCCTTGATGAGAGAGGTAAAGAAGAACCCAAAGATCACTGTGGCTGAGCTCCAGAGATGCATTCGGGAGATGGGAGAGAGTTGTAGAAAGTCAACCATCACTGCAGCCTCCATCAGTCGGGGCTTTAGGCAGAGTGGCCCGAAAGAAGCCTCACTTCAGTGCAATCCCGCATGCAGTTTGCTAAAAAACGCCTGAAGGACTTCAAGATGGTGACGAATATGATACTCTGGTCTGATGAGACCAAGATAGAACTTTTTGGCCTTAATTCTAAGCGGTTTGTGTGGAGAAAACCAGGCACTGCTCATCACCTGTCCAATACAGTCCCATTAGTGAAGCATGGTGGTGGCAGCATCATGCTGTGGGGGTGTTTTTCATCTACAGGGACAGGACGACTGGTTGCATTCAAGGGAAAGATGAATGCGGCAAAGTACAGGAATATCCTTCTCCAGAGTGCTCAGGACCTCAGACTGGGCTGAAGGGTTACCTTCCAACAAGACAATGACCCTTATCACAGAGCAAAAATAACGAAGGAGTGGATTCACAACAACTCCGTGACTGTTCTTGAATGGCCCAGCCAGAGCCCTGACTTAAACCCAATTGAGCATCTCTGGAGAGACCTAAAAATGGCTGTCCACCAACGTTAACCATCCAACCTGACAGAACTGGAGAGGATCTGCAAGGAGGAATGGCAGAGGATCCCCAAATCCAGGTGTTAAAAACTTGTTGCATCTTTCCCAAAAAGACTCATGGCTGTATTAAATCAAAAGGGTGCTTCTACTAAATACTGAGCAAAGCGTCTGAATACTTAGGACCATGTGATATTTCAGTTTTTCTTTTTAAATAAATCTGCAAAAATGTCAACAATTCTGTGTTTTTCTGTCAATATGGGGTAGTGTGTACAGTCAAAATGAAAAAAATAAACTTAAATGATTTTAGCAAATGGCTGCAATATTACAAAGAGTGAACATTTTAAGGGGGTCTGTATAATTTCCATACCCACTGTATGTGGCTCTCAGGGAGCGGATCACCTGGTGACTCCACAGGAGGAGGCGTCTGGCAAGTCGTCTTAGTTACCGTGAGCGGTTGCCACCCTGATTGATGTATGCTACAGCACCTGTGCTGTCCAACCGGACCAGCACGTGCCTGTCCTGCACGAGAGGTTGTTGCCCCTTTGGTGCTTGTAGCATAGCCCACACCTCTAGGCATTTAATATGCCAGCGCCCGACACCGCATGCCCGTTGCACACTGCACCCCAACCCTGCAGGGAGGCGTCAGTCGTTACCACGACGCGCCTCATGCCTGCCCAAAAGAGGTACCCCAAAGGTCATTGAAGACCAGGGGGTTAGGGTGCGTCGGCAGAGAGGCGTAATGACCATACGACTGCTGCCGGTGTGCCACGCTCTCCAGGGAACTCGACTCTGAAGCCAGTGTTGCAGCGGTCTCATGTTCATCTACCCGAGTGGTGTCACTCCTGTCGAGGATGCCATGCCCAGGAGCCTCTGAAATTGTGTCTACTTGAAATGTTTCAGGCAGTTCAACACTGACTTTATGGTTTCTGTTGTCATGCGCACTGTCATGGAGACAGAGTTGAGTTCCATACCGAGAAAGAGGGTGCTTTGCACGAGGGAAAGCTTGCTCCTCTCTAGGTTGACCTGTAGTCCAAATTGATCTAGGTGCCGGAGCACATGGTCCCTGTGTGTACATAACCGATCTCGAGAGTGTGCCAAGATAAGGCAGTCATCGAGATAGTAAAGTATCCGCACACCTTTGTCCCTGAGGAGAGTGAGGGCGGTCTTCGTAAAGACTCGTGGGGACGGGGACAGACCGAAAGGAAGGAAGGACTCTGTGCTGATATGCCTGACCCTCGAAAGCGAACCATAAGAATGGGCGATGACGAGGTAGAATCGAGGCGGCTTGGAGCCGCCCTCAGCCCTGAGGCACCATGTATTCGGCCACGAGCACTGGGAGAGGCAATGCGGTGCACTTCAGCCCAATGCTCGCGGCGGCCCGGGAGAGAATGGCTGACATTCTGACATCCGCTTCTTTCTGAGCTCGTTCACTGATGAGGGAGCTGCAAGGAATCGTCGGAGTCAGATGCCAGTAAGTCACCCCCCGATGCTGCAAGGGTCATCTCATCATCACACACAGTTTCCAATACGTGGTTGAGGAACGAGACGGCTCTTGGGGAATGGTCAGACGAGATGAGGTGCGAAAGGTCCGCGAGCCAGTGGCTGATGGATTTAACTCTCACAGTAATCCACACATCATCCACGCTGCTCGCCGTAGCGGATGGCAGGGCCGGAGCCACAATAGCTGAGTCCCGTGGGAACACAGCCGCCCGTGACGCAACGTCTGAATCGTGAATAAATAATCAATAAATAATAGTCCAAACACGAAGGGAACAAGGGTAGTCCAAAACACGGGAGGGAACACACTGGATACGGGAAACAGGAAGGGTATAACATGCGAAACAATGCTTTGATAACCAACAAACCATATAGTTTGCGGAGGGTCTGTGACATGAACGCTGAGCCTTGATCCGTGAGAACCTCCTTTGGGATTCCCACACGGCACAATGGTGCTTATGGAGTGGCCGGTGGGTTTACCAACTGACATTCAGGACAAGACGCGCAACACCTTTGCACGTTCTCTTAAATGCCCAGCCAAAAGAATCAGGCCATTAGATGGTTTAATGTTGCCATTTACCCCAAGTGTCCTGCCATTGGATTACAGTGAGCAGTCTGGAAAAGCATTTCCCGACGGCTCTTTGGTACGACTAACTGGGTTGTGTCTTTTTTTGTTTGAGTGTCTTGGGTCACTCGATACAACCGGACTTTTAAAATGGCAAAATACGGATAGATGAGCGATTGTGCAGGGTGGAGAACTGTTGTCTCTCTACGGCACTGTATCAGATCCCTGTGGGCCCTGCTCAGCTTCTCCAGCCTGCACGATGGCCCCCTTCCGTTCCAACAAGGAACATCTGCACATAATTGCCCTAATAAAACAGAAAATATCGGCCAATTTGTCCCCAGAATAGGTGGATGTCTGAGGTGCAGGTTAACAGCCACCTCCACTCTATGCTTTTTCCCTGGAATTCTATTGGCAACGACACTAAGGGGTAGTTCTCCTCGTCCCCGTGCATGCTGGAGGAACGTGAGGGCCAGCAGCCCGGTTGTAGCTTCCTGGTCCCCGTAAAAGGTTCCTTGCAGCTCCAGCGGTCACCCGGGTCCGTGGAGCTGGCTTGGGAACGAGGCCCATCTGGGTTCTGGGAAAGGGAACAGGTTTGGGGGGAGAGGGAGAAGACATAGAGGGAGAGAGAGAGATGGTCGGGGTAAGCCGACCCCGGCGTACACCACCATCTGGTCCTCAGACACTGGACCCACTGGGAAGTCTTCGGCGGGAGTCGAGCTACGAACTTCTCCAGTGTCACCTTGTTGATGATATTCTTGGTGTCGCCTCCGTCGGCCATCTGCCACTTGCGGCAGGCATCCTGGAGCTGCACGAGGGCTTGGAAGTGCCGTTCCTGATCTTCTCGAAAGGTCCAGCAGCACTTGATGCTGTTCGTGGTAAAGACCTGCGAGCGACTGGATCACCTTCCGCAAATGGAGTTGTTGGCTGGGGCTGCATGGCGGCTGCAACTCACTCCTTTCTTCCCGGGTTTCGGCACCAATGTAACAAAGTTCGTAGATCTATGGTACAAAGGAGGCAGGGTCGGCATGGCTGGAAGACAAGATCCTTTTATTCCTCAAAAATAAAACATAGTGCCACTGCGCTTCTCAGCATTCAATAACTCAGAATAAACAATACAATAAGTTTTCTTGAAACTGTGTCCAAAAGATTCCTTCTTCTCCACTGGTGAAGCGGTCAGACGTCTTCCAGGAGGTCTCTCTCAGCCTTGTCTGCTTTCTGCTGGCATTTTAAGCATCTCCTCACCAATCACTGTAACGAGACGCAGGTGATCTTAATCTGCACTTGACCTACGTGCAGACCTGGCTAAACCACACCCTCCTTGCCGCAGACACCTTTCATACTGTAGTGTATTCTTGGAAAACTATACATTTAATTACAGTCAAATACGGATAATTAATGATGATTAAATGCACTCGTCCAGCGAGTGATCAGCAGATCGTATATCAAAACTAAGAAATATTACTTTCCTGGCCTTGGAAAAATAACACTCCTAAATTAGTACAGTACCTCTCCAGAAATTATAACAAATTCAAGCAGTTTAAGTAACGTTAATATGTGATAATGCAACAATTCGAAACACAGCAACAATTCGAGCGTGCAGACAAATGCAGGTTTATTGACCACACTAAAGGGAAAACAAACCGACTAACTAAGAAGTAACAAACGCTAACAAACAAACATGAAACGTAAAAGCAGTAAAAAATGGAAGAAATAGACAAAGCAAAGAGTGGCAGTATTACAAACAGCTATTCACATCTGCATGAACCATCGAGGACAGTCTCCTGAGTTAAAAGGGGTTATAGCTTAAACGCACCTATTTAGGAAATAGTTGAGATACTTGCATTGGTTTCCTTTGAGTGTGCTGGACAAGGTTTTGTGCCCGTGGAAAAGTGTTCTGAAAGTCCTGATGGTTTCAAAGCAAGCGGGCGAGTCCGTCTACTTCTTTCTTAGAGCCGGGTTTGGCTGACAAAGGTAGCTGAAGTAATTTGCCGAAAGGAAAAACTGTCTCCGAAGAGAGAGAGACAGGTCTCAGGAGGTGTTCTTGAACTGGAACGCACGAACACACGGAAGAGCGTCGATTGCTCCGTTTACGGATGTTTTAAGCCTGGGGTTTTGCTTTTGAGGTTATAGGTGAGGCCGAATAACATGGGGACAAAGATACAATGTGGAGATATAGGTTTATACCCATTTAAACAATTATTTTGTGGTTAAGAAGAAAGAGAGAGACACTTTGAAGACTTGACTGACCATTTGCCCTCATTCCTGTTAACACATCTGGTGTCCATGTTAGGGAAGACACCCCATCCTCCCTGCTAGAATTCCTTTGAAGTAAACGAGTGTGTGTGTTGGAATCTATCCTGATGAAACGATGGATGCTTTAAAAGAGGGCAGTTGGATCAGACTTGCTGGCGCCGGTTAGACCCCTACTGAGAGGTCATGGTGTTTTACGATGCCCCAAATGCTCACCTTTGGTCTGGCCAGATCCTACAATACTTATAGTCTTTCTTCTCACCTTTACTTTCTGCAATCTGACTTGAGCTCACATGGCTCAGTTTAACTCAACTCAACTCAACTTTATTTATATAGCGCTTTTTACAATTTTCATTGTTACAAAGCAGCTGTACATGAGACACATTTAATACAAGTATGAATTCTAAAGCAGCCCCCCCGGCCAGGCAGATAGTGCAAAACAATATGCAAACGGTGGTGAGGAACCCAAAACTCCCATCGAGAAAAAAAACCTCAGGGGAACCCAGGCCCAACCAGGGGATTCCAGTTCCCCTCTGGCAAAAGCTGCTGCCTCTGCACAAGCTCATCAGTGCTTGCACAACAAGGCTTAATAAAAATATAAAAATTAAAGATTATCATTAACAATCTAATAGCATTTGAAATGTTGTAGAAAAAAACAAAGTTGTCGCGTCCTTTATCCAGCTCTATCCTCTTAGCACTTGTCAGGTCACCGCTTCCCATTCTCAGCTCTGCCATCAGGTCTGGGCATGAACTGCATCCTGCGGTAACCTTGGAACAAAGAGACAAGACTGGCTGAGAGTAGAGTACTGTTCTGCACTCTTTGATGCAACAAGTACATCATTTGTTGTTGGATGTGTTCCTGGTTCCGGTTGATCTAAATAATGCAGCCTAAATCCTCTGAGGATTAATATTATGGAGGTGTAGTGTATGCAAGATTAAAAAGATGAGTCTTTAGTCTAGATTTAAACTGACAGAGTGTGTCTGCCTCCCGGACCGTGCAGGGAAGAATATTCCAAAGTTTAGGCGCTAGATAAGAAAAGGATCTACCACCTGCACTTGATTTTGAAATTCTAGGTATTACCAACTGACAGGACCCCTTAGAGCGTAATGTACGTGGTGGTCTGTAATACAATAGAAGTTCATTCAAATACTGCGGCGCTAGACCATGTAGGGCTTTATAGGTAATAAGCAAGATCTTAAAGTTAATGCGATGCTTTATAGGTAACCAGTGCAAGGTTGACAGAACCGGGGTTATATGCTCATACTTTTTTGTACGTGTAAGAACTCGAGCTGCCGCGTTTTGAACCAGTTGCAGTTTTTGTAATAGGCCCGCAGGGCAACCACCTAGAAGTGCATTACAGTAATCTAGTCTTGATGTCATGAATGCATGAATTAATTTCTCTGCATCTGACAGTGACAGCATATGACGTAATTTAGATATATTCTTAAAATGGAAAAATGCAATTTTACAGGTGTTTGCGACATGGCTTTCAAATGAGAGAGTACTGTCAAATACAACGCCAAGATTCTTAGCTGATGACGAGGATTTTATGGAGCATCCGTCAATCGTTAAGCAGTATTCTTGGTTGTTACGCATAGCAGTTTTCGGTCCAGTAAGTAACACTTCTGTTTTGTCCGAGTTTAGTAGTAAAAAATTGTTACTCATCCACATTTTTAAGTCAACTATGCAATCCTTTATTCGATGAAACTGCTGGGTTTCATGAGGCATCGAGGAAATATAAAGTTGAGTATCATCAGCATAACAGTGAAAGCTAATTCCGTGTCGCTTTATTATATCTCCTAGAGGTAGCATGTATAATGCGAAGAGCAGGGGTCCCAAGACTGAGCCCTGTGGTACACCGTACTGGACTTGTGATTTGCGGGACACCTCATTGTTTATTGCTACAAATTGAAAACGGTCGGATAAATAAGACTTAAACCATTTCAATGCTATTCCGTTAATGCCGACGTAATTTTCGAGTCTATGTAGAAGTATGCTGTGGTCAATGGTGTCAAATGCAGCACTGAGGTCTAGCAGCACCAATAACGAAATACAGCCACGGTCAGACGCTAAAAGCAGATCATTTGTAACTCTGATCAAAGCAGTCTCTGTACTGTGACATGCTCGAAATCCAGACTGGAATTCATCATTAATGTCATTCCTTTGGAGGAAGGAGCATAATTGAGTTGAAACTACTTTTTCCAGAACTTTAGATATAAAAGGTAAATTCGATATAGGCCTGTAATTCCCTAGTTCTTTAGGGTCGAGTTTGGGTTTTTTTAAAAGAGGCCTTATAACAGCCACCTTAAATGCTTTAGGCACATGTCCTAATGTCAGAGATGAGTTAATAATACTAAGAAGAGGATCTATAATTTCGGGGAGCATTTCTTTCAGTAGTTTTGTAGGTATAGGGTCTAGCATGCATGTTGATGATTTAGATGATTTAATGATTTTAGACAGTTCATCGTGATCTACTGTAGAAAATAATTGCAATTTCTCCTTAGGGGTGCTGTAGTTAGTTTGTTCAGCGGATTTCACTTCTGGTTGCATTGTTATAATTTTTCTCTAATATCTTGGATTTTACTTGTGAAGTAGTTCATAAATTCATCACTGTTATGCTGATAATCAGAATCTGACGTCGATGACGACTTATTTTTTGTTAATTTAGCCACGGTGTTAAATAAGAACCTAGGGTTGTGATGGTTTTCCTCTATTAGTGTTGAAAAGTAGGCGGATCTAGACGTTTTTATTGCATTCCTGTAATTTCGAGTACTATCCTTCCATGCTATACGAAATACCTCTAAATTCGTTTTCTTAAAGTTGCGCTCCATTTTACGGGATGCTTTTTTTAGAGTCTGAGTGTGTTCATTATACCACGGTGTTGGGCTGCTATTTTTAATTTTCTTTAAACGCAGAGGAGCAACTGTGTCTAATATTTCCGAGAAAGTAGAGTTAAAATTTTCAATAGTAGTGTCAAAATCGTCAACGTTATTACTCATGCTGGATATTTTAGACAATTCAGGCAGATTATCGAGAAACGCATCTTTGGTAGTTGAAGTAATCGTTCTACCATATTTGTAACAAGGAGTTTGATTTGCAGCCGTAGGCCATTGAAGCAAACATAATATCAGATAATGATCCGAAATATCTTCACTCTGCTGAACGATTTTAACATCGTCCACATTTATACCATAAGAAAGTATTAAATCTAAAGTATGATTACGAAGGTGAGTGGGTCCTGACACATGTTGACTAACGCCCATGGAGTTAAGAGTGTCTTTGAAAGCCAGTCCCAAGGCATCTGTATCATTGTCTACATGGATATTAAAGTCACCGACGACAAGGACTCTATCTGCGGCCAGTACTAGTTCTGATAAGAACCCACCAAAATCTTTAATAAAATCTGTGTGGTGCCCTGGAGGCCTATATACAATAGCTAGAATAAATTTTATAAATGTTTTGTCCTTAGTATTAGGTGTCGATACGTGAAGTACCATGACTTCGAAAGAACTGTACTTAAAATTAGACTTCTGAGAGGTAATAAAAGAATTCTTGTAAAGTGCAGCGACACCTCCCCCTCTACCTTTTAGACGAGGCTCGTGTTTATAGTAATAATCATGGGGAACGGATTCATTTAGAGTAATAAAATCATCTGGCTTTAGCCATGTTTCTGTCAAACAAAGCATGTCTATTTTATGATCGGTTATCAAATCGTTAACAAAAAGTGCTTTATTTGAGAGAGATCTAATATTAAGCAATCCGAGTCGTAACAGCTGATTATCTGTATTTTGTTCATGTTTGATTTGTTTAACGTTTATTAAATTACTTTCAAGAGGTTTACGCAATATCTTATGTTTGCTAATCCGGGGGACAGACACAGTCTCTATTTTATGTTGTTTGTAAGAAGGGATTATTACATGTTGTATATTTTGTGTATTCTGTAACGCGAGACGGCAAGCAGACAGTTGGTTAAGCCATTCTGTCTCCTTCCTGACCTGGGCCCTAGGTAGTCAGACTTTAGCATTATTAAGACTGTGTGCCAAATTTCTAGAGAGGAGGGAAACCCCATCCCAGGAGGGATGGAGACCATCTCGTTTCAACAGGTCAGGTCTGCCCTCAAAACTCTTCCAGTTATTTATAAAATCTATATTATTCTGCAGGCACCACTCAGACAACCAGCCATTTAGTGATGATAATCTGCTATAAATCTCATCACCACGGTAAGCAGTAAGGGGGCCAGAGAATATTACAGTGTCTGACATCGTTTTTGCGAGCTCACACACCTCTTTAATATTATCTTTAGTGATCTCCGATTGACGGAGTCTAACATCATTTGTGCCGACATGAATAACAATCTTACTGTATTTACGATTAGCCTTAGCCAGCACATTTAAGTTTGACTTGATGTCAGGCGCTCTGGCTCCCGGTAAACATTTGACTATGGTGGCTGGTGCCTCTATGTTAACGTTCCGGACAATAGAATCACCGATCACTAGGGCACTTTCAGCAGGTTTCTCAGTCGGTGCGTCACTGAGCGGGGCAAACCTGTTCGAGACTTTAATCGGAACGGTTGAGTGATGTTTTGTCCTGCGACTATGCCGTCTCACCGTCACAAAGTTTCCCAGCTGCAGGGGATTTTCAACCGGAACCGAGCTGTGTGCGCTAACATTGCTCGCATCCGAAGTGTTTTCTACGGTTCTTACACTCTTACTATCCTCAAATAAAGATTGGATGCGAGACTCTAATTCTAAAATTTAGAATAGATAAGGTTTACACCTTATCCTGTCTGGTTTGTTTTCTATAGATCACAACATTTCCATGAAAAGTGGAGTATGCACGTTTTTTGCAGCGTTTTGTGCATACGCCACGTTTAAAAATTAAATGCCTGGTCGTAAGCAGGTTTTCTTTGGTAAACCTAGAATTTAGCCCCCGTTTTAAAACACAAGTTGTTTACCTCATTAATTTTCTCTGAAAAAAATGTCATATGTGCATTTATATAGGATCCTGTGTGTGAAGAGGTTGCAAATTACAAATTCAATCTGAAACAATCTTCAGGGAAGAATTCAAATGTCTGGAAACAAAGCAGACATTACCAAAGCAGAGTCCACTCAAAAAGCTCAACCCCATCATTGATGAAGATGGAGGTCGTCTCGCACCTGCCAACATGACAAAAGAATAAAAGCACCCACTTATTATTCCCCATACTCATTACGTTGCTACCCTCTTAGTGAGATACTACCATGAGAAGGTGGCGCACCAGGGACGTCACATCACAGAGGGAGCAATCAGAGCTGCAGGACTATGGATCATCGGGGGCATATGCCTGGTCTCATCTCTTATCTTCAAATGTGTGATCTGTCGTAAACTCAAAGGAACACTCCAGATCCAAAAGATGGCAGACTTACCAGCTGACAGGCTCTCACCAATGCCAACCTTTACGAGCGTTGGACTTGATGTGTTTGGTCCATGGGCGATTATGACGCGTCACACAAGGGGAGGCAGTGCAGACAATAAAAGGTGGGCGGTACTTTTCACATGCATGACAACAAGAGCTGTTATCATTTAGCATGTGGAATCCATGTCCACATCCAGCTTCATAAATGCATTGAGAAGATTGTTCTCGGTACGTGGACCTGCCAAGCTTCTTCGCTCTGACAGAGGCACTAATTTTATTGGTGCCTGTAAAGAATTGAAAATCGACTACAGTGATGCAACATTAAACAGTTACCTTCAGGAGAAAAACTGTACATGGCAGTTTAATCCCCCACATTCCTCACACATGGGGGGATCGTGGGAAAGGCTCATCGGGATAGCCAGGCGGATCCTGGATGCCATGCTTCTTCAGTCTGTACATATTAGGCTCACACATGAAGTACTGAGTACCTTAATGGCTGAGGTGATGGCAATAATAAATGCCAGACCATTACTGCCAGTGCCAGTGCCAAATGTTTTCACTCTAGCAATGATTTTAACTCAGAAGACCAGTGCTCTAGAGGCCCCATCTGGCAACTTTGACCCCGCAGAGCTTCATACAAAACAATGGAAACAAGCTCAGTGTCTTGCAGACACCTTCTGGAAGAGATAGAGGAGGGAGTACCTTGCCACTCTTCAGAGTAGACAGAAATGGACAGACGACAAGTCTAACATCAAACTTGGAGATTCAAAGAAAAACAAGCTCACAGGAATGACTGGCCGGTGGGACGCGTCATCAAAACATTCCTCAGCAGTGACAACAAGGTGCGAAAGGCAGAAGTAAAAATAGTAAAAGAAGGAACGGTGAAAGAGTTTCTGAGACCAATCTCTGACATGGTTGTTATTTTATCTGAGGGACAGTAAAAATCGCTTTTGTGTTAAGTCTTGTATAAAGTTTTTGTGACACAACCTTATTGTGCCAGGCGGGGAGTGTTCTGACTTCTCTGAAGTAAATTAAGTTTGATTTTCTTACATTATTGTGTGTGCAACAGTGTCCCCTTCTGGCTAACAAGCAGTAGTAGCTTTAGTTTAAGTTTCACTTCCTGTAGTAAATTTCCATCATCAGTTAATTGAGTGTGCTGCAGAGCAGAGTACCAGTGCTGTTTTCTCCTGAAAAAAAGTTTCTTCGTGGAACCCAAGAAATGTTATGCCTTGCGTCTTTTTTGAGAACTTGACACTGTTAGCTAGCTGTCAAGCTTTGAAGAAGCAACTCATTGCAAGGACATTTTAACTTCTCTATAAAATTTAAAATGCTGTTAGATTATTAATGATAGTCTTAAATATATAAATTTATCTAAAATGTACTCTTTAAACTTTTAACTGTAAAATAACATTATGTTTTTTCAAAGCAGACATACATTTCAATCGGTGTATAAAGTGTGAGATTACAAACGATACATATAACATTTCATTAATCTTCTATGTTGATTAAGACAATTCATATTGTCTTAATCAGAGAAGCAGTTTGTTTCAGTTTGAGAATCATCTGAAAGTAGTAAGTGTAATTGATTAATAGTGTGTGTGTCTAATTGAGTCTAACGCAGTTTCGTTCCCATTGTGTGCGTCCGCTGAGTCACGCTGTGTCACGTGTTAATAGTTGCGTTTGTTTCGGGTGATATTGGGAGAAAGTGGAAGTGAAAGTGGGTCCAACGCCAGCTAAAGTATTTAAATAGTTGTTTAAGCCCAGTTCGTGGGAGAAGCAGTTTCTTGCAGTTTGAGAATCATCTGAAAGTCGTAAGTGTAATCGACTAATAGTGTGTGTGTCTAATTGAGTCTAACGCAGTTTCGTTCCCATTGTGTGCGTCCGCTGAGTCACGTGTTAATAGTTGCGTTTGTTTCGCGTGATATTGTGAGAAAGTGGAAGGCGTGCACACGTCACTCCTCTATTCATTAAGCTACATTGGCTCCCTATAGTCGCTCGCATCAAATTCAAGACTCTGCTCCTGGCCTACAAGACCACCACTGGTTCGGCACAACCTTATCTTCACTCGCTACTGCAGACATACAGTTAAAAAGAAAAATTATGTGAACCCTTTGGGCTTAATTGGATTTCTTCATAAATTGGTCATAAAATCTTCATCTAAGTCACAACATAGAGAAACACAGTCTGCTTAAACTAATACCGCACAAACATTATACGTTTTCATGTTTTTATTGAACACAACATGTAAACATTCATAGTGCAGGGTGGAAAAAGTATGTGAAACCCTAGGCTAATGACTTCTCCAAGAGCTAATTGGAGCCAGGAGTCTGCCAACCTGGGGTCCAATCAATGTGATGAGATTGTATGTGTTGATTAAAGCTGGCCTGTCCAATAAAAAACACACACCAGTTTTGAGATGGCTGTTCTGAAGAAGCGTTGTCTGATGTGAACCATGCCTCGCACAAAAGAGCTCTCAGAAGACCTATGATCAAGAATTGTTGACTTACATAAAGCTGGAAAGGGCTACAAAAGTATATCTTAAAGCCTTGATGTCCATGTGTCCACGGTAAGACAGATTGTCTACAAATCTGTCTTACAAGTCCATAAGTCTACAAGACTTAAGGACTTCCTGACGAACAGGCCTCAGCTTGTTAGGTTAGGCCACATCTGCTCCACCACTATCACCCTCAACACTGGTGTACCACAGGGCTGCGTACTGAGCCCCTTTCTCTACTCCCTTTTCACACTCGACTGCAGACCTGTGAATGGACCTAACTCCTTCATCAAGTTCGCAGACGATACAACAGTGATTGGTCTCATCAGCAACAACGATGAGACTGCTTACAGGGAGGAAGTACGGCACCTGGCCACATGGTGCTCAAACAACAACCTGCTCCTTAACACCTCCAAGACAAAGGAGATCATTGTGGACTTCAGGAAGGCGAAAGGAGGCACACACGACCCCATCCACATTAACGGGACGGCTGTTGAACGTGTTTCCAGTTTTAAGTTCCTGGGGACCCATATTTCGGAGGACCTATCCTGGACCACCAACTCCTCATGCCTGGTCAAGAAGGCTCACCAGCGTCTCTTCTTTGAGGACACTGAAGAAGAACCAACTGTCTTCAACTATCCTGGTGAACTTCTATCGCTGCACGATAGAGAGCATCCTGACCAACTGTGTCACAGTCTGGTACGGGAACTGTTCTTTTGCTTAGCGCAAGGCACTGCAGCGGGTGGTGAAAACAGCCCAGCGCATCACAGGGACTACACTCTCTTCCATTGAGGACATCCAAAAGAAACGCTGTCTGCGTCGAGCTCGCAGCATTCTCAAGGACTCCTCTAACCCCGCTCATAGACTATTTACTCTCCTGCCTTCCGGCAGGCGCTTCAGGTGCCTCCGGACAAGAACCAGCAGACTAGGAAACAGCTTTTTTCCAGAGCTGTTTCATTATTGAACTCTGTCCCCCACTGATTCCACTACCCCTCATAACTTTAACTTTAATGCTGCTATTACATTGTTTACATTGCACTACACTGTAGTGAACTGTACACAACAGTACTTCATGTATCTGCTCAATCGGACTGTTTACACACACATAGCATCATTGGCACTCTATACTGCTCACTTGCACACCAGGAATATTACACTGAATGCTCATTTGCACTAATGGACTACTCTCATAACTGCATTACCTAATCTACTGCACTGTAACTTTCATAACTGCATTACCTCATCTACTGCACTGTAACTTTCATAACTGCATTACCTCATCTACTGCACTGTAACTTCAATAACTGCACCAACTTCTCTACTGCACTGTAACTCATCTATTGCATTACTGCATCTATTGCATAACTAATTGCATCTACTCATCTATTGCACTATAACTTCAATAACTGCACTAACTCATCTACTGCACTGAAACTTCAATAACTGCATTAACTCATCTACTTCACTGTAACTTCAATAACTGCATTAACTCATGTACTGCACTGTACCTTTAATAACCGCATCAACTCATCTACTGCACTGTAACTTTAATAGCTAATGTCTGTAACTAATGCACACTCAAGTCACTTGCACTATTGTATAGTCTATATTGTTATCTGTTCATAACCACCTGTACATTAATGTTCACAGTATATAGCCTTCTGTTTACATTGTTCATAGTACTTATCGACTGTCATATTTTCATAGTACATGCCCATTGTATAGTATTTTCCTAATATTGTATTCTATATTTATTCACAGTGTATATCCTGCACTTGCTAATTGCACTTCTGGTTAGACCTAAACTACATTTCGTTACACTGTACTTGTAGATGTGTGTAGTAGAGTAGGCGGGGCGAGACCGTGGTTCGAGTCCGGTGAGTAATTGTGAATTAGCGCCAGCTTTGCGCACACCGGCCTCGAATCACGTAGGAGATGGGAGCATATAAAAGGAACGAGCGACCGGACCGTCGAGGAGAGAGGACCGGGCCCAAACTTATGTTTGTATTTATATTTATGTTCATGTTTTGTTCGCCGGCGGTCGTCCGTGAGGGGCCGCCAGCTGTTATATTAATTTATTAAATGTTTAAATGTTTGCCGGTTCCCGCCTCCTTCCTTCCATTTTATTGAGATTTGTTACATTGGTGCCGAAACCCGGGAGGAGGGGGGGCATGCTGTCGTAGAGTCCTCGCCGCCGAGTGGCCTCGCGGTGCCGGAGAGTTCGGGCAGCGCGGACGAAGGGCGTCCGCCAGTGGCTGCCCGAAGCGGTGGCTCTGGGAAACGGAAGTGCACAATGCGGCCACCGTCAAACCTTCGGTGGAACGGCGACCTTTGCTGCTGCGCCCCTGGGTCGAGGTGGGGTGGCTTTCGTCCAAGCGGGAGCGGGGGAGTTGCCGCCGTCCGGCAGAGGCCGGAGCCTGCGTCCGTCCCCCGAGGGGGAGGAGCAGGGGGCGGAAGCGCCGAGTGCGGCCACCGCCTGCCAGAGGCCGGAGCCTGCGTCCGTCCGCCCAAGGGGGCGGAGCAGGGGACGGGGAACCCGCCCCGACTCCCAGATTAAGGAGGAGCCACCGCCTGCCGCCAGGGGGCGGACGGTCGAGCCGTCCACCCAAGCCCCAGGGCCACCGCAAGGCACCGCGAAAGAGTACTCCGGCTGGTTGAGGAACAAGCGGCAGCATGTCAGGGAACCGGACTATAATTTTTTTTTTTTCCTCTCTCCCCTCTCTCTTTCCGGTCGCTCCGAGGGCTCCCGTCTCCGTTGTCTCGTCTCGTCGCTGCATACCCCCCACCCCACCCCCCCCGAAGGAGGGGGAGGGAGCTTGCACAGTCGCGGGGGTACCCCCGGCCTGTGAGGGGTGATGGGGGTATGTTGTAGAGTAGGCGGGGCGAGACCGTGGTTCGAGTCCGGTGAGTAATTGTGAATTAGCGCCAGCTGTGCGCACACCGGCCTCGAATCACGTAGGAGATGGGAGCATATAAAAGGAACGAGCGACCGGACCGTCGAGGAGAGAGGACCGGGCCCGAACTTATGTTTGTATTTATATTTATGTTCAAGTTTTGTTCGCCGGCGGTCGTCCGTGAGGGGCCGCCGGCTGTTGTATTAATTTATTAAATGTTTGCCGGTTCCCTGCCTCCTTCCTTCCATTTTATTGAGATTTGTTACAATGTGTAATGACAATAAAGTTGAATCTAATCTAATCTAAAAATGGAGAAAGTTCAACACTGTTGCTACACTCCCTAGACGTGGTCGTCCTGTAAAGATGACTGCAAGAGCACAGCGCAGAATGCTCAATGAGGTGAAGAAGAATCCTAGAGTGTCAGCTAAACACTTACAGAAATCTCTGGCACATGCTAACATTTTTGTTGACAAATCTACAATAAGGAAAACATTAAACAAGAATGGACTTCATGGGAGGACACCAAGGAGGAAGCCAGTGCTGTCCAAAAAAAACATTGCAGCACGTTTGAAGTTTGCAAAAGAGCACCTGGATGTTCCACAGCACTACTGGCAAAACATTCTGTGGACAGATGAAACCAAAATTGAGTTGTTTGGAAAGAACACACAACGCTATGTGTGGAGAACAAAAGGCACAGCACACCAACATCAAAAACTGTGAAATATGGTGGAGGGGGCATTATGGTTTGGGGCTGCTTTGCTGCCTCAGGCCCTGGACGGATTACTGTCATCGATGGAAAAATGAATTTCAAAGTTTATCAAGACATTTTGCAGGAAAACTTAAGACCATCTGTCCGCCAACTGAAGCTTAACAGAGGATGGACGATGCAACAGGACAACGACCCAAAGCATAGAAGTAAATCAACAACAGAATGGCTTCAACAGAAGAAAATACACCTTCTGGAGTGGCCCAGTCATAGTCCTGACCTCAACCCGATTGAAATGCTGTGGAATGACGTCAAGAGAGCGATTCACACCAGACATCCCAAGAATATTGCTGAACTGAAACACTTTTGTAAAGAGGAATGGTCCAAAATTTCTCCTGACCGTTGTGCAGGTCTGATCTGCAACTATAGGAAACGTTTGGTTGAAGTTATTGCTGCCAAAGGAGGGTCAACCGGTTATTAAACCCAAAGGTTCACATACTTTTTCCACCCTGCACTATGAATGTTTACATGTTGTGTTCAATAAAAACATGAAAACGTATAATGTTTGTGCGGTATTAGTTTAAGCAGACTGTGTTTCTCTATTGTTGTGACTTAGATGAAGATCAGAACACATTTTATGATCAATTTATGAAGAAATCCAAGTAAGCCCAAAGGGTTCACATACTTTTTCTTTCAACTGTATGTACCCGCCAGATCCCTACGCTCTGCAAACAAACAGCGTCTTGCGGTGCCATCCCAAAAAGTTAAAAAATCTCTCTCGCGCACCTTCTCCGGATCTGTTCCACCTATGTGGAATGATCTACCCGCTGCTAGAAGATCTGCAGATTCTGAAGCCATCTTTAAGAAACGTCTGAAAACACATCTCTTCCGTCAACATTTGACTGATCTGTTCTAACTCTATTTTCTTCTGTACTCTTTAAAAATACATATATATATACATATATATATATATATGTATATATATATATATATATGAATGACTGAATGGTTCTGTATACTGTGTTAGGTTATATGAGACCAGTCTTCTTTTTTGATTGCACTTATGCTTTTGTTGTATTTATGCTGTCCCAATTGCTTCCATTGCCTACCCCACCTGTAAGTCGCTTTGGATAAATGACTAAATGTAAATGTAATGTAAATGTCAATTAATAAATAATAAAAATATAAAAAATTATTTATTTTTATAAATATATTTTATAAAAATATTTTTATATATGTGTACAAATTTATACTTAAAAGGCGGTGTCTCAATCCATGTGTTTTCTACGATGTATCAAGGGTATCTCCAAAATGTCCCTGTAAAGTTTCACTTCAAAATACTCCACATATCTTTCATTACAATATGTTGAACAAGGCCATTTGTGGCTGCAATGGAAAACGTGCCGTTTTTGTGTGTCTCTTTAAATGCAAATGAGCTTCTGCTCCCCTCCCCGAATGCAAAATAGAGCGCTTACACTTGTGCTTTAGATGACATCAAGACAGGCAATATGGCGGAAAGTGCAATTACGTCTGTAATACCCCGTACAACCAAAACCATACATTAACTGGAATAAAAATCACCTTAATGGCTTTTTCATGTATACGAATTTAATGGAAAAGACAAAGATAGATAAAACAACATATGCTGACCAATTGCTGTTTTAAATGTTGGCCATTGATGATTAATCATGTGCATGCATATAAGAACGAGACATAAAAATGGATTTAGGCAAAAACATGCATTCGGAGAACTTGTATATGACGGACAGGTATGTAAAGATCAGCAAACTGGTTGTCGTACAAATGCAGACTGTTTCTATCCGCTCTAAGTATTGTCGCACATAGGACATACGAGAAAACACTGAACTCACCAAGAAAGAAACTGCTTTAACTTTCTTTCGCTGTAATGAATACGTTTTACAGAAATTATGTCGGTCACAAGTCTTCTGACCTGACTGCAACAATGTGTTTAACCACTAACGTTACGACACAACACCTGTCATTGGACCAATGTAAAGTCTCAGTGTGGTGAGGAAGGCGGGACGGGAGCCGTGAGACAGGGCCGGTGGCGTGAGTGATAGTATGAATCAGCTGTGCGCACATTGGTCCCGGATATCTCACGGAGGAAATCGGGAGCATAAGAGGATGAGCAACGGGACTGCTTACTGCTTGTATTTATGTTCTTGTAGCCAGCAGTCTACCGCAAGGTGAAGTTCTTGTTCCACGGACGCAGAGTGCGGGAATATTTATTAATATAAAGCATTTATTTGATTTATATTAATTTATAGTATGAGTCCCTGGTCTCATATGTTTCATGTTCTCTTGTTTGTTTGTTTTTAAAAAGAAATAAACCAAAAAAAATTTGAAAAAAAGGATGGATTTGTAGTGTTTTGAAAAAAATAAAAATAAAAATTGAATTTATAATCAATAATATTGTTGTTTCGTTCAACAATCATTGTTTATATATATATATATATATATATTAGTGGTGTGCATAGATTATTTTTTTTAATCTAGATTAATCTAGATTAATTCCAAGATTAATCTAGATTAATCTAGATTAAAATGGCTCATTTGAATTCTGCCGAAGGCATTCAGAATATGTGTGCCACCCAAATAATGACTAAAAGCAAGTCTTTGAGAACGGGTTTCTCAACCCAGGTGGCGCATTAGACCAGGGGCTCATCTCCTGTTTCCAAAATGCATCACAAACTGCTTGAGAAAGCTGTTCTACTACGATAATTGGTGATGAGAATTAAATTATGTTCAATAAGATGAACTTGTGTTTACTTCCGCATTAGCTAAGGGATGCTTTGCGTTTAGGTGGTACTTGAGACTGGAAGAGCTCCTACAGTACATTTACATTTAGTCATTTAGCAGACGCTTTTATCCAAAGCGACTTACAAAGAGTGAGGGAGCAACAAGCGATATGTCATACAGGAGCCATAATACATTAGGTGCCAATACAAAGTTACTGGTTTCAACTTAAGCTAGACCAGTACCTGTTGAGAGAAAGTGTTTTTTTTAAACCAATTCCGCATTGCACATGGTGCAAACAACCTTAGTCTTGTCGATGTTTCTATTGGGAAGCTTCTTAAAAATGAATATTCCCTGAAGCAAACCCGGCGGCTTCATAGCTGCATCCATGTTAGCACGTCACTTTTGATGCGGTAATTTCACAGTAACGTGATGTTGTGTTCAGACCAAACGCGAATGGCGTGTCAAGCGCGAGTGATTTATATGTTAATGAAAAGAGCCAATAGACCTACTTGCTGCGCGAATCGCGCGAATGAAGCCCTGGTTATGAGATGATGAGGCGGCTTCTGCTTCCGCGAATGACGCGAATCACGCGAGTTGAAAAATCTCGTTCTCGCCCCGTACAGTGCAGTTAAGCTGGTATACATCCGCGCTAAAATATCAAGGTGAAAGTCATCATAGCTTGCGTAGTAAAGACCCAGCTCCCAACCCAACTTTGAGAATAGATTAACGGCGACAATTTTTTTATCGCGCGATAAGAGTCTCACTGCGTTAACGGCGTTAACGCCGTTAACGGCCCACCACTAATATATATATATGTGTATATGTATATATATATGTGTGTATATATATGTGTGTATATATATGTATGTATATGTATATATGTATGTGTAGTGGAGTAGACGGGGCGAGACCGTGGTTCGAGACCGGTGAGTAATTGTGAATAAGCGCCAGCTGTGCGCACACCGGGCTCAAATCACGTAGGAGATTGGGAGCATATAAAAGGAACGAGCGACCGGACCGTCGATGAGAGAGGACCGGGGCCCGAACGTGTTTTACGTTTGTAGTTATGTTCTTTGTGTCTTGTATTTATGGTTTACGTCCGTGAGGGGCCGCCGGCTGTTATTATTTATATTAAAACTTTAGTTTAAATGTCTTCCGGTTCCCGACCCCTTCCTTCCATGTATGAATCGTGTTACAGTATGTATATGCGTGTCCCTGGTAGAGTATGGAACTACGTGCTCATAAGGAGAAGTCTGTGAGCGGTCATGGGCAGGCGTAAACAATGTGACATCAGGTTGATAGGGGATCCTCAACATCACTGTTGTGGTTTAAAAGAGATAACAAAAGAGGAATAGATGGATTTGTATGATTACAGGGTGTTTCTGCACACACGCTGAAGTCTCAATCTTAGTCTTCTGCTAGATCAACATTTTAAAGTGCATTTTCTGGGATAGCGGCACTTTAAGTATTTAAAATCTATGGTCATCATGGCATATCTTTGTTACATAAAGTTTAATTCCCTTTCTGGTGGTGCAGCAGACTGTCGCTTCCGGCAGCAACTTACCCTGGGCATCTCGGCAGTTCCAGAAGTTTTTTCTCTAAAAGAGCAAATTTCTACAGCGTGGCATGTCCTGCGAATCGTAGGAGCTCCCTCCCTCGGGGTCTTGTCAGCCATGCTTTCCCGGGCCGCCATGACCATGAGCAAGCGGCTGAATATGTGGTACCTCGGGATTGAGCGCGGCCTCAGTAAGACCTGGAACGCCCACTTTTCACCAAGTGCACATCAAAATAAGTCCGTCGCCCTTTCTTCCCTCGATGGTGGTGTATTTAGAGGATACGGCGATGTCCCCCTGACGGAGTATGCCATCGGCTCGACCTAGATTCCCGTCCAAAGCATGTAGGTTTTTCGCATCAGTGGTGTCAAGAGCTTACACTGCTGCAGGACAAGCTGCCTCCTATATCCACGCCATGGCCATCCTGCAAGTCCATCAGGCCAAGGCGTTGAGAGAGCTCCACGAGGGTAAGACCGATCCATCGCTTATGCAGGAACTTCGCACCACCCCTGACCTCGCTCTACGGGCGACCAAGGTCCCTGTCCCTGCCCAACAGCCCACTTTCTCACAAAAAGAGTTTCCTATCTCTCACAGTGTTTATCCAAGCCGCTCTTACTCTCTAAACGACAGTGTTTCTGCAACTTAACATTGTGTCATGGTGAGACCCAATGTCGAGGATAATTAGCAGCCCTCAGCACTCTGAGTCGACGGTGCGTTGAGCTGCATCATAAACCGGCAGGTAAGTCAGCAGAACCATTCTCCTCCTTGATGAAGCAGATCGTACCCCTAGTCACCTTGTCTAGGTCCCTGAGAGCCTGGTTAGAGTTTCCCAAACAGTCATGGTGGCTGAGGAATACAATCTGTCTCGGCTACGCAATCCAATTCGGCAGACGCCCGCCCATGTTTTGAGGATTCTCTCAACCTCAGTCAGAGGAAAGGATTCTCTCGTGCAGTAGGCCGAGGTCGCCACCCTTCTGGCGAGGAGCGATCGGGCTATTCCCTCTAGCTGAGACCTCATCGTCTCAAAAAAAGACGGGGTTTGTGCCCCATTCTAGATCTGCCCCCTTGGGCCGGGTACCAGCTGACTTATCTACCCATAGCTCTAACCAGACCTAGTGCTCCAGACGTAGTAACCCCCCAGCAGGGCGATTCCATCTTCATGATTGGCAAATCGTGACCTTCCCTAGGTGGACCTCCACCTTGCAGTAAACTCCTTCTGTCCGCACATTCCTCCCATGAAGTCTGTTGGCATCTCCACTTAACTCCTTCCTACAGTAGGAAGTGGTCTCTGTAGCGCGTCACCCATCGTCACAAAGAAGCCTTAAGGTACTGGGTGGCCTATCGCTGTTAGAGAAACAAGGCCGCCACCTGTGGTTCGACAAAACGGATGCAACCTCAATTCCCTGATGGAGGGAACCAGACGTTGTGTCCTTCTTGCCACAATGCGTACTGGCCGCTGCATTAGTCGAGAAGGGTCTTAGGCTCCTCAATCCAAAGGTGAATGAATGCAGCAAATTTTATTCGCCAATTTCATTGGCCTTTTCTAAACTAGTCAGAAGTTGATAGGTTCTCAAGACGAACCCCATCTGTCAGTTCCACACAACGTCTCGTTCCCTCCATCAGGGAACTGAGGTTACATCTGTAACTAAGACGTTTTGTTGAGAAGTTTGTAACTGTTATTTAACATAAGTCTACCAATGCATTTTTTCCAAACGTATGTTGTGTATTTGATTATATGGATAATTACGTAGGTGCTGTTGAACCTCTTTTGTTCTATCTTTGTATGTTCCTTAAAAAAGCTACCAATATTTTTTGAGACACATGACTTTGTATTGCATCAGGGGAATGTTTCAAAAAGGAAGTTCAACCAACAATGACTTAAAATGTGAACTGAGTTGATATACACTAAGATGCGAAACATTGAGTTTTTTATATTCAGAACAGCTGATTTGAGTTGATTCAATCAACTCTGGGTAGGCTTACCCTGAGTTAAGTGCATGCACCACAACTATGAAAAGCTGTGATCAATGGACCTCAGATATTGAGATTCACCATGGCAACGGCACCAAAAACATGGCGGCAGAAAGCACTTGAGAGTGAGGCACACTTGTCAGGGTACGGGAAGTGAGAGAACCCATATGCAGGCAGTGAAGGGGTTAAAAAAATATTTTATTAACTAAACACATAAAACAACAACCCACGAGGGGGAAAAACAAATAATAATAGGGAAAAAAAGAACAGGCAAACAGGAACGCAGACAAACTGACACTAGACTAGGACTAGGATAACTCACTGACAGTAAACATGACGCGGCATCTTTAAGAACAAAGGAGGAGAGTACTGGAACACAGCACTCTAACAAGGAATCCAAACATTCTATATATTCGAACAGCGGGTACAGAATGAACAAGAACAAACAAGCACAGGACGGAGAATACAGGGGCATTAAATAGGGAGACAAACAAAGGATAATTAACAATAGGCAGGTGTGGGTAATGAAACACTGAAGGGAAGCTAACAAGGAAAGGAGAGGGGCGGGGCCATAGACCAGACACGAGAAAACACATGGCATGTCAATATATAAACACAGCCATGTCTATCTCACACTAAACACGTGATAATATCATGGTTCTACCCAATGGTTGGAAAAGCCTGAACAGAAATGACAGAAACATGACAACACTTTCCTTTCCGCTCTGCAATTAAATTAATCAGTAAAAGTTTTTACTCACGAATGCTCTAGTGATAAATGTGAGATATCATGGTATATAGGACACTTCTTAGGGCGTCAGATATAAAATGGGGGAGGATTTTGAAACAAACTCTGGGTTAACCAAAGAAAACCTGCTCCCTACCAGGTTAGGTTTAGAGTTACTATTGTAAATGACCCTGAGTATAAGGGTGTGTACATATATGCCATGTTTGGTTCAATTAAAACGAACTGTGGTGTGATTGCTCTGTTAGTGCAGTTTCTTTGTGTAAGTGTAAACGCTGCCACCCAAACCCAGGTGCGCACCAAACAAGTGGACTGAGACCTCTGAAAAGATGGGTATTTCAAACAAACTCTGGTGCGGTTCGATGGAAATATGAACGCAACATGGACCAAAGGCATTCAACCGAGCCAAAAACAGGAAGTAATAACAATAAACGACCTAAAAATCTTGTGATTTGATAATATAAAAGGATAGTTTATTAACTCCGTTCTTGTGCATGTAACAGAGAAATTCCTGGGACCGTTTTGGCTGCTTTAAACACTTAATGAGGTCTTCACGAGTTACCGGCTCACTAAAACTACTAAAAAATAACAATAAAATAATCAAACACTACTCCTGTCATGAAAATGGGGGGTGAGGACAGAGGACCGAAGTCGAGACAGGAGACTTTAATAAACTATAAATACAAAACAAACACCACGAGGGGGTTACATAACAAAACATGGAAACAGGAACAAAGACTAACTAGACTAGACTAACACTAACACTAACACTTGGCATTTAACTACAATAAACTAGACTATTCAAGACACAGAAACTCACCACGGATGACACACACAATGGACGAGCACAGGACAGAAAACAAAAGGGCATTATAAGGGTAACTAAATCAGGAGAGGGCAGGTGTGGCTCATGTAATCATGGAACAAGAAAACAAGAGGGCAGGAACAATGACAAAACCGGGTCAGAGAGTATGGCAACCCATTAGTGCCAAAATAGTCTCTCTCCAACGTAAAACAAGGGATCCTGCTCTGATTCCTGACGGAATCATGACAACTCTATGAAAGCAATCACAATGACAATAATAACTGTAAAGATTTTAAATTATTTTGTCTGCTCTGCCGAGACAAACGTTGCCTATTATGACCCACCCTAGGTCCAGCTTTTGAGCCTACAGAAATTCGGAGGGCCCATTGATGCCCTTACTCGCTTTATGCACCTCCACAATTTCCCTTTTTAACAAAATAATTATTGGAACTTTCGGATCACGTTCTGGGATCTGATCTGCAATAGACTTCAAATGGGCATGACAGGGCGATCTATGGCGGAGGTATTTCCGACCGATTGTTTGGGATATTGTTGCATTCAATCAAGGTAGGTAGGGTGTGAACTGTCTGACCGTCGATAGATGCTTCCTGAAAACCATAAGCTCTTCTTCCGCTCATTTGTACCACACTTGTAGCCTAGCCTGCTCTCAGACATACTCTGAAGTTCTTTGCAAAGAAACGTGAGAACCTATACTACATCTAACTTTAGATTTATGACTCTATTCCTTGTCACAGGATAAAGCTGCTTGTAAACCTTCTCTGATAACTTGTAAATACACATAAAAATACCAACGATGCTCTTAAAAGACATGAAATGTAGCAGATGAATTCAGATAGCAGCTGGCACTATGTGGGCCTAGATGATTCTATAAACAACTACCGTATATTCAATCCATAGCTGATGACGTCAACTGTAAGCAACACTCTTAAAGGAGTTGCTCCAAAGGAAAGCATCGCATAGCAACACAAATAGTCCTTTGTTATCAAACAGCTGCTAGTCCAGTTCAAGCATACACATCAAGTCCACTACAGCTACATCTTGGTCCTGATTCTGCTAGACCTATCTACAGTGTTTGACACCATCAATCATCAGATACTGCTAGCAACCCTGTCATCTCTAGGAAGCTCAGGCACACCTCTCCGCAGGTTCAAATCCTACCTCTCCGACAGATCCTTCAGGGTGTCATGGAGGGGCTCACTGTCCACTGCTTACCATATGATCACTTGGTTCCCTCAGGGATCGGTGCTTGGACTGCTGCTTTTTTTCATCTACACAACATCCCTGGGACCCATCATGCGGGCACATGGCTTCTCGTATCATTGTTATGCTGATGACACCCAGATCTGTAGCAGCCCGCATCACAGCCTGCCTAGAAGAGATCTCAGCTTGGATGAAAGAGCATCACCTCTAGCTGAACCCTGCAAAAAGGTTCTGAAGTACTTGTGTTTCCGGCACACCCCATGGTGCAACACGATCTCACCATCCAATTTGGCAATACCACAATCACTCCTTCCAAAACAGCCAGGAACCTCGGAGTCATATTTGATGAACAGCTGTCCTTCAATGATCAAATTGCTAAGACAACGCGGTCATGCCGATATGCTCTATTCAACTTTAGAAAGGTTAGACCCTATCTCACTAAGCATACAACACAATTCCCTGTCCAGGCCCTGGTAAAATCAAGGTTGGACAACTTCAATGCTCTCCTTGCTGGTCTTCCTTCAAATGCTATCAAACCCCTCAGCTGGTTTAGAATGCCATCCATCCATCCATCCATCCATTTTCTACCGTTTTCTATCGCAACACAAATCGGCTTCCAATAGTCAAAAAGGGGCTCATGTGACACCCCTTTTCATCTCTCTCCACTGGCTACCGGTTGAAGCCCGTATCACATTCAAGTCACTAATGCTTGCCTACAGGACTATCACTGGGTCTGCACCGGCATACTTTCACACCCTCCTACACCCCATCAAGAACCCTGCGTTCAGAAAACCAACGGTTCTTCCGCACGCATCATTAACAATGTGTCCTGTTTTCATCCGCAACGTTCACGTTTTGATCTGAAGCCGCAAAAGCTTGCAGGGGAGGCCTATCGTTAGATAGACTTCTTCCCCATCTAATAAAACATGAAAGAAACGGAATTAATAAAAATGTTTCTCATATTGGCTGCGTTTAAGTCTGCTATGATAAAGCCTCTGCTGCATTTGGCTAATAAATATATTGACGTTGTTCTTAAGTCATAGGCCGTTACAAACAAACTCAACATATTTTTCTGTTGTTTCATCTATAAGGGCACGTGACCCTTTTAGTTGACTTGTTGTAAATGTAAGGGAAATTTTTTCTGTACACGCGCTTCAGATCTCAAGTAATGTTAGGCTGCTGTAGAGATCCACCTGCTTCTAATTTTCTGCATTTTCTGCATAGCGCCACCTCCACCACCATAGCGCACTTTAAAAGGGTTTTATTTTAGTTTGGTTGTTGTTGCTCTTGTGCAAGAGATGAAACACAGTTAATTTGTATTTGGAAACTATATGTTTAGAGGCTATTTTGCGGGAGTTCTGCCATTCTCCCGGAGCCTGCACGCAAACACAAGTGACTTACTGCCCACACCCATCAAATTCCATTGCAAAACATAAATCTATAAATCGCAAAAAATCTTAAAATTGTTTGCATATGAATAGTTTTAGTTCTCTGCCTTTTAACATGTCTAATTGATGTCAGTGATATATAAAACCAACGTCCAAATCGTTTACAAGTGGCAAAAATGGCTTATATTTCCAAAATCTGCTGCATTTGGAAGAACAAAAGTGCATACGTCTGCTCAGACCCTGTCGTGACGCTAAGCACTTCTCAAAGTCAAAGACACATGGATTTTTGCGCACGCATACTCTATGATCAAATACATGTGTATTCAAGCTTTGTTTATGTGGCCTGTGGTGTGTTATGGTAAGCCAGGCATGTGGTTGCTTATTTAAAATACTCCAATTTCATCAACAATAGAACAAGGTTAAAAAAATTGTGTGCCAGAATTCGTATCTTTGTTTTGTCTGTTTGATTAATAGATTATTCTGTAATCTAATGTGTGGGAAACATTACAGTGTTCAAGCCAGATGTGTCTGTGCACAAGATTCTTTACCGGCGTAGTTTGTCAGTGAACTTGTCAAGCTCCTCCTGGGCTCGTCGCAGCTCAGTCTCCAGGTACTGTCTTGTAGAATCAAACTCGCGTTCTAAAAGCTCCAGCTTATGAGTGGTGTAAGAGAGACGCTTCCGTAGGTCCTCCTTCTGTTCTTGCAGAGAGCTGCACTCAGACATAAATGTAATTACAATTATTTAATATATTGAATAAAAAAAAATATATATATAAAATACTTTTGAACATGGATTATAGTAAATATAAGGATTTTTTTGTTGAAATTTTTACCAGGGCATCCAATGTGTAATTAGTGCCCTTTCTGTCGGTCTCTTCGACGTTGTGTCGAACGGCAGATGGGATTCCCCCTTGAGAACCTATCAGCTCTGACTACTTTAGAAAAGGCCAATGAAATTTGGATAATGAAATTTGCGTGCCGGTTTCTGCTCCCGGATATCCGGTATAAAAGGAAGACGGCGTGCAGCAATCATTCACCTTTTGTTCTTCAAAGCCATTGCTCATGAACTACAACTTCTCTTCGAAGACAATGAATCCTAACGGCTGGATCTACGACGTGTTAAGCGGATCGTCCCTATCCTGCAGCGACCTTCCCCTGGGTGTCTCAGCGGTTCTGGAGGTTTTCGAGATTAATTTCCAAAAGGCCCTTTTCAGGGCAAAGCTATTTTCTCCAGCATGGCATGTCCCGCTGCTCTCTTGGGTGCGGTACCCTCATCAAGGAGGGGGACGGACACGATGCCTGCATCAAGTGTCTGGTTATCCAGCACGCTGAGGCAGCATTCGTAGACTCATCTTGCCCACACTGCGGGTGGATGGTCATTCAGATGTTGCGGTCACGGGTGGCTGTCTTCCTACGGGAACCCTTCTGACCATTCCTCAACTGGCAGTGGTACACCGTCCGGATTCTCAGCCACGTATTTGGAAATGATGCGTGATGAAGATGAGATATCGCTCGCAGCACCGGAGGGAGACCAGTTGCCATCCGACGCCGCAGAATCCGAGCAGCTCCCCTCCAAGGGGGGTCGAGCTCAGGAGGAAGCGGATGTCAAGATGACAACCATGCTAACCCGGGCAGCCATGAGCATTGGGTTGCAGTGTTCCCCAATGCCTTCCCCCCAGCGCTCGCGGCTGGATACGTGGTTCCTGGGGTCGGAGCACGGCGTCAAGCTGCGCCCACCCCCGGTGCCATTTTTCCCGGAGGTGCATGAGGAGCCCTGTAAGACTTGGAGCGGACTGCTCACGGCTCGCTCCAGTCAAACCAGCTCTAGCTCCCTTAATTCCCTCGATGGTGGGGCAGTCAAAGGCTACGTCGATGTCCCCCAGGTGTAGCCAGCGACTGCAAAACAGTCTTTCGAGTTCGTCCCTCCAGCCGAGATGTTCCACGGGTTTTACAGCCCGTACGTCATCGTTACCAAGAAATATGTATGAGATCTGTTGGGTACACATTGTGCTCCTTGTGCTCCTGCACCTAGATCGATTGGGAATTCAGGTCAACCGAGACAAGAGCAAGCTCTCCCCAGTGCAGAGCATCCTCTTTCTTGGTATGGAACTCAACTCTGTCACCATGACAGCACGACTCTCCGCAGAACGTGCTAAGTCGGTGTTGGACAATTTCAGGGGCTCCTGGAAAACATGGCGTCCTCGGATGGGGTAATATCCCTAGGGTTGATGCACATGAGACCGCTTCAACACTGTTTACAGGGTTGAGTTCCGATGAGAGCGTGGCACACCGGCAGAAGGCACATGGTGATTACGCCTTTCTGCCGAAGCTCCCTAACCTCCTGGTCTTCCATGACCTTTCTCAGGACAAGGCACGTCATGGTGACAACGGACGCCTCCCTGCTGGGGTGGGGTCAGTGTGCAATGGGCAGGCAGTAGCGGGTCATTGGACCGGCCCCCTCCTGCGTGGCATTTCAATTGCCTAGAGTTGTGGGCTGTGCTACTGGCACTGAAGAGGCTACGGCCTCTCGTGCAGGGCAAGCACGTGCTGGTCCGCTTGGACAGCACAACAGCCGTGGCGTACATCAATCGAAAGGGTGGTTTACGCTCACGACAGCTCACACGACTTGCCTGACGTCTCCTCCTGTGGAGTCAGCAGGTGATCCACTCCCTTCAAGCCACGCAACCTGAACCAGACTACCGAAGCGCTCTCTCTTCAGTGGACGCCTCGCGGAGAGTGGCGACTTCACCCCCGCGCAGTCCAGCTCATTTGGTTGCTGTTCAAGCAGGCCCAGGTAGACCTGTTCGCCTCGCACGACACCACCCATTGCCCGCTTTGGTGCTCCCTGTTCGAGGCCCCCCTCGGCATGGATGCCCTTGCGCACAGCTGGCCACGGGACAAGCGGAAGTAAACTTCCCCCCAGTGAGCCTCATTGCACAGATACAATGCAGGGTCAGGGAAGAGGAGCATCAAGTGCTACTAGTTGCGCCGTACTGGCCCAACCGGACTTGGTTCTCAGAGCTAATGCTCTGTGATGGAGACCATCACTCAGGCTAGGGCCCCATCGACTAGGTGGCTTTATGCCTATAAATGCCGCCTCTTCTCGTCCTGGTGTTTCTCTCGACGAGAAGACCCACAGAGGTGCTCGATCGGGATCGTGCTGTCCTTCTTACAAGAGAGAGTGGAGACTAACATCTTCCCCTCCACACTGAAAATGTACATTGCCACTCGTCACAACTCAGTTGATGGAAAGTCTCTAGGGTGGCACGACCTGGTCACTAGGTTCCTAAGGGGCGCGAGAAGGCGGAACCCGCCTCGTCTCCGCTCCATACCCTCTTGGGACCTTAATGTGGTCCTGGCGGGCCTCTTGGGGTCCCCCTTCGAGCCCCTCATAGGTTCCAATTTTCATCACCTCTCGAGTAAGATGGCATTCCTGATGGCGCTCGCTTCCTTCAAGAGGGTAGGGGACCTACAAGCATTCTCCGTGTCCCCGGATTGCCTTGAATTCGGACATGATAACTCTCATGTTATCCTGAGACCCAGGCCCGGATACGTGCCAAAAGTTCTCACTACACCCTTTCGGGACCAAGTGAGCTTGCAGGCACAAGACCCAACCCCGGCTGGGCAGAACAGCTTTCCCCCTCAGGCCGGGAGAACATATGAGCTATCACAGATAGCTTTAACCGGACCTAGTTCTACCGGACGTCTATAACACCCCCCCTCCTGTGCTGTTCCGTATGATGTATCCTCATGAATGGTTCCCACTCCTGGTAACCCATTACCTTCCAAGGTGGACCTCCACCTCGCGGTTAACTACTCAGTCCGCATGTCCCATGCAAGCTCACCTAAACGGAGGGACCATGTCTATAAACACTATTTCCTCCCCCTTGGTAGGAAGTGGTCTCTGTAGCGCATCCCTAATTAAGGAAGTTGCGCTCACCCGGTGAAACCCGATCCGGACGGCCTCTCACCAGTTAGAGAGTTAATCCTCCGTCCGTGAATGGTTACCGGTCAGGGCTTACCCATCTTTCTCCGAGTAAGCACTGGGACCCCCGACCATCACACTGGAAGGTTACAATTTCGCGAAAGCCTTGTGTTGACACACCCAGGCTTGTTACCGTCGCTAAAGATCATGACGCGATACATCGTTATGACGTTTTCCATGGGAACCCCATCTGTCGGTTCGACACAACTTCGAAGAGACCGACAGAAAGGGAACGTCTAGGTTACATCTGTAAACTCAGTTCCCTGATGACGGGAACGAGACATTGTGTCCCTTATGCCACAACATGTTTCACCCTCTGCAGCAGTCGTGAGAGGCTCTCAGGCTCTTCAGAATAAAAGGTGAATGAATGCTGCAAGCTGCCCTTCTTTTATACCGTATATTCGGGAGGCGGAGACCGGCATGCAAATTTCATAAGCCAAATTTCATTGGCCTTTTCTAAAGTAGTCAGAGCTGATAGGTTCTCATGGGTGAACCCCATCTGTCGGTTCGACATAATGTCTCGTTCCCTCCATCAGGGAACTGAGGTTACAGATATTTTAAAAACACTTTAATACATTTTTCTCACTTCATTTTGAAATTTCACTAACAAATTCAACTATTCAAATTCAATTTCATTTAGCATCATGTAAAGAGTGCTTAGAGTATTCAGGCTCGCAGACCTTTTGTAATATCCCTAACATTCTTTTTTTCCCTGATCCACACATTGATTATTGGTCATATGAGCATTGACATGCACACATATTTATTGATCAAACATAAAAGCAGGGAGACAAAGATGGATGGTAAAAAAATGCTGATTACCCCGTAGCCATTTATTATTGAAAGAGAAATATGTGGAGAATACTAGACCTTATTGGGTACTTATACAGTTGAGAGGCTTTGAGCATGTCACAAAATAAGCAGACATATGTCTACAACCATGAGAATGATACACATCCGAGCACTAAATGCACAGAAGATCAATACACATACTGAGCACAGACACAGGCAAGCACAACACAATCTCAAAAGGTCATACAGCATAGGTTCCACACAGGCATATAGTGTCAGTTCACACATTATCACTTTTACCAATTTACAGAATCAGAAAGAATAAAGTGTGGTTTTAAGTGAAGATTGTAATCCAAAAATATGTATTGTGTGGTACCATGATACGGTATAATATAGTAATGTAAATTCACTTGAACATTGTATTGCAATGTACATTGCTACATAATGTTTACTATATGCATCCATCAGACATTGTACTCCAATTAACCTTGAAAAATACCATGGTCTGAAACATTATTTTAATATGCAATATTCAATGCCATGGGATTACCATGGCACTTTTTTGATTATGCCAGAGACTTTTCTCAGAAAAAATGAGACACTAAAGTGTTCAATAAGTAACATATTTGCTAAAGCATAGTATTGATCAAAATTAATGATGTATTATGATCAATACATGTTTAAAATTAACCTTTGGGTATAGATAGATATTAATATATTTACAATGGCATTGACTTTATAAAAGTTAAATTAAAAAACAGTTTAACTGTCTCAGATTTGGTAATGATTATGCTGTACCATGTCATGTTTCTCTTGGCCTAGATCATGACAGAACTCCATGTTTTATGTGGAGAGAGACAATTTTGGCAATTATAGCTCACCATAGTCTTTTGCCAGTCTCGTCATTGATCCTACCTTTTGTTTCCTCGTTAGTATTCATTATGATTTCATGCCCCACAGCAGTTCCCTCACGATTCGTCCCATTACTTAATGCCCTTTTGTTCTCTGTCCTGTGCTGGTTCATTGTCATGTGTTTCCTGTCGGTGAGGTCCTGGCTCTGTTAGTCTAGTCTATTATTTGCATTAAATGGTAAATTTAACAACTGTGAATATTAGCAACCGTCAGCTAATGACCGAGAGAGAGAAGATAACAGGCTAATGATATAAATCAACATCAAAAAGTAAAAATCTTGATAAAAGGCATTTTATCATGGCAATGATTTTGGTTACTAATATGTTGTCATGAGTCTCAGGTTGAGACATGGCGTGGGAACCCAAGTGCAGGCAGACACAGACGGTATAGATAGACAGGGATGTTTATTAACCAATAAACACAACAAAACAGGCAATACAAAAACCCACAATGGGGGAAAACAAGACAGGGATATATATACTTTAACAAGAAACACTGACTCACTACAAAACTACAAACTGTTTTGTAACTACAAAACAAACACTGGTAACAACACTAAACTAACACTTACTTTTGACACGACAACAAGAACATTCAGGAACAGCAATATCACAGGTACAGCGACAGGAACATTTACAAAAACACGATCATCAAACAAGTACAATGCACGAGCACAAGACAAAGAACACGAGGGTGTTTTATAGGGGAACAAACACAGGATCATAACGAGCAACAGGTGCTGGGGATTAGCACTAAGGAGAGGTTGACGAGGAACGTGATGCAGGGAACAATGACGAGATACGAGAAACAAACATTCAATCTCACATAAAACCATAGGTTATGCCATGACTCCACTCAAATAACACGAATAAACATGACATGATAGTGGAATCATGACATATGTATGTTTGAATTATTGAATTATACGGCAATATTAAAATATATGAAAATACATAAAATAGCGTATTTTCTTCATTTATTATTGTGGCATTCTTTTTAGATATTTCTTTTTTAAACATCATCTTTTATTTCCTGAAGAACTGATCAGTGTGTCTTTGTTCCATTTGGCTTCCTGTGCGTCAAACCATTTTATAAAATTGAAAAGTAAGTACTTGATGTGTTTCTAACGACAAATCCTAGTAGCGCAAGGCTATTACAACGTCTTAAGCCATACATCTCTCTATACCCTAGGTTCCTTTTAAATATTGTTCTTGGTTAGTTCATGTTCATTAGTCAATACTTGGTTAAAGTGATAATGGCAAGGGTGGTCTATCTATGAGAGATGCAGATGAGATGACTGTGGTGGGAATAGAATCTTACCTTTTTTTCTGGTGTTTACAACCATTTCGAGAGGTTTTAAGAGCTGTTTTCCCAATATATATCTTTTTCATGTTTTTTTTCACAGCAGGCCAGCTCTCCTCGAAGGTCTGTACTTTAATTCTCCACTCCCTAATAGTGATCCCGCTTAATCCTTGTTTAATCTATTACCTTTTCTATGCAGTCTTACATACCACTGGAGAACCTGCCAACAGAGCAAAGAGAATGGCATGTGTTCATGGCAGCTTGCAGTCACAATAAAAAAAAATCTGACATCAATTAAGAAAGTGTCTTCAAACGCTTCACTGGACTGTGAAGCATCCTATACCTTCATGCATGAGACTGTCACTTAGATTACTGATAATATGATAAAATGTTGGAAATAACATTCAGTTTCTTGCACATGTAGTGAAACGTATTTCAGTGTCCAGGCTCCACGCCCATTATTAACGCATGTCGCTAAGGACACGGGATGTTGAGTCACTGGCGTAGCCGATTTCTGTTTTTGCTGGTTTGTGTTTTGCTGCCTAGTGTTGAAGGTTTACATATTTTGTTTAATTTTTTTGGTCTAATTAAGACATTTTTCTGGATGGCAGTTGTCTGTTTGGCGTTCCCCTTTTGTGGTGTAGAGTGGCTGTTGCCTTTTAAATTTGATTTTCTGCTGCATCAAATCTCTCTGGTTACATTGCTGCTGTCTACTTTGCCGAAGAGGTGATGTGTTTCCAGGATATTAGTTTGTAAAACGTCTTGGTTACGGATGTAAACGAGGCTTTGTGTCGAACCGACAGATGGGGTTCATCTTGAGAACCTATATACTTCTGAATAGTTTAGAAAAGGCCAATGATATTGGTGAATGAAATTTGCATACCCGATTCATTCATTCACCTTTGGGCTGAGGAGCCTGAGACCTCTCTAGACTGCTGCAGCGGGGCGGCACGTGTTGTGGCATGAAGGACACAACGTCTCGTTCCCTCAATCAGGGAACTGAGTTTACATCCATAGGAACCTAATGATCAGGTTGGGCTGTCCTAGAGACCTACCAGCAACTGGGTCGTGATGAGTGGCCATGGCGGCTATATGGACCTTCAGTGTGGAAGGGGAGAGAATACACTCGAGTCTCTCTGGAAGGACAGCACGTTTCCAATCGAGCAACTCTGCTGGTCTCCTCTTCGGGAAGAGCACCAGGCAAGGTCTCCTCGTCCCGCCCAGGAGCCAGACATGGAGGTTCCAGAGGTCTGGTCTGGGATGGCATAACATGCCCTTCCCCTGAGAAAGTAGGTCCTTTGTCAGGGGAATCGGCCAGCTCCATGAACCAAGTCCGGTTGGGCCAGTATGGCCTCCTCTTCTCGCAGGGCATCGACTGATGAGAGAACGCATCGGCTGTCTGGGTCATTTATCCTGGGAGCTGTCACCTGTTGACTCCACAGGAGGAGGCGTCGGGCATGGAGTAGTGTTTGGTTATCAGAGATCGTAAACATTTGACTGAGCTACGCGCTAAACCACTTTCACTTTCATCACAGCCCTACAGCTGGTAATAATAATTCAGCTACACACATTTTAAGATAACCAACAGGCAAATAACAGCCTCCAAGACTTTAACATCGGCTGTGAAAGCTGTTCTGTGTAATACACTGATATTGTGTGTGTGTGTGCGCATAGCCTACCTCTAAAACACTTCTATGAAACCTTCTTTGAAGTCCTGCTTGAAAATGTTTTTTGGTCAATCTGCTTGTTTTATTATCCAACTTGGGTCCAATATAAAATGCCAAAACTAGCGTTTCTTTTATTAGTGTTAATTAATATAACCAGTCTGATGCCCAATCCGGTGAAATTTCCCTCGCCAGAGTAGGGAAAAAAAGTGTGATCTCTAAGAAATCTCTAGCAGTTAGTCCGTTATACTTTGATTGATCCACATATTTTTAACTGATGAAGTGAAGTTGACGAAATTGTTACTGTTTATTGATAAACGGCAAAGCTTATTAAGATTATATACATGCACTGAGACGGGGGCCGACCAATCACAACAGCCTGAGAAGCGGAAGCTCGCTGATATGGAATGGGTGGGACATCGTCCCTAAATGGGGAAGCGATCACGATAGACCTGGTCAGCTTTACCAATCCCAACGTTTTGGAAGGAGGGACTTTATATAGAACAGTAGAAATCCAGTCGTTTTGTGAGAAGAGCGACAGCGGTGAATAATAGATTTGAAATATAAAGCGTCACAGAAAAACATAATCAAAGCCTCTAAAACAGCAAGAGACTGGAACCTTTGAGTCTAGGTGTGTGCAGTTTTAAAGCTATCCTAGACAGTAGCTAAACACTTTTATTGTTACTAAATCAAGATGTTACTTACAGGTTTAAGGGGGAATGATGGAACTTTCGAGGGCATCAATGTGAGAATGGACCCAGCTAAAATATACATTTATTTCAGTCCTTTGTACTCTTATCACTATCTTAAATATTTTAATAATTGGGTTGTCTCTTCTTCGTTTTATTTGAAAAGCTATATGTTTGCTCCCCAGATCTTTAGATCCCTCCATGGATATCAGAAAATTGCTATAATAAGCTATTATTTTTATACTTTTTTTACCCTCAGCTGCTGCTCCATTTATACATTCATAGTCAAAATATATATATATTATATATCTAGTAGTGAATGTTTTTCTGCTCTCCGTGCATATTGTTTTAATCTGCTGAATTTAAATATTCCATGAACATTTCTCTTCAAACCATAACCCTACATTTTTCACTCTTTTACACATTCCATACTTTTGACCATATAGTTTCACATTGTTCAACCTCTATTTCCCGTAAATAAAATAACTGACATATTTAAACCCCATAACCTGATGATCAGCCTTAATAACCTTATAAATACCTTAACTGAGATTTAATATTCTTGCATCATTTCCATACCGTGGGAAAATTACTTGTTCCCCTGCGGATTTTGAAAGTTTACCTGTTTATGAAGAAATCAAGCATCTATAATGTTTATAGTAGATTTTTTAAATGATAGAGACAGTTTATCAATCAATAATCCATAAAAAATAACTTTAAATAAAGGTTATTAATTGTTTGGCATTTCGGTGAGTAAAATTAGTATTTGATCTGGCTCCCACTGATTATATACTGTATTAATAGTTATAGGTAATGTGCCAATATGTAACACAGATTATTCCTGTCAGTTTGTTATGTTTAAAACAGGAGCCTGCCAACACAATCTGTATATTCCATTGCAACCTCTCCACCATGGTCAATACTAGATTGATAGCTGTCAAAGGATATCAGGGACAAGATTGTAGACCGACACAAAGCTTCTTTGGCCTACAGACAGAAGATTGATGAGAAGGAGACAACTGTTGGTGTGATTATTTGGAAATAGAATAAATAAAAAATAACTATCAAATGCCCTTGGTCTGAAGCTTCCTGCAATGTTTCCCCAATGGGGTAAAGATGATCATGAGACAGGTTAAAGATCAGCCCAGAAGTACACAGAAGAAGCTTGTTGATGATTTCAAATCAGTTGGAACCGGTTACCAAGCTAATCATTGGTAACACGCTATGCCACAATAGATTGTAATCCTGAAGCACCCGCAAGGTCCTCCTGCTCAAGAAGGCCTGTCTGACTCATCTGAAGTTTGCCATGAACATCAAAATGATCCAGAAAAGGCTTAGGAGAAAGTGCTGTGGTCAGATTGGGCCTAAATTAAGAAATGCTGACTATGACCCCAAGAACACCATCTCTACAGTCAATCACATTATGTTTTGGGGCTTTTTCTCTACTATTGGAACAGTATGACTACACCACACTGAGGAGGTGAGGGACGGGTCCATTTACTGTAAAATCTTGGACAAGAACCTCCTTCCCTCAACTAGAACACTCAAGATGGGTAATGGATCGGCCTTTAACATGACAGAGACCTAAAACATATTGCCAAGACCACCAAGGAGTGGCTCAAAGAGAAGCACAATGAAATACAAATCAATGTCTAAACCAGTTCTACATTCTTCCACCTATGCACATTTCATGCGGTTAAACTAGTACTAAACAAATAAGTACTAATTCAAGTAAGTAGCTAAATTAATAATATTATATTTGGCTGAGATACAACTATTTGAAAGTCTGAAATCAGAGGGTGCCAAAAAACGACTTATTAACGTAATAATAAATTCAGTACTGTGACAAATGTTAGGTTGAAAATACGTAATGCGTATATTTTCTAAGTGTGTGTTTAAAATGAGAGCTTTGAATTGTTCAATGCCATGCACCACCGGTTTTGTCATTTTATCAGATGGCAGAAGCAGCCTTCGTATTTGTTTTGCATGCTATTATTTACATTACATTACATTTATATTTAGGCATTTGGCAGACACTTTTATCCAAAGCGACCTACAGTTGAAAGAAAAAGTATGTGAACCCTTTGGGCTTACTTGGATTTCTTCATAAATTGGTCATAAAATATGTTCTGATCTTCATCTAAGTCACAACAATAGAGAAACACAGTCTGCTTAAACTAATACCGCACAAACATTATACGTTTTCATGTTTTTATTGAACACAACATGTAAACATTCATAGTGCAGGGTGGAACAAGTATGTGAAACCCTAGGCTAATGACTTCTCCAAGAGCTAATTGGAGCCAGGAGTCAGCCAACCTGGGGTCCAATCAATGTGATGAGATCGGATGTGTTGATTAAAGCTGGCTTAATATATAACATATATTAAGTTGAACTGTAATATATGTCTATTAAGTACTTAATCATACCTACTTTCATTTCATTTATGCATTTGGCAGACGCTTTGCAGATTTACATTACTTTATCCTATACATTTATACTTAGGTACATGCAATCCCCTGGGATCAAACCCAAAACCTTGCGTTGTTAATGCAATGCTCTAACCACTGAGCCACAGGAAAGCTACATACAGTAGTTTTGATAATGTTGGTACACATGCGTATATAAAAAATAGTTTTTAAACAGACAGTAGATTCAGAAGTGGCTGATGATTGGCAACTGATCCCGCTGTAGACAGAAATAGAAAATGTAGCACTGAGCGTGACAAAAATGAAGAACAAAATGAAAACAAGGAAGAACAGAGTAGATTTGAAGATGTTCTGGACTTTGAAGTGCCAGAATAAGAATATTGTGTTATATTAATTTCTGCTTTAGCAGATCTGGAGGAAATCTGCTGCTAATTTTATTTACCCTCCCAGAATTTTCTTGACATCACAAAAAAGTAAAAAATAAAAACAAATAAAATGGACCTGTTGTACTCTATATTTGTTGTTTTTGACTTGTGTAACATTAATAAGGTTAAACACAAAAACGCTTTAAATTATTATATTGATTAAAAAAGTCAACTTATTTACATTTACGCATTTGGCAGACTCTTTCATCCAAAGTGACATCCAGTACATGCAAGCTATACATCTTATAGTATATATTTAAGTCAGTTACATAAAGATTTGTCTAATTGAAATCTCAAGAATGACTAGTCCTAACTAAATGCTATTCAGTAAAACTAAGACACAGTCTTAACTTAGCGGCTATATTCATGCAATGTGTGCAAACGTTGTGTTTGACTATTTTGATAGCGAAAGGTCTTAATAGAGCTTGTAAAAACTATTTTGTTTCTTTTCTGCCACCTACGGACCATATTACGTAATAGTTCCATGACTCTCCTATGGACGATATGACCATTGTAAAATAAGTTGGTTATATTCAACAATGTATATACAATAAACACAAATACAATACTATGACATTGTCCAGTAAACTATAGTAAAACCTTGCAAATACACACACATTAAACAACAAGTAAAATAATGTTTGTTATAATAAAGATGCTAAAGCTGAACAAATGCTGAAAACAAAACAATTGCATATGTACAAATAAAACAAATCAAAAGTGGTTTAATTATATCTTACACTTGTATAATTATCATAGTTCTTATGTGTCTGCAGGTAATTGTATGTTTTACATGTAAAATAATACCAAGAGAAATGCAAAGCTTAACATTATTCATGATTTATTTCATTGTTTATTTCCTTCATTTTGTAAGTCACTTTGGTATAAAACATCTGCTTGCTTATATATATATATATATAAATATATATAGGCTTTTAACTTGAGATTGTTTAACATTCAAAATATGTGGCTTGATAAACCATTTAACGTTGCATTAATGCCACCTGCTGGAAATGCAAGCGTTTATTTATTTATAAAGCACAAAAAGCACTATTAAATTTTACACAGCAGTGGTCACCACATTTTAAAGTGGTGTGTATTTGTTATAGTGAATTATATCAGAAAACGCGGCAGCAATAATCGATCGCATCAGAACAATATAAACATCAGAAAGCCGTAATAACATGCCCAACATATAATAATATAAAATGGTTTTGGACTTAAATGTATTTCACAAACACTTTACCAGTCCTTACCAGTGTGTAACACAATTAACAGAATGTTTAGTAAACAACAGATTATCATTAGTTTTTGGGACAGACGCAGACGTTAATAACGCAGACGTGAGAGTAACTGAAAGTTAACAAAGTAGACGCTTGACACACTGCATTAAACCGTGTATAGGAGCGTGTTTCAATAGGTGTTAGCAAAAAGGAAAACAATTTACTTCACTGCTACAAGTGAATGACACGTAACACCTAAATGGACGCTTCACTGCTGCACGTACGTCACGTCGACGTCTCGTCTGCGTCTTGAATTCAATGCAATAAATAGCAGAATAAAAAAAAGTTAAGACGTAGAGTGAGACGTTCAGAGAGCCGAATGTGTGCTGCAAAGTCATGTATTTGGACCCTTTGGAACGCCATATACGCCCACTCCATTTATTTATTTTGAATATTTATTTAAATAATTTTAATTAAATTAATTTAGGGAAATGAGCAACTGTTTTAGCCCTCATCAGACTATTTGGATGTTATCGTTAGTGTAACATTAACTTTAAAGCACATGCTATTTATGGATTAGCATTACTTAACATTACTTACAACTAGGGATATCCCGAGCAGATCGCAAAGCTTGTGATCGGGCCGATCAACTCATTTTTGACCTGATCGGGATCGTCTATATTTTCGTTTCCGATCACCTCTGCCATCATGCAAGTTTCGTAAACGGAAAGAAGAGCTGTGACAGCTGTCTGCAGCAAGAGCATTCCACAGGGCGATATAATACGAAACTCTTAAAATGGTGGACGGATTACAGCGAGATCACTCAGCACTGTGAGGCTGTTAGCATTTGATTTCTTCCTTCATACAGCGCTCTACCGGAGCTTTACAACAAATTTAATGACACAGATGAGAAAAATTAGCGGCTGTCTGCTAACATGACAGAGATTCTGTTTTCCCTTCATTTCAAAGTGAAAGTTCAAAGATATGCATGTGAGAGTGAACTTGCAGTATTGTGTTGAGTGTTTTAGTTTTGTGGCAGTATCAAATGAAGCTCTGTTATTATGTCTCCTCATGAGGACAAACCCCTGTCCAGCTGCAATAAAAGCATTTAAACTATACTCTGTTGATAAAGAAGGCCATTTTTATGTTTACAGGCCGATTTCTGAATTTTTAGACAAAGTCGGGCCGAGTAGAAAAAAACCTTGTAGCCAATCAGCAGTAAGGTGCACAGTGCACAAGACGGACATTAGTCGAGCAGAGCGCTGACAAAAGCGAAAGGGGGGGTAGGGGTGTGTAAGTTTTGGTCAGTGGGTCGTATATTAACTATAATTCAGAGGGTATTCTGGCCTAGAATAGACACTCTCTTTGCCTGGTTCTTAGAGCCGGTAACAAGATGCGCAGTAGAAGCGACGTGTTCGTGAGCAGTACAGAATCAAACACTTGTGACTACACGTGAACATTTGTCATAGTGAGTACAGAGAACGGGTGTTTGGTCCCTTCCAGCAAGTGTCTCCATTCCTGGATAGCCAGTTTGATGGCTAAGAATTCCTTGCACATGGGTGTAAAAGAGGAGAATTCCATGGCATTCATAGTGCCCACTGGATGTGATGAAGGTGGTCTTCCACTCATCTTCATGGCGAATCCGAAAATTATCGGCACTCCTAAAATTAAACATGGTGAAAAGGGTTCCGTGAGGGAGTTGCTGGAGTGAAGCGGGGATCAGAGGAAGCGGATATGAGAAGCGTTTTGAGTGGAAATGCAGAGTCCGGTAGTCAATGCAGGGTCTCATAGTCCCAACCTTTTTTCCAACAAAGAAAAACAGGAGGCAGCAGGGGAGTAGAAGGCCAGAGAGATAACATTTCCCGAAGCTCTAGAGTCAATCAAAGCTTTGGGGGGGACAGGCATACGGGCGTTGAGAATACCGAGCCGATCATTGTATAAGTGCTTCTTATCCTACAGTGCCGTCGAAAACATGGCCATCTGTGGACGAACTCCGGGCTCCAAGCGCTGTCGATAATCTGATATCAGAGCTGCTTTTTTCCATCCACTGCTGTAGGCCAAGGTTCGAAACTGTAGAGAATACTCAGCCACTGAAGAACGACCCTGTCGTAGACTCAAAAATTGGTCATTAACTGAAAGATGATCAGCCGCCTGCCCGAAGACTTCGCAAAAATGTTGCAAAAATAAGCTCAGTGTTGAAGTCAATGGTCCCCCAGCCTGCCAGATGCCTTTCGCCCACTTTCCACTCAGTAGAGAGATTTTGCCGTGTCAGTGGGAAACTGACCTGGGTGCATCTATATAGCTAGCATTGCAAGCAGAACCCACTGCACTCCTCCACCGATCCTGAAAAGCGATTTGCTAAGGCCAAGAGAGTGGAGTGTCCAGAAGTTGGAGAAGCTCTGTGAAGAGATCCGAGGCAGCCGGTGCGGGGGTTGTGGTGGTGGCACTCTGAGGTGTGGTCATTTTGGTAGGTTGAGTGTTCTGTCACGCTTTTGTTCCTAGCAGGAGAACACACTCAGGAGTACCAGTGAACAGGGTTTAATCAATAATCCAAAGTATCCAAAACTGAAGACAGGTAAATAAAAACAGGCAAAGTCCAAAGAACATAAATCCACACAAAAACGGGTAATCCTAATCGGGTATCGAATATCATAAGCGGAAATATCAAACAGGTATGCGAAACATAGTCAGATAACAACAACAACACTCGACAACTAACTGAACACAGGGCAGGTGTGGTGAGGAAGGCGGGATGAGAGCCGTTAGACCGGTCCAGCATATATCACGGAGAAAATCAGGAGCATAAGAAGACGAGCGACGGGACTGCTGACGAGAAAGTACCGGGCTCGAACATATGTTTTAAGTTTGAATTTATGTTCTTGTGGCCGGCAGTCGACCTTGAGGTGGCTTCCGGTCTTTTACTTCCATGGTATTGTTTGTTTATTTTTATAAAGTTTGTTAAATTTTTGCCGGGTCCCGCCTCCATCCTTTTATTGAGCCACGTTACACTGGTGCCAAAACCCGGGAATCAGTAATCAGGGGAGTGCGAGCGGGATAGTCTGTGAGTGAGTGACGATGTAGAGCACGTGGCTGATTAGGTAGAATCCGGCATCGTTACAGTATTTCAGTAGTTTGTATTTAATATTTGTGTTGGAATTGTATAAGTGCAGTGGCAATATTTTTGAAATCCTGCTAAAATGACTGAAATCGATCTCAAGGGTATAAATTAACAATAAATTCACTGTTCTTACTTTGTCATGAATGTGGGTGGTGATGACGGAGGACCCAGGTGCAGACAGGGAGGTAAGGTTAAACAAGACTTTAATAAACTATAAATACAAAGCAAACACCCACGAGGGGGTAACGTAACAAAACATGGAAACAGGAACAAGGAGTATCTAGACTAGACTTACACTAACACTTGACATTTAGCTATAATAAACTAGACTATACAAGACATAGGAACTCACCACAGATGACAGAAACAATGAACCAGCACAGGACAATGAAACATGAGGACTATTTAAAGGGGAGGATATCAAGAAGGGACAGGTGCAGGGCATGAACTTATTAACAAGCAATAACGAGATGAAAGGCCGGGAACAGAGACGAGACCTGGAGAGAGCGTGTGGAAAGCCAATAGCGCCAAAAGCCTCTCTCCACATGAAACATGAGGTTCTGTCATGATTTTCAGGTCTGATGGGATAGAATCATGACACTTCTTAGCCATCACAAAAATTAGGCAGGAGACTGTGAGAGTTATATTTAGCAGACAAACAAAAGAATAGTTGGAATTGAATATACAGGGCAGGTTGCTAACTTGAAAACAATCACTTGTACAACAATGTACACTGTACTACGGAACGCATGAAGAGAAAAACTTCTCATGTTTTTGTTTTTATCTGTGTTTTGAGGTTGACTTTGGTTATGTATGACGTTTAGACATATTCAATTTATCCCTAATCATTTATGAAAATTGAATTAAATTAATAACACGCAAGTTAAAAAGTCAATAAATATGTAACTAATAAAAAGATGTGCTAGTGTATTTAGGCCTTTTTATTTATTTGCTCTGTTTTAACACTTTACATATTTCCTCCCTCTAGCACTAACAAAATAGGCTGTCATCGTGAAGTAATGACTGGAAAAGTGCATTGTTGTGAGAAGAACTTACTGAAGAATAATGATAAAGTAAAGGTAAAATACATATGTAAATTTTGCTTAACGTTAGTTGCCTTAAAACGATTTTACCGTTTATAATTACTTTCCAGTTTTCTGCAGTGGCACTAATGTAAGCTGATAGGGGTCATTGTGAAGTAGGCTGGCAAAGAGACTTTGTGATAAGGACTCACTGAAGAACGCTGGTAACTTAATTATGAATAATAATATTTGGTAAATAATTGTTCTCATTGTTTTTGCTTAGTTGCCTAACGTAAAAGTCACAGCCCTTTTCGCAAGATAAACCTTAGTATTATCTGGGGACCTTGTGTGACCTAAGTGCTGCATTCAACACCATTGACTACAGAACACTCCTACATATTCTTCGCATTATACATGCTACCTCTAGGAGATATAATAGTGACACAGAGTTAGCTTTCATGGTTATGCTGATGATACTAAACTTTATATTTCCTCGGAGCCTCATGAAACACAGCAGTTCCATCGGATAATGGAATGCGTAGTCGATATAAAAATCCAGATGAGTAACAACTATTTATTATTGAACTCGGACATAACATAAGTGTTACTTATTGGACCGAAAACAGCCATACATAACAACAAAGAATATTGCTTAGCTTTTGAAGGATGTTCCATAAAACCCTTGTCGTTAGCTAAGAATCTTGGCGTTCTCTTCAATAGTAATCTGTCATTTGATAGACATGTCGCCAACACCTGCAAAATTGCGTTTTTCCATTTTAAGAATATATCTAGACTTTGTCATATGCTGTCAGTGTTGGGTGTAACTGGTTACCAAGTAATTAGTTACTGTAATTTAATTACTTTTCCCTTGAAAAAGTAAAGTAAGGGATTACTCATATGTTTTCTGTAATTTAATTACGGTTACTTTTGATGCAATTAAACTAAATACTTTGTGAAATATATGCGTGTGCAATAGTGTAATTGACATCAAAATTCAAAGTCTTATTTTAAAATCTGTGCTTTAATGTATAATTCTCACATTTGTAATACTTTGGTTAATAATATTATTTATTTGAATGAATTAAATAAGCAGTTTCATGTCTATCCTTGAATCACTTAACTAATCAAGGTTGATGTAGGATATAGTAAGTAATGAGTAACTAAATACTTTTTGGACAGAGTAATTTGGACAGTAATCTAATTACACTATTGAATATGTAATGAGTAACTAGTAATTAATTACTTTTTCAGAGTAACTTACCCAACACTGTATGCTGTCACTGTCGGATGCAGAGAAGTTGATTCATGACATCAAGACTAGATTACTGTAATGCAATGTTAGGTGCTTGCACTGCAGGCTTATTACAAAAACTCCAACTTGTCCAACTGGAGCTTCTGCAGTGGCAGCAGCTTTTGCCAGAGGGGAACTGGAATCCCCTGGTTTCTTTTCTCGATAGGAGTTTTGGGTTCCTCTCCACCATTTGCATACTGTTTTGCACTATTTGCCTGGCCGGGGGGGCTGCTTTCGAATTAGAATTAAAAAAAATTACATAATTAATATTGCATATAGGAATTCATAGTAATATTTGACCTGTTTCTCTCTCCTTTATCTTAAAAGTGTGCTCTCACTGTGCGTGCGTGTGTCTCTGTGTGTGTGTCTGTGCGCATGCTTGCGTGTGTGTGTGCGTGTGTGTGTGTGCTAGTCTGTGTATGTGTGTTAGTACATGTGCATATTCCAATATAGCCAAACCACCCTTACAGTACATGTGGATATTGTGTGTGTGTTGTACGTGGGTGTGTCTATCATCTGTATTTTCACCTTTTATCTTGTCTTTTACAGGTATAACTTTAATTGTTTTGGTTATAGTCAATATGTCTCATGTACAGCTGCTTTGAATAAACGGAAATTATTAAAACACTAAATAAATAAAGTTGAGTTGAGTTGTGTGATTTAGAAATTACCTCCCCACATCTCTATTTCATGTTGCACATTAACACGGGATAAGTGAAGCTTGTGATTTTACAAAAAATATGGAATTTCCCGGATATGATGGCAAGACTTTGCATATAAGTTGTTTATATGTATTCTCGAGTACATTGTATGGTGTACAGTGATATATGCCTGTTGTCAGGGTAATATACATTGGTTATATCACCCACCCACCAGGGGGCCTCAGAGTGTAAAAGACAACATGAGCTCTACATATGCAGAAGAACAAGTGTGTTGTAGTTGTGATCATTATCACATGTTGCGCAGAGTTCTACTGGCTTCATAAACAAAAGTGAAAAATGTAAGCCTCTTCATTGTATGCTCACAAGACATGGAGTCAGAAGTAAACGGACAAGATAAGAGCAATGTTGAAGTTTAAATTTGAATTGTCCAAAAGAGTGGCAAACGTGGAGACAGAGATTCTCACGTTACAGGACTGCAACAAAACTGAGCAAGAAAGATAGAGGTACAGATTAGCACTTTAATATACGCAATGAGCAATAAAGCGGTGAACGTTTACAAGTCATTCATAATTGCTGACTACTTTATGTCGAAATGAAACATTATAAACGAACGGGCGTGTTTTCATCAGAGTGTACACTCTCGTTCATTTCGTTCAGGAATGAAATCTCTCGTTCAGACTCAACAGCGACTTGGTCAGTGTGGGTGTATTCATTCAATTAGAAGATCCAACCAATAACATGACCCTTCATAGCCAGAACTGGAATGTCATTTGCTGACGTGACAAGAATGAGAGCTAAACAATACTGTCACATTTTTTTACAGTTTTTAGAGAAGTGCATGACATGAATTAAACGTAATAAACTTGTTTTTATTAGAACAGTAACGTCTGTAACCTCAGTTCCCTGATGGAGGGAACGAGACGTTGTGTCGAACCGACAGATGGGGTTCGCCCTTGAGAACCTATCAACTCTGACTTTAGAAGAGGCCAATGAAATTTGGCTAATGAAATTTGCATGCCGGTCTCCGCCCACTGATATCCAGTATAAAACGAAGACGGCATGCAGCATTCATTTACCTATTGCTCTGAAGAGCCTGAGAGCCTCTCACGACTGCAGCAGAGGACGATACTTGTTATGGCATAAGGGACACAACGTCTCGTTCCCTCCATCAGGGAACTGAGGTTACAGACGTAACCGAGATGTTCCCTTTCTGTTGGTCTCTCGACGTTGTGTCAAACCGACAGATGGGGTTTCCATGGAAAACGTAACAACGTTGTATCGTGTCACAATCTCTAGGGAATCGATGGTAACAGACCTGGGCGTGTCAGCACGAGGCTTTCGCGAAACTATAACTTTTCAGTGTGATGGTCTGGGGTCCCAGCGCTTTCTCGGAGAAAGATGGGTAAGCCCTGACCGGGAACCTTTCACTGACTGAAGCCTTAACTCTCTTCTCACTTCCTACCCGGGGGGAGGAAAATAGTGGATAAAGGCATGGTCTCGCCGTTGGGGGAGATCGCATGTGACATGCGGACTGAGTAGTTAACCGTGAGGTGGAGGTCCACCTGGGAACTTCGGGCCTGGGTCTAAGGATAACATGAGAGTTGCCGGGCCGAATTCAAGGCAATCAGGGGACATGGAGAATGCTTGTTGAGTTGAAAGGTTCTCAAGGGCGAACCCCATCTGTCGGTTCGACACAACGTTGAGAGACTGACAGAAAGGGAACTATTCAAACATAAACAAACAACAACAAAAGCTTGTACTTTAGACACTATTTTAAGCTCTCTCTGTCACGGTTCTGCCTATCATGTTTGGCTATTCTTGGTCTTGAGGCAGAACCAAAACAGAATTCCCTGTTTTATGTGGGGAGAGAAGTTTTTAGTCTTTTGGCTTTCCATACTCTCTCCCCGAGTCTCGTCAGTTCCCGCCCTTTCTGTCTCATTAGCTTTCCTTGATTGTTAACCCCTATCACCTGGTCCCTATTAATTATCCCTTGTCTGTTTCCCCGATATATACCTCTCATGTTTCATTGTCTTGTGCTGGTTCGTTACTTGTGGATACATGTACGTGAAGATACTTGTGCTTATGCTCAGTTGATTGCATCTGTTTTGCTGGTATACGTTTACCCAGTCTTGCCTTGTTCCTGTTTCCCCGTGTCTTGTAAGTGTTAGTTTAGTGTTCCTTTCAAGTACTTTGTTTTGTAGTTTAGTTAGTCCTTGTCCTTGTTTATTTATTTATATATATATATCTTGTCCTGTTTTCCCCCTTGTGGGTTTTGTTTTGCCTTTTTGTTAGTGTTTGTCCAATAAATTCCTGTGTTACCCCTACCTCCTGTCTCGTGCTTGCCTGCACTTGGGTTCTCCCCCGGAAATCATAACACTCTCTGCTTGAGGGAGAGATTTCAATGAACAAGAAATATGAGTCATTGTATTTTTGGAACTAGAACGATTCGTTTACTTAAAAGATTTATTCCAAAAGAGCGATTCCTTCATGAATATAACATCACTAAAAGGACAGAATGAGCTGTACATACGCAGAAGAACAAGTGTGTTGTAGTTGTGATCGCAAGCTCATGTTGCACAGAGTTCTACTGGCTTAATAAACAAAAGAGAAAAACATAAGCCTCTTCATTTTAAGCTCACAAGACACCTCTCAGCATTTGAAACCCTCATTCGCGATCTCCCTAACCTAATCTTGTAATCTTCCTCTGTCCAGTTCACATTACAGGAGTTGCCATGAGAAATAACAAAAGCTGCTGATTCGGTTGTATGAAGCATAAGCGCTAAAGCTTGTAAGGCAGCTGGAAATGTTCTAAGAACTAAGGTTGTTTTTGTTGCTAGGATACAAGACAATCAAACCCCATTTGTTGCTAGATTCTGAGGAATGATATCCTGCCCTCCCCTAAGGGGTTGTTGATGCCCAGGAATTGAACCCCCTCTTCTTATCACACATCTCCCCTTCTTCTCTTCAGGCCCTGATCACTAGGAAAATGCTTATGCTTTATTCTGTGTGTATCATTTATTGTCATAGTATGAAGTTTTAATGATTCATGTTTGGTATTGTTTTAAAGGTCATGGTGCGATGGGTAAAAAGGTCTAGTTCTTTCAAATCTAACAGAGAGTATATCATAACTGTTTAACTCTAATCCATCACCTGCACTCCTCAAATAGGTGTGACTTTCTCAGGGAAGCCTGTTTATATGTAGATTGAGATCTCATTTGATGTTTTCTTCATTGACGAGAAAACAAACAAATCAAGTTTCTCGCTGACCATTGGCTTTGTTACATCTGGGTATATAAGGTGAATTGACAAAAGACTCGAGGAAGGCTTCTGTAACCAGAACTTCCCACATTGCAGCTGTGTGTCTTGATTTGGAAGCATCTGTAACCAGAACTTCCCACACTGCAAATGTGTGTCTCAATTTTACCAGGTATGATAAACTTTGTGGTTTTATTTTATTCTTATACTAAGTTAATAATCTTTGCTTAGTACATTAGGAATTTCTTTGTATATGCATTCTATGATTTTAATTAATGTTGTGCCTGCCTGGTATAATAAATTGTTATTTATTGTGAGACTGAGCGACTGCAGGTCCAAATCGAAAGAATAACTCTAATATTAAATATTAAAATATGAAGATTTATAGATAAATTAACGCCTATCAACAGATACATTTGAAATGACATACAAGTTATTTTATATTATATTGAAATTGGAGTCAGATCGGTCTTTACCACAGAGTCATTTAAATTGAACTAAATTGTAACAGTTCTTGAATAACTTCATGTAGAAATCGCCGAGGAGAAGCAGAACACGAGATCCCTTAAACCACGACATTGGATTCCGTCGTTGGGCCTTTGGGTGGTCCTTTACAAGCTAAGCCATGTCAAGGCGCGATGAGCATGATTATGCAGGTTGTCTGGTAAGAAAACATTCTTACCATAAGTTTATTGACAAGTTGCATCACATATTGATTCAGGAACAGTGTTTTCCCCAATGCTACGTTCTACCTTCTTATGTTCCGAGCGCCAGATGCAGTGCTGTAAGCACTAGTGGAAGACAAATACATACACAGGCAGAGAGAACTGCAGGACACACTGCCAGCAAGAGAGTCACATTCAATCTGTAGAAACGAGAAAACGTGCAGGTCAAACTCCAAGTTGCTTCAGCACATATCTCAGAGAGTGAAACTCCTTTAAACGCTACCCAAAGGTGTTAACAAAGCACGCTTAGAATGGCAATGAACAGAGGAGGGCATTGACTGCCCGGCCGACTCGTACGCATGAAAAATCATTTGTGTCACCCAGTGCGCCAGCCACTGCCTAGAAAGCACAGACCCCAAGTGTGCATTACTAAAACAAACAAACAAACAACTGATCTGTTTTGCGCCAGGCCACTGTCTTATCAACGTAGAACTCCAAAGACCTCACTGGACACAATTCCAACGATATGTCGGTTTGATCCATGGGCAGTGCAGACAAAACAATGGGCTGGTTCATAAAATGTTGGGACAAAACCTTGGGTAAAAAAGCCACGGCTGCAACACAGAATCGAGAACCATACTCAAATCCCACGTCAGACTTTGTTAGCCCCTTAGAGGACACAGGCGATTAGCTCCCTTCAGAAAGGCTATAATTAAGAGGTCATACCCAAGAGAATAAATACCAAACCCAGATCTATGAGCTGCTAACACCGGCACATACACTGCAGAAAACCAAAACACAACCCACTGGACAATGTAACGGGTCAACATTGTGAGTAGAACAACAGTCACAAAACAGCTTCCACTTGAGCTTACATGAGTACAATCTTCGAGTAGACGTCACACGACCGTTCAGAACAGTGTCCCTGGCCCTCTGTGAACACTCCAAGAGAGGCCTGGCAAACCCAGGGGCCACACCCATAGTTTCAGTCAATCTGGATGTGGGTGCCTTAATTTTCCCTGCAACTGGCACAGCAGGTCTGATCTGGTGGGTAAATGGCAATGTGGTTCTACTATGAGAGAGAACGGAACATAAAACCAAGGCCTCGCAGGCCAATGAGGAGCCACTAACAGCAGACAATGACTGCAGTCGTGCACTCTGCATGGAGTCTGCCAAATCCGTGGCAATGGGGTAAACGCATACAGCATCTCGTCTGGCCAGTCGTGGGCAAGTGGGTCTAGACCAGAGAGACCCTAAACTGAAATGTGTGCCCCAGGAGAATGCAGACCGAAGGAACTGCATGAGTTACGGAGAATTCGTCATGTGGAAATCCTAACGTGGATAGAGATATCCTTTAAATCGATCGTCAGGAATCAATCTTGTTGCATATCAGCCTTTAACAAATCTAACGTGCGCAACATTCAGAATGTTAAGAACTTCAGAAAACTATTCAAGTTCTGCATGTCTAAAATCGGTCAAAACCCGCCGTCTTTTTTTGTTGTCCCTCGAGATGACCTTGTGTATCGACTAACACTATGGAACCCTTGCGTAGCAACACTTGAACTTTGTGCGCAAGTGCCTCTGCCTGACGAGAGTCGTGAACTACTGCATGTAACAGGGGCCAACATCGGAACTGTATACGGTCCCTCTTGAAAGGGTAGTCAACAGCCACTTCCTGGTATCGTTCACCAGCGATTCAGATGACTTTCTTAAAACAGCCCACAATCGGCATGACCGTGTGAATGGTCCCATGAACGTTTTTCTTTAGAGACAGAGGGACGCCGTTGGGGGCCTGAGCGCCTTGTGTGTAACTGATGTCCATGCAATAGAGCCCTGCCACGCCAAGGACGTGGAGGTGGTTCTGGGTGCCGATGCTGGAAATGCTAAGGAGATTTTTAGGCAGATCTCACACCCATTTTATGATAAGGAGCACCAGAGATTGCCGGGGTTGTCTGGGTCCTGGGGCCATCCCCACATTGTTACCGAGTTTCAGAAACTGACACACATTGATCCAAAGCTTTCTTAGAACCCGGCCCAAAATTTCGACCAGGAACCAGTGGATATATAAACCTGCCAATGAGCCTGCACTAGAGCACCTTGAGCAGTGCCACAATGATTTGCAATTATGCCCATGGCATGTAACGCAAGCTCAGTTAATTCACTAACTGTAGGGTCAGATGAAATCTCACTCAGGAGACGAGTGTGACGCGACAAGCATGTGTGCTAAGATGTTAGATACACGGCCAAGACTCGCCGTGGAGTTGTACGCACATGACAGCAACTCGTCAGTCCATATGCATTGAACATTGGGGCAGCGCATATTTTCTCTAAGCGCTTAATCAGTAGACACAATAAAAGCTGCCATGCTTGGTTCTATAGATTGCATGCCACCAAGTCCTACCATATCTAGGTAATGCGTCACAGAGATTCGTAAAAATAATGTCCGCTCACCATGCACTAAAGATGCGTACGGTGTATACACAATTCGTAGTCAGAGACAAAACAGTTTAAGTAAATAACCTGAATAACTCTTCAGCAGCAAGCTGCACAAAATATCATAACACTCGAAAAACAAACAACAGTCAAGCGAGAATGAAAAAGAGAGCTCAAAACACGTCATAAGTCAGAAGGTGACAACTTTGTTATTCTACTTTCGGTCAAGCGCAAGCGTGAGGGGTTTTCCATCTAGTGCTTACAGCATTGCCTCTGGCGGTCGAAACATAAGGAAATAGAATTACATATAGTTGCATATCATGACAATCGACTGTTACATATGCCTTTATTAGCAAATGTTTTTATTTTTAATAATTTCACTTCCATCTAACTTCTAGTTCATAGTTCAGCTGTCCATCAGCTACTAATAAGACCTCTCTTAAATATTTAATTGGTTAGTTTAGTGCTTAGGTCTGTCCACTAATACAGTTAAATTCAGTAATTAGCTGAAGTAATAACGTTTTACTTGGACTTGTGAATATGTCTGGAGAACATTAACGGGGTCATATGGCACGAATACGTGTTTTTCTGTGTCTTTGGTGTGTTATAAGTTGCCCATGCATGTATTAGACAGGTTAAATTGCAAAAAGTATCGTGTCGAAAAAAATATGCATTCTATCTAAAAGCAGATGCTCACCCAGAACTGCCTAAGACGCCTTGTGTAACCACACACCCACGAATGTATGTCATCGTGGTATGACTTGACTAACACTGCCCAAATGTATACGCAAGTAAGGTGAGCGTACTTGTAAATCTCATTGTATTGTCGCCATCACAGCCATGTCATGGAGATGCTGTGTGTTTCGTTGCGAAAAGAAAAGCTCTCTGTTTGTCCTTCCAAAAGATGATACAGCTAAAAACGAAAAGTTACAATTTATTAGAATAATATTTTAAATAAAATGTAACCATTTGTTTTTAGCTGTCTCACCTTTTGGAAGGATTGGAGAATTAGAGAATACATTGATGTCCCTCTGGTAGAGTGTGCCATTATCACGGAGTGTGCCCGGCTGCGGTGCCCCCAACAGGCGCACCCCCGGAAGACGATGTCGAAGAGGAGACCACCACCCTGTCAGCGGCCGCGGCGTAAGCAGAAGCGGCCCTCACGGGAGACCATAGGGAGATCAAGAACACCATCGAACCCGACCCCAGCCACAAAAAGCATATTTACCTTTTAAATATGACAGGGTCAAAACTCGTAAGATATGGGAAACACAGTTACAAACGGACTTTGCTTTTCCATTTGAAATTTGGCAGTCAGTGTGCGTTTGCTTGAACGAAAATGCAAACGGTAATGCGCGATTTGCAATTGCGTTTGGATTATGTCACATTTTATGTGTCCACAAATTGAAAATGCAATTGCAAAAACAATTTGCAATTCCTTTTTAATAATGTCCGGAATATCATTCCATACATGGACACAACGTTGAGAGACCGACAGAAGGGGAACCGCATATACATGTAAGTTTGAGACTTGCCAGGTTTCTCGCATGCAGTGAATGAGATTTATTGTTATTGTTAACAACATTTATATTAATCTTCTTTTCCTGGTATTCACTTTTGATGTTTGGGCATTCTAAGAAATTACAGTACTTTATCAACAATTTCCCTTGAGCAAGGCACCTTACCCCAACTAGCCAACCGGGCGCTACAGTGATAGCTGTCCACTGCTCCGGGAGTACATGTGTTCACGACTTGCTGTGCGTGTTTTCACAACTCACATTTCGGGTATAGGTCACCAGACCTGACAAATAGGTCACTTTCACTTTACATCCTATCTTTCCAAATGTTCTGCCAAAACATATTGTGAATGGTCACGTGACTTTTTTTAAACGCCACATGACTTGTAAATGCGACAAAAAGTGTTTTGATTGCCATTTAGCTAAATATACCTTTATCGTTATACCTGAAAAATCACATCATACGGGCTTGAGAACTTTTTGCGATACATGGGAGTTTTTACAAAATTGACGTGTTTCCATTGGGTGTATTTTCAATGCACATTTCAATTTGCACATTTTTGAGGGTAAACCTGGCTAGTGAAGCAAAAGTAAGTTTCGCTTAGTCGCCAAAGCTTATTCAGAAAGTAGCTAGATTTGTAGCACGTCGCCTTATGAAAAATATGTCACCAAAGGGGTATGAAAAGTCACTAAATCTAGCAATAAAGTCGCCAAGTTGGAAACACTTATGAGCTTTTCTAGAAGGGCTATGCCATGGCACATTGCGTCTTGTGTGCTACCCTCTTTACAGTATGGAGAATTCCAGTCTGGATTTAGAGCATTTCACAGTACAGAGAATGCTTTGATCAGAGTTACAAATTATCTGCTTTTTGCGTCTGACCGAGGTTGTATTTCGTGGTGCTGCTAGACCTTAGAGCTGCGTTCGACACTATTTATCACTGCACACTCCTACATAGACTCGAAACATTGGCATTAATGGAATTGCATTGAAATGGTTTAAGTCTTATTTATCTGTCTGTTTTCAATTTCAGTACGGTGTACCACAGGGCTCAGTCTTAGGGCTTCTGCTATTCGCATTATACATGCTACCTCTAGGAGATATAATACAGTGACACTGAATAAGCTTTCCCTGTTATGCTGATGATAATCAACTCAATATTTCCTCGAAGCCTCATGAAACACAGCCGTTCCATTGACTATGGAAAGCATAGTTGATATAAAAAACTGGATGTTTAACAACTTTTTATTACTGAACTCGGACAAAACAGAAGTGTTACTTAATGGACAAAAACCACCGTATGTACCAACCAAGAATACTGCTTGACTATTGATAGATGCTCAATAAGACCCTTGTCGTCAGCTAAGAATCTAGGCATTCTATTCGATAGTAATCTGTCATTTGAGAGCCATGTTGCCAACATCTGTAAAATTGTGTTTTTCCACCTAAACAATATATCTAAACTACGTCATATGCTGTCACTGTCAGATGCAGAGAAGTTAATTCATGCATTCATGACATCAAGACTAGTTTACTGTAATGCACTGTAGGTCGTTGCCCTGCAGGCTTTTTACAAAAACTTGACTTGGTCCAAAACCGGCAGAGTATATTAGCCCGATTCTGTCAACCTTGCACTGGTTACCTATAAAAGCATCACATTAACTTTAAGATCTTGCTTATTACCTATAACGCCCTGCATGGTTTAGCTCCACAGTATTTGAGCAACTTCTATTGTATTACAGTCCTTCACGTGCATAACGCTCTCAGGCATCCAGTCAGTTGGTATACCTATGTAGTGTTTTTAGCTGCTTGTTAAATTACGGATGAGTTTACTCATCAAATAAGATTCTCCACCAGATCTATCAAGATCAAACATGTATGAAATGAGTTGTTAAAACGTCAAATTCAGTCAAGGAATTAGTTTAGCTCAAAGGCAAATATGTATAATAATCGTCATTACACATACATATTTTACAATTCTGATTAGCAGTATAGTGATACAAATCCTATATGTATTCGTCCAGCAAATGCATCAATGATTTATACACTAACGTTATCTCATGACCATAAGTAACGTGACTTTACCAAACAAAATTTAAGAGCAGAGGTAGCATAGATCGAAACACAGTTTAAGTGACCAAGTTTGTGAGCGTGAACAAAGAGAACCCATCACAAATGCCTTTATGGGTTTTTATTAAACTCTACTCTACATGGTAAACAAAATGAAGACAAACAAATACATGAAACACAAATGCGCTAGGATGCGCAGAGAGAGAGAGAGAGAGAGAGAGAGTGAGAGGGCATGGCCGCGAGGCCGGTAAAACATGTCTGAAAACCATTAAAATCATCTTTAACAAAGAGGCACGATCTTAACGCAGCTAATCTATATTTAGAAACGGATACTTGCAATATTGTTGTTGGACCAATATCTGTATGCGCGTTGATGGAAATCTTGAATGGTTTCAGAATGCAGTCCTGTTGAAACGCTGAGTTTGGGTTCTGAGTCCAAAGTTCCATGGCCTAAACGGACTCCCCAGAGGGGAGTCCCTTGGAGTGTCTTCTCGTCCTCTTTCTTTTCCTTTGTGATTCCAAAAATCCACTGAAAAAATGGTTCGGTGATGCTGTTTTAAATGCATACCTGCCCTGCCCCCAGATGGTCTGCGGGCCAATGCCATGAAAGTGAAAAGGGGGCCTAAGAAAGATCCTTTGTTTCTCATGGCACCTCATTTGCATAGCTCTGACAGTTTGGTCAGTTTGCGTTTAATACCTAAACTTAGTTATGGGCATAGTATGATGTGTGCTATGTTTTTTATAACATAGCTCATCATATAGGGAATTCAAAGATGTGTAGTTACATATGAAACATGCAAGGCATTGAACTGTGAACGTATGAATACGTCAAATGAACCCTGAATCAAAACTTGCATATCTAACAAATACAGAGTATATAAAATAGCACGAGCGACAACACACAACCTAGACATTTAGATACATTTACAGAGAAGAATAGTTTAAATCAAATAAGTTCCTATTTGTCAGAGAAGTTTCTCTGCTTGGTCTCATGTCTTAAGTAAGAGATGAGACAGAGACTTATCAACAATGCTTTGAAGCGAAGGAGTCGTAAATATCCAACAGAGGAACCAAATGGTTATAACACTCTCTGTGAGAGTTCAACCTAAAACCAGACCCCATGGAGCTAGGTTTCCTTTGGTCTTTGAAGATGTTATCTTAATACCTAGACAAAAGGGAGTGAGAGGTTGAATGGCTTGATCCAGACACTACATATCCCCCCTTTCGGAAGAGGAAGTGCGAATGTAAACTTCAGCTGACGACGGATAGTTGGATCATGATGGTGGGATCACTGGAGGTTCCTATTGGTCCACAGGATCTCGACATACAGGCAGAGAATGCTCCCGAGTGGTCAGGCATTGGCTTAAATTGGGTACCTTTCATCTTTTCGATCCTGCTTAGACATCAAGGGAGAGCACCCCTGCACCTGTTTGCTGGTTCTGGCAACAGGTTGGTTAGGGTGTGTCCTGTCTCCACAGAGATGCACCGCAGCAGTCATGGATGAAGCAGCAGGTGGGATGGAATGTTGGCTTCCACGCAAATGCCTGTAGTCCTGTGTCATGGGGAGGGGTGTTGTCTACATATCCCCAACCGTCTCAAGTAGCTGGGCAAAGTTATGATACCAAATCTTGTTACTCACTTCACTTTCCTGTTGTGAATCTTGCCGGGTGCAGCATGCTCTCTGGCCTTCACATGTTCTGCAGTGATTGCTGGGCAAAGGCTGGTGTCACACTCCGGGGTCTTTCATTGAAGTACTGGTGAGCAGTGTAGGACAAGGTTGGGGTCTCATTGCTGGCCCTGGCGATGTTGTGGTGGTGCCGTCTGAACTCAGGCTGTGGTAAGAGCCATGTTCTGCTGGTGCTTGGTTACCCTCCTTTCGTTCTGGTCACGCTGTGAGTTTAGACCAGTGTTAAGGCAGTGTTTGGCAAGTCCCGCTTTCAGATGGAACTACGTTCAGCAAGGGTAAATCAGGCATGTGGTGAAGCGCAGGTGCCATTTGGTGTGTACATGGCACCGTCTTGAGCGCTCGTTTACATGAGTGGGCAGTTCTTTTAACATTTCACGAACCTTGTAGGTGGTGTCCTGTGTAGCCCAGGATGCAGCTAGCTTGGGATGTAATGTCATGTGGTTCTGTGAGTGGGGCCACATAGTTGACATTAGTTCTGCATCATTGTCTTTTGTGACGAGCAGCTGTAGCACTGGCCGTTGATGGCAGGTGCAGGGCGTGGTCCATCTCCTTGGACTGGTAATCCGCTGTCATGCTCTTCATAAAGACATTGTTCAAAATCTTTGGTAACTGTACTCACTTGTACAGTATGCATGCTGCAAAAAGCTGACTTATTCAGTAAAAAGGGGGTGTGGCTTCCAGAGTGGGCCATGCTCCACGTATTCCCTTGAATAGGTGTGGTTGAAGGCTTGGTCACACTGTGTGTTGAGCTGAACAGTGACCCCTGTAGGTGAATGCAGGTACAACAGTCTAATTTATTCACCAGAGTGCAAAACTCTGGGCTGTTCTAGTAGATCGAAGAATGTTCTCGCACTTGAGAGGGCCCCCCATGGGGCTTTGAGATTAGCGAGAACCAGGAAGTAGCAGGTTCAGCATTGGTTATTCCCTTTCAAGTTCAAAGCACAGGTGTCCTTGGCCGTTGCTGTGGTTGACAGGCATGAGTCCACTGGAAACTGCGCGCACTTGACAGAAGAGGAAATGTCTGAAACTGGTGTTGTTGGAGAGGGAGTGTGAACAGTGTAAAGCTGATGTCTGAGATATCTGCCTATGATTCCTGTAGGGTGCCATGTTCATCTTGTAATAGGATGACTGTCTCTGTGGTCGACCAGCAGGTTACAGAGATCTGGAGGGCATTCAAAAGGGTTGTTTGTTTCACATGCCACTTGTGGTCAAAAAGAGTCTGATTTGGACTTTAAATCCTCCTGTTGAGGTTTCTTGTGGAATCAGCTCCTTTGATGTCCCCAGGATCTCTGCTGTCTCAGACGTAGTTGCACTGTTCTTTTGCTCTCTGGGGAGGTGTCATCCATGGTGTTGAGATGAATTCCTCGATGACTGTTGGACCGGAACGGGTCAGTGGCTCCTAGGTTGCCAGCTGGGTTTCCACAGGGCGCCGTCTTACGAGTTCGAAGAAAGTGGTGACACTGTGTTGTCTCAGGGCATCCTGTCTGGTGCTTGGCTGTTCCCGGCAGGCTGTAACATCTGCTGAGTCTCTGCTGAAGATCTGCTACTGTGGTGGACTCTCCATAGTCAGTTCTTTGTGATGTGCAGAGATAGGCAGGATTTACACAGTCTTTATGGAGGCGGCGCTATGTTCTCTGTAGTTCCGCAGATATCAAGTGATCGTGGCGGAAGAAGGCTGTAGCGCTTGGGTTATGACTCAAAGTGTGATGCGGATTTCTGAGGGGGAAGAGTTTTGCTTTGAAGTCTTCTTCCCTTTTGGCCGGTTCTGTCGTCTGACATAGGCTCACATGCTGGCTGTAGCAGATGTGTTGTAGCTGCTGAAATCCGCTTTGACAGTATCTGACTGCTGGCATAGGATGCTGTGGTCCTCTTGGCTGGAGGTGATCCTAAGCAGGTGATCTGTCTCTTGTGATCACAATGGGCAGTGTTAATGACTGAGAGTCAATGTTTTGCAGGTAGGCATTTGTTGTGGCCTCCTGCAGTGTTCATTGTGACAGCATTTAGTGGTGACAGCTGTCATGTTTCTGGCCAGCTTGCTGGGGTCTGTGGGGCCATGCAGCGTGTGTGTCTACAGGTTCTTCTGGATTGTTCCTGCCCCACCCCTCTGTGTTTGCTGGCTAGAAAGGTGTGAACAGTGGGGTTTCACCCACCCCCCTTTTCGCAGATTTGGGCTTTTAGCTGGGGGACACGACAGGGGAGAATCTGTTGCATTCACCTGTCTGTTCACACTGTAGTCTGCAAGCTAAGTTCAGTTCATTTTGATTCCGTTGCTGAGTCATGGCTTGGACTTCAGCATGCACTGCTTCCAGAGGGCCTTTATAGGCCTTGGCCGTGGCATTGGGTTGCTGTCTGCCGGGGCCATTATAAAGAGCTTCTGCATCTTGGAGTTTTCCTACCAGCTCCTCTCTGGCGTCTGCTCCAATAGCTCTCTTTGCTCAGTCTGTGTTGCTAAGGACTCTTGTAGCTTTTCATCTCCTCCTGTAGCTCCTGGTCCTCTTCATCCTCTGTCGTTAGCAGGTCCAGCTGGTCTGGGCAGTTCTGCAGGTGCTTCTGGCTCTAGTAGGACGATCTGGTCGAGGGCGTGGTCACCGATGATCCTGGCTGTGCACTTCAGATGAGTTCTTGGCTCTCTGTAGTTGTAGCTCTGGTTCAGATCGTGGTCCATTCGCCGGATTAGGTCGTCCGACCAACTGCTCTCAGCGCAGTTGCCGTGTGCGGATGTTGGTCCCAGACAGGAGTCCATCGCAGCGCTTTGCCTGGTCTCTAGCTGGATTGGCAGGTGACAGGATTGGATGGTCTGGACAAATTGAGACACAGGGGAGAGAGAAAGGCACAAACAGCAAGATGCAAGTCCGTACAGATCTACTGAGCTAAATATGTGGGCTATGTGTTGAATGCTTAACTGAGTTGGTCAGTTAGTGACGCAAACTAAACGCTTATTATCCCAGCCGTGAAGGCGGGGACGGATAATTGTGTGGGTGAACACAGGAAAATTATGAAAAACGTTGCTGAAGAGTTTTACCTATGAGGTCATTCTGTGACTTAGGCTATTCGATTCATCAACATAATTACCAAAAATTTTACTGATGTTCAGACAGGTTCAGTCTCTGATAAGAAGAAAAACAAAACCACATAAATCAAGAGAAAGAGAGGTTAGAATAGAGAAAGAGGGTTTCTTCTTCAATTGGGAGTTAATCCCAAACACCTTAAAGAGTGCAATCTGATTGTTTTGATCAAAGTTTAAATTCAATTAAGTTGGTTTAATTAAAATTCAAGTATTATCAAATACAATTCTAACTGCAAGGAAGAGAATGTTAGCAACCCTGATTCAAATAAAGAAAAATCAAATCATCAAAACAAAGTGGAATAATATTAATTATTATTATAGTTTGTATATAACAACAAATAATAAATATTCTCAAATACAGTGAACCGTAAAATAGCAGAATAATGAAATCATAAAATCAAACAAAAGGAGAGACTGGCTGAGACTTCACACCTAGCGTTGCCCAAACAAAAGGGAGAAGTGTTAAGACACTTTATGACAAACTGACCTCTAGTGTTAGTAGAAGGTTAAACGTCTTCTGCCGGACTTCCGGTTCCACAACTCTGTGTGGAATTACACTTGCGTTTACGCACAGTTTCTATGGCGACGAGTGTAATTTAATCGCGTGTCTAATGGCTCGTGTCAGTTTACTGAACACGGGTACATGGCTTTTCAACCTACACAAACAATAAACACACAATACTACACTTTAACTGACTAACGGGATTTCTTCGCCGTCCTGAAAGTTATTTGTGTACTTGGTCGGGATTCTTCGCCGACCGTAACATAAAACAAAAACACACAATACTACACTTTAACTGACTAACGGGATTTCTTCGCCGTCCTGAAAGTTATTTGTGTACTTGGTCGGGATTCTTGTTAAACCCCCCTTTAAACAGTAAAACTGACCCGGAGTTATTTACTTATAAAATCCGCTGGGTTAAGCGAATGGGAGAAACATTATCAGCTAGCTACACTGATTGTTCACCCCAGGGAGCGCAATAGCTTAGTTCATTAGCACTGGAATTCACATCAGTAACACCTAAAGCTATGCATTAAAAATAAGGCCTTTGGTAAGATGAGGGAGGAACATCGCTCACTCTGTCTTCTTCGCTCTAAAAGAGGATTTCTTCGCTCAATTTAGGCGGTAAAATAATAATACAGTGCGCTATAAAGAGATTTCTTCGTCTTTATGCTGTCACTAAATCTTTAACAGAGTTTGAGGTTTTCTTTGCGAGAAGCTCAAGAGTCTGCTAAGGATAGGTGGGCGGGTCCACCTTCATTCATACATAAAAGTGCAATTTAACAGAGTATCTGGTTTCAATAAACACACATAAAAACACACATGAATAATCACTGAGTTCTGCTCACAAAACAAGGTTTAAAACTGCGCCCGCATTCTCTCCACCAATTTATGTAGTGTTTTTAGCTGCTTGTTAAATTACGGATGAGTTTACTCATTAAATAAGATTCTCCACCAGATCTATCAAGATCAAACATGTATGAAATGAGTTGTTAAAACGTCAAATTCAGTCAAGGAATTAGTTTAGCTCAAAGGCAAATATGTATAATAATCGTCATTACACATACATATTTTACAATTCTGATTAGCAGTATAGTGATACAAATCCTATATGTATTCGTCCAGCAAATGCATCAATGATTTATACACTAACGTTATCTCATGACCATAAGTAACGTGACTTTACCAAACAAAATTTAAGAGCAGAGGTAGCATAGATCGAAACACAGTTTAAGTGACCAAGTTTGTGAGCGTGAACAAAGAGAACCCATCACAAATGCCTTTATGGGTTTTTATTAAACTCTACTCTACATGGTAAACAAAATGAAGACAAACAAATACATGAAACACAAATGCGCTAGGATGCGCAGAGAGAGAGAGAGAGAGAGAGTGAGAGGGCATGGCCGCGAGGCCGGTAAAACATGTCTGAAAACCATTAAAATCATCTTTAACAAAGAGGCACGATCTTAACGCAGCTAATCTATATTTAGAAACGGATACTTGCAATATTGTTGTTGGACCAATATCTGTATGCGCGTTGATGGAAATCTTGAATGGTTTCAGAATGCAGTCCTGTTGAAACGCTGAGTTTGGGTTCTGAGTCCAAAGTTCCATGGCCTAAACGGACTCCCCAGAGGGGAGTCCCTTGGAGTGTCTTCTCGTCCTCTTTCTTTTCCTTTGTGATTCCAAAAATCCACTGAAAAAATGGTTCGGTGATGCTGTTTTAAATGCATACCTGCCCTGCCCCCAGATGGTCTGCGGGCCAATGCCATGAAAGTGAAAAGGGGGCCTAAGAAAGATCCTTTGTTTCTCATGGCACCTCATTTGCATAGCTCTGACAGTTTGGTCAGTTTGCGTTTAATACCTAAACTTAGTTATGGGCATAGTATGATGTGTGCTATGTTTTTTATAACATAGCTCATCATATAGGGAATTCAAAGATGTGTAGTTACATATGAAACATGCAAGGCATTGAACTGTGAACGTATGAATACGTCAAATGAACCCTGAATCAAAACTTGCATATCTAACAAATACAGAGTATATAAAATAGCACGAGCGACAACACACAACCTAGACATTTAGATACATTTACAGAGAAGAATAGTTTAAATCAAATAAGTTCCTATTTGTCAGAGAAGTTTCTCTGCTTGGTCTCATGTCTTAAGTAAGAGATGAGACAGAGACTTATCAACAATGCTTTGAAGCGAAGGAGTCGTAAATATCCAACAGAGGAACCAAATGGTTATAACACTCTCTGTGAGAGTTCAACCTAAAACCAGACCCCATGGAGCTAGGTTTCCTTTGGTCTTTGAAGATGTTATCTTAATACCTAGACAAAAGGGAGTGAGAGGTTGAATGGCTTGATCCAGACACTACACCTAGAATTTCAAAATCAATTGCAGGTGGTAGATCCTTTCAGGAAAAGCGCCTAAACTTTGGAATAGTCTTCCCTGCACTGTCTGGGAGGCAGACACACTCTGTTATTTTAAATCTAGACTAAAGACGCATCTTCTTAATTTTGCATACACTACACTTCCATTATATAAATCCTCTGAGGGTTTAGGCTGCATTAGTTGGATCCACCGGAACAAGGAACACTTCCAACAACAACTGATGAACTTGTTACATCAAAGATTGCAGAACAGTAATCTACTCTCAGCCAGTCTTGTCTCATTGTTCCAAAGTTACCGCAGGTAAGTATAGCCAATTAACGATTCATCTCTGCTCGTTTGCTAAGGTTAAGGGCAGTTGTTTTGTTTATAAATGTTTATGTTGTCATTTCACAACTGTCTATAGGGAGCAGTTGCCAACTCTCTGGGCCCTCTCTGATGACTTAAACTATGGTGAAAATTTTTTTTTTTATAAAAGTCTGCCAATTTTCCCTATAAGCTATGTATATTTGACTTCCTGGATCGATGCAGACTCTATCCACGTGAGATTTCTAAGAGTTACTAAAGTAATTCAAGATCGCTGAGCATTCGCAGTTCTGTGAAGTTCAATCTGCGAAGCCTGCGCATGATGCAAGAAGTCGAACACTATACTGATGACAGTACATTAGTAAATGAATGAGAGAGATCACAGTAAAGTTGACCATTCAATCATATCATTTCATATCTAACACGGGAATGCTTAGTTTTTTCCTAACTTTCCACCATTTGAGGGGTTGTTCACCAGCAGTATTGTAAAGCGAGAGAAGCACCAGAAGTTGGTATTGCCAACCGCCATTGAAAACTGCCAACTTCAAAAGAAGAAGAAGAAATGCAGAAAACGTAATACAAAACAGCATGTGGATGAACTCTGTTATCAGGTCTCAGAAAAAAAAGAGAAAAGGTGATAAACGTTGATCAATCAAAACAACATGAGGAATACTTTATCAAGTCATTTGATCATCAAATGTAAGTTATTTAAGATTAAATAATGCCACAGTTTCTCAATTCATTCTGGTTGCTGATGTGCACCGTTGTTTATGTTGCTTAGCTTTATTTGAGACGAGTGATTTTGACAGTGGTCAGTCTTAATGTATTGTGTATGTTATTCTGTGTTTGTTTCATGATTAGACTGGGAGGCAGTGTCTGTCATGTTTTCCATTATTCCGTTGAAGAGAACATACATGTGGCACGCCGATCATAATCATGGCCGCATTAACAATAGGGCTAGGCGGGGCTAAAGCCCCGGGGTCCGAGCAAGGAGGGGGCCCGTGATTGGCTGTGGAGCAGATTGATTACTACTAGCCATCTGATTGCCAAAGCCTTACCACGCCCCCCACAAATTAGCCCTGTTATTTAGTAGCGCTTTGCCGTATATTCCATGCATTATCATGGAATCATTCTCATTAATATTATTAACAAAATTGCGCATTCGCGTTATGATTGGTCAGGTCGCATGTCAATCAAATCCCCGTGGGCAGCAGGGCACGGTGAATTGAAACGTCACGTTTGAATTTGATATACCAAATCAAATGCATTTATTTTATATACAACAATTCAGCTAAGGCCTATCAGGCGATGGCTGTCTGCGCCTTATTAGAATATAGCCTACGCATCAACCAATCAATCGCCTCCACTCTTCACTTCATTCTAGACTATTCTTAAAATTGCCACGCAAAAAACAGTCTTCGACAGCTATAAATGTCATCTTTAAAAAAAAATGTGCGAGTGGGGCTCAAAAAATGAATTTTTTAAAAGCTAAACAGCAGAGTAAACATGAGCTACTCAGTAAAATCTCAAAATTATCGGGTTATTTTACTAAAGCTGATGATCACGGAGTGGTGGATGTTGGAGCTGATGATAAAGACACAGCGTCATCATCGACCCCACCAATTTCAGGTAACGTTAACTGTTAAGTTTGATTATTAACTTGATGGATGTATGATATTGCTTTTTGTGTTTGATCAAACTATTCGCCTAAAGGGCTGCTATAGCGATAGTGCTAATGTGTCCGGTAGAAATATGTCAATTGTGCTGCGCCATCATCATGATGTAAGTTTAATTTAAACACGTATTTAAGCATTGTGGTATAGATACAAATTATTTTAAACTGCTCAGGCACAATAAGCAGCAGGAGAGGATTCATTTTGTAAATGCTCGTTTTGATACCATGGTGAGACGGTTTTGCACAGCGCACTTGGTCTTAAAGTGACAGAAGCTTCTAATAAAGCTGCTTTCGCCATTGTGTCAATAATGTTAATCAAACATCAGAAAGAAAGTAATTTACTGTCCTTGACTGAATCACTTTAGTAAAGTAAATAAGAATGGATGTTGAATTTATATTGAAAGCTATGTATTGAATATTTGATTACTTTATACAATATTATTCAGTGCTTAAGGTTTTTCAAGTAGGTCGATTTCTTATGTGCCTTTGTTCTATTATTATTTGTGATTCTTTTCATCAGTAAGCTTGATATCCATTTCTTAAGCTACTATTATTTTTTGTGATATTGAAAATTATCACAATAATTATGAAATTTTAGTGCCACTAACTTTTGATATGATAAAAATCTTATTAAAATTAATATAACTTGACTGTGAAGTATATTGTTCGATAAAATGACTCTTTATGATGATATAGGCTAACATTTAGCTCATCGCCCACCCCTATATATTCGCTATTAGCAAGAAGACATGTTGACAGGTTAGTGTTAATCTAACAGCATGTGTAAAAATGTGTTTCATGCTTATCCTAACCAGATCACTAGAAACATGAAACATCGACATCTGCTGCTGGAGATAATGAGACTGAGCAAGGAGATAACGTTTCGGTTGAAGTTGATGCAAATAATAATGAACTGAGACAGACTTCTGCAGATCAACCTGAGATCAGCTGCCTTGCATCAACTTCCTCTCCTACCCTGCACGCTGTTGATATCCCAGCGTACACAAGCACTGATCCTGGAACTTGGGGTGAGATCAACGATGAGGTTCGGGAGTAGGCCTACTGGGCTTTTAAAAATCAAAAGAGAAGATTTTCAAAAACTCTTTTTAATCGCAGACTAGTGAATGGTGAAAATGTCAGACGAGATTGGCTGCTCTATTCCCCATCTAAGGGAGCCATGTATTGTTTTGTTTGCCGGCTGTTTGGTGTAAATGACAAGAACGCCCATTCAAAATTTGGATGCGCTGATGGCTTTAATGATTTAAGCATGCAAATGAACGGATTGTCGAGCACGAGGGATCTGAGTCACATCGCAAATGCATGCTTGTGTGGATTTCAAGAACTGCAGAGCAGGGTAAAATTGAAAATGAATTGAAACGACAGTATGAAACAGAGAGCCAATACTGGTCAGAGGTTCTTAAAAGAGTAGTTGCTGTTATTAAATTTATATCTGAGCGAGGACTTGCTTTCAGAGGAAACAACCAACAATTTGGATCACCCCAGAATGGAAACTACTTGGGTTGCCTTGAACTAATCAGTCAATTTGATCCATTTCTTAGAGAGCATATTGCACGATTTGGCAATGCAGGCAAGGGGACTCCTTCATATCTTTCTTCTACTGTGTGTGATAAAATCAGGATGGCCAAATATTTTTCGATAATCGTTGACTCCACCCCAGACCTTTCACATTCAGACCAACTCACTTTTATTGTCCGATATGTATCTGAAGATGGGAGCACAGAGGAGCGTTTTCTTAAGTTTCTACCCATAAGCAGTCACACTGGTGAGTCCCTGTTCAATTCAGTTACATCAGTTCTGACGGAGATGAACATAAACATAGAGAACTGCCATGGACAGTGCTTTGACAACGCCAGTAATATGTCTGGTGCATATAAAGGTGTGCAATCTCGCATACGTGAAGTCAACCCGTTAGCTGAATGGGTTCCCTGTGCGGCACATACTCTGAACCTAGTTGGAGTAAATGCTTTGAACTGTTGTCTTGAGACTTCTGCTCAAAATCCACCTGGAGGTGGCAGATTGTTACGTCCAACCTAGCAGAAAATGAGAAGGGCCGTGTTCAAACTCTGAAAACCTTGTCAAATACAAGGTGGAGTGCGCATGCACAAGCAACCAGATTCCCTGAGTACAATGTCAGGAAGACAGAAGTTTCAAGTTTGTGTGTTTAATATCGTAATTGACAAACTTGTGAGTGAGCTTGATCGGCGCTACAAATCCTACAAAGATCTGGAGCAAAGTTTTGGATTTCTGAGCAACATGTATACAATCACCTCAGAGGAACTACATTCTTATGCTATGTCTCTTCAGAAGAAATACGACACGGATTTGCAAGACGATTTCCCTGATGAAATTGCTCAATTCAAGGACTTTACAAAAAATGAAAAAAACAAAAGTGCCATAGCCTTGCTCCAGCTACTGAGGAAGAAAAACCTGCAGTCTGTGTTCCCTAATATGGACATAGCTCTTCGTATTTTCTTGACTTTGCCTGTGACTAACGCCAGGGGAGAGCATTCTTTTTCCAAACTGTCTTTGGTCAAAAAACGTCTTCGTTCATCCATGTTACAAGGGAGACTGAACCATCTTACTTTGATGTCCCTGGAAAATGACATTCTCCGATCCCTTGACTTCAGTGACATTATCAAGGAATTCTCTTTCCGCAGTGAGATGGTGGTCTAGTGGGTTAAACCACTGAACTGGTAAATCAAAGGTTGCTGGTTCGATCCCAGCAGCCACCACCAGTGTGTCCTTGAGCAAGACACTTTACTCCATGTTGCTCCAGGGGGATTGTCCCTGTAAGAAGTGCACTGTAAGTCGCTTTGGATAAAAGCGTATGCCAAATGACTAAAAAGCAGGAAACATTTTTTTTAAGGTAAGCTATTTTCTTAATTGTATATTGTAAAGGAATTGGCAACAGTTATTCTGAATGATTCTAAATTATATTTATGTAAAACAACTTCAGCAGTGTTTTAGAAAAAAGCATTTTTTTTTTCTCTTTCTCCGTCGTTGGTGACCTAAAGTGGTGGGGGGGCCCTGCAGTAACTCATAGCCCTGGGGCCCAGTGAGCTCTTAATGAGGCCCTGATCATAATGCATATATGTAATAAGGATTTGTATTTGTATTGAGTGTTTTTAGGTGATAACACTCTTGATGTGTTGTTCGGCTCGTCGCGTTTCAAGTTTGGAGTAGCATTGTAAATGTATCATGGTAAATTTGATGGTATAATGATGTAAGCGCACTAGGAGATGGCACTATGGCTCTAGGAGAGCACAATAATGTACAATACCTTATTGTACTGTGGTAAGTGTGTGTACTAATGGTTCGCTACTGATAGGGAGACATCTAAAACATTCTGGGAGGGTGGCCTGACGACCCGGGATGGGAAGCACTCGAATAGATTTTGAGACACACATAGGCCTATATATTTAAAAAATGTCATGTTAGTTTTTTCCTATCAAGACACCCATAACATTTAAGTTAGTCTGGGACTAGGCTGAACCCCTGTCCGGGAAATCGCCCCTATATGCTTATTCTGACTTAGAAAATGTCACATCATCCCTCCTTCCGATCCTTCAGATGCAGATAAACAAAATAGTATATAATGTTTACAGTAAAAGATCATTTGTTAATGTTTACATAAAGTATATATAGTTAAACTTTCAATTCATTTGATCATGCCCTTTTTAATTATCTACAAAAGATTTTAACAGAAATTATACATCGATGACAAGTTTATTTTATTTGTGCCTATGCTATGTTCTTTATATGTACTGAAACAACTTTTACATTTACATTTTTTTTAATTGCTTGGTAATTATAAGTACTTCACAAACTATTCATTTAATATTATTCATTCATTTGTGGCGAACCACAAGTACTGAAGGGACATTCACCAAGGTACTGTACCTTTAAGAGAGGGAGGGGTTTGAGAAGTGTTGTTTTTCCGGTTTCTGTTGCGCGTGTGTTTTTGTTGTGTTCTCACTTGCTGTTCAGAGTGGATTTATTAAAGTGGAGCGTAAAGCTGTCTCTACGCATCTTCGTCTCTTGTCTCCTTATTTATTACTCCACAATTGGTGACCCCGACGCGAGTAGGATACGGCATAATCATGTCACACCACGACAGTACTGAAAATGCTGCTGCTAGCAGCGCGGCTGATGTCGGCGCTACCTGCTAATGTGCAAGTTAATGGAGCGGATGTTAGCTATTCTGGACGTGGCGGATCCCTCATTCCTTTTCGCGCATGTTTTTCTGCGGCAGCTTCCGGTGCCCGTGCGCACCGCGCTAGCCAGTTCAACCCTCCATTCCTCCAGAGACTACCGGGCGCTGGCTGTGGCAGCGGACAGGATTTTCCTCGCCAACCGACAGCAGTTTGTCCATGCACTGTTGCCTCCCCAGGACATGTCTGCCCGGCTTGGCTCCCCAGCAGACGACCTGGACACTGCAGCTGCCGTGACGGCCCGCCGACAGCGTGAGGACGGGTGGTGTTATTACCATTCCAGGTTTGGGGCTAAGGCCAAGCAGTGTCGCCAGCCTTGCAGTTTTAGGGCCCTGGGAAAAGCCAGGGCCGGCGCTCATTAACAGCTATGGGCGCTGGCCGTGACTGCAAGCTGTTGTTCATCACCGACACCTTGTCCGGCCGTCGGCTGCTGGTTGATTCTGGGGCTCAACGCAGCATCCTGCCCACGACTGCTGTTGACACTATGGCTGGCGGGCTTGGCCCCCCGATGGACGCCGCCAACGGCACTCCCATTCTTACCTATGTGTGTATCGGCGGGCGGCGTTTCGACTGGGATTTTGTAATGGCCGCTGTATCTACGTCGCTCCTGGGGGCGGATTTCCTCTGCGCTTACAGACTGCTGGTGGATGTTACGAACTGCCGCCTTATCGACGCCCTGTCTTTTGCTTCGTACCCCTGCACGCTTGGAGGGGTGCGGGCACTTTGTCTGTCGAACACGCTTGCCACCGGGGACTTTTATCAACGCCTGCTTGCTGAGTTCCCTGACATCACCACGCCCAGGTTTTCATGGGCGGTGGCTAAGCATGGCGTGGAGCACTACATCACCACGGTTTGCCCCCCAGTCTATGCGCGAGCCCGGCGCCTCGACTCTGCCAAGCTTGTGATCGCCAGGGAGGAGTTCGCTACTATGGAGCACCTCGGCATTTTGCGCCGCTCTAATAGCCCGTGGGCCTCCCCCCTACACATGGTGACCAAGGCTGATGGCGGTTGGAGTCCCTGTGGTGATTTCCGTCGCCTGAACAACGCCACCACCCGCGACTGGTACCCAGTGCCGCACATACAGGATTTCTCTGCCCACCGGGCTGGCGCCACCGTTTTTTCAAAGGTGGATCTATTGCGCGGTTACCACCAGGTGCCTGTCCACCCACGGGATGTCCCCAAGACCGCAGTCATCACACCCTTTGGCCTTTTCGAATTTCTGCGGATGCCATTCGGCCTCAAGGGTGCAGGGCAGACATTTCGACGCCTTATGGTCTCTGTGATGAGGGACATGCCATTCCTTTTTGTTTAGTTGGACGACATTCTCGTGGCCAGCGCAGACGCAGACGCCCACCTGACGCATCTCAGGCAGCTATTCGGCCGGCTCAATGAGCATGGTCTCATTCTCAACCTGGCTAATTGTGAGTTTGGCCGCTCGTCCATTACTTTCCTCGGCCACCACGTCACCCCACAAGGGGCCGTTCCCCTCCCTGCCAAGGTGGACACCAATCGGCAATTTCCCACGCCCACGGACTGTGAAGTCCTTGCAGGAGTTTCTGGGTATGGTGAATTTCTACAACCGTTTCCTTCCCCATGCGGCCCAACTCATGCGACCCTTATACGGCGCCTTGAGGGGTGGGAGGCCGGCGGACGTGTTGGATTGGTCACCTGAGATGACTGATGCCTTTGATGCTGCCAAAACCGTGCTGGCCAACGCTACTCTGTTGGCGCACCCGTCTCCGACCGCCCCCGTTGCTCTTACTTCGGACGCTTCTGATTATGCAGTGGGGGCTGTGTGTGAACAATGGGTGGGTGGCGCCTGGCAGCCGCTGGCCTTTTTCAGCAGGAAGCTTCGTGACAACGAGAGGAAATACAGCGCCTTTGACAGAGAGCTCCTAGGTCTTTTCCTCGCCACCCGTCATTTCCGTTTATTGTTGGAGGGCCGGCATTTCACGGCTGTCGTTGTCCACAAACCGCTCACATTTGCAATGGCGAAGTCTTCAGAGCCATGGTCTGGTCGACACTTGCTGGGGCCGTCCACTTAGACTGGGTCCGTCCACTTAGGCCTCGACTATGCTGCTATGGCTGGGGACCAGGCCACGGATGCTGAGCTGCAAGCCTACAGGACAGCCCCTACGGCGCTGATCATGGAGGATTTGGTTTTTGACACGGCCAACACTACACTCCTCTGCGATGTCTCCACTGGCCAACCGCGCCCAATGGTACCTGCTGCCTGGAGGCGTAGAGTTTTTGATGCTATCCACGGCCTTTCCCACCCAGGGGTGAAGGCCTCTACCAAGCTGCTGGGGGCGAAGTTCGTCTGGCCAGGCCTGCGGAGGGACGTCAGGGCCTGGGATGCTGCCTGTGCCAGCGTGCAAAGGTGACCCCTCATACTAGGGCTCCTCTGGCAATCTTCAAAGTACCAGAGCGACGTTTTGATCATGTGAATGTTGACCTGGTTGGCCCACTTCCTCCCTCCCGTGGTTACACCTACCTCCTCACCATGGTGGACAGGACCACCAGGTGGCTGGAAGTGGTTCCCCTGTCCTCCACTACATCAGCGGAGGTGGCCCGGGCGTTCATTATGGCTTGGGTGGCCCGGTTCGGTACACCGTCCGACCTCTCCTCGGACCGAGGTCCGCAGTTCACCTCTGAGCTGTGGACTGCGGTCGCCAAGGTCCTGGGGGTTAAGGTCCACCGTACCACAGCCTATTACCCACAGAGCAATGGACTTTGCGAAAGGTTTCATCGTGATATGAAGGCTGCGCTAAGGCCAGCCTTACGAGCTGCGACTGGGCTGACTGCCTCCCATGGGTTATGCTTTGCCTTCGCTCTGCCCATAAAGAAGATCTTCAGGCCTCATCGGCTGAGCTGGTGTACGGCCAGCCTTTGCGCGTTCCGGGGGAGTTTCTTCCAGATGCGACGGCCCAGTGGTCGGTGGACTCTCATCGTGCTGTGTCCCGGGACATTGCTGATGCTTTTGTTCCTATTCCAACATCTCACCATGGCCTTCCCCAGTCCTACGTGCCTAAGGATTTACCGTCGGCCATGTATGTTTTCATCCGCCACGATGGCCATCGTACCCCTCTGCAGCCCCCCTACGATGGACCCTTCCGCGTCCTGGTGGGGGGGGTCTAGGAACTTCATTGTGGATATGGGCGGCAGGCCTGAGCGGGTGGCGATAGACCGTCTGAAGCCTGCTCATGTGGATATTGGCGAACCACTTCAACTGGCCCAGCCTCCACGACGAGGGCGCCCACCTGCGGCAGCCCCTGCCCTGCCCCTGGCTTTTCATCCTTCTCCTGTTAAACGAAGCCGTTATGGCCGCCTGATCCCCCCCCTGTACGTTGACTTTCTTACACTGTTAAATCTGTTGTTTTTTAGCAATAGTGACTCCTATGTTTAATTACTGGTGAATTCTGGGGGGGGCCTGTGTGGCGAACCACAAGTACTGAAGGGACATTCACCAAGGTACTGTACCTTTAAGAGAGGGATGGGGTTTGAGAAGTGTTGTTTTTCTGGTTTCTGTTGCGCGTGTGTTTTTGTTGTGTTCTCACTTGCTGTTCAGAGTGGATTTATTCAAGTGGAGCTTAAAGCTGTCTCTACGCATCTTTGTCTCTTGTCTCCTTATTTATTACTCCACACATTCATAATCACAGTCTGTAAAGTATTTTGTTAGTTTTGAAGACTCTTTTTACATCTTATCAAAATGCATGTGAATAAAAATGGGTGTTGGAGGGTGGGAGACAACTGAATAACTGATGATGATTTGCTTATGTGGAGTAAATATCAATTGTTTGACAAAAAGAGGCAGAGTAGGGCAGGTGTTCACACACAAGCACAGTTGCACACGCCAACGCCTCGGAGTCAGAGAGCGATGGCAAGAGCAACTAGTTCAAATTTAGCTTTCGCAAACTGGAAATAAGCACTACCCTCCCTCGTTAACCTTAAAGTGATGTTGGGGACAAATGTGGGCAAAATTATTTTGTTTTCTTAAATGACTTTTTTTATCTTAATCTGGGGCATTTCCCTAACAACGAAATAACTCGCTGGTTGACCACCGTAGTACGAAGAATCATTGGGGAAATTACCAATGTAGTTACGACTGTCTCCCAAAACCGTAGTAACTCTGTCGGAGATCAATTGTTTGAACCAAGTTGGTTCAGCAATCTAGTTGATGATGCCATACAGGTAGTGGAGTAATGACGTCTACTAATAAATACGTTCAGATTGAATTAAGGGGAAAAAATGCTGTAAATAATATACATTGCATATAAACGGCGACTTGAGTTATCCTATTTTGTTATTGTAATACAGTTCAAAGTAGGGAATGAAGGAGGCTCAAACCGGCGAACATTGAACAACTTTATTTAAAACAAACAAACACCCAAATGAAAGTAAAATGCCACACAAACATAATAAACCCAAATATAATGTCCAGACCTGGTCCTCTCTCGCCGTACACTCCTGTCGCTCCTCCATTTATGCTTCCGATCTCCTCCGTGAGAAAAGCGGAACCGGTGCAACATCATTCCCTCACGGCTCTTGTCCCACCTTGCTCGTTACAGATATGTATTGTTTTATTTCACAATATTTCATAAGTTTCCTCATACATCACTCAGCCCTAGTGCACGTATGTCCTGTTTTTTTATTTTAAAAACAGTGCTTTTATTTTCTTAATAAACTAAAAGATGTAAAATACAATTTGTTTGTATTTTGAATTATAGATATAGAATGCACTTCATGTTGCTTGCTTAGTTTGTTCAAAGGCAAATTACATGTAGTCTACATGTTATAATAAAAAGGAAGTATGCTTCTAACCACAAATCTACACCTGTAGTTCCATTCACGCAACTTTGCGATGCTGTTGCGATTGATCGTTGGGATAATGGTTTCGGGAAAAACTTAAATTGTTGAACTATGCTGGAACGACGGTACAATGTTTTGGGGGTATTCACCCCTGATTGGTACAAGATACCCAATAATGTGTGACTTCATTCAACAATGTTAAGTTGGAATATAAAAAAATCCCTAGTGAACTGTTAGTGCCCATTTGTTGGCACCCTTAGGAAATGAATGGGAAATGATTCAAATATAGATTATATTTGTTCAATATCCATCAATACATTTTTTCAATAGCCATCAATAAATCAAAAATAACTTCTCATAAGGACAGTAAATCGCGTTCCCGCTCATTCTGCTTCACAACTTCTTCCTGGTGGATCATTTTTCGTAACTCTGTCCGGTCAACCACATCTCTCACAACATTCAAAAAACAACTAAAACCCAACTCTTCTGTGAATACCTGAAAAAATTAAAACTAACCTTTTGTCTCAACAGGTAGTGGTCTAGCTTTTGTTGAAACCAGTAACTTTGTATTGGCACCTAATGTATTATGGCTCCTGTATGACATATTGCTTGTTGCTCCCTAACTCTTTGTAAGTCGCTTTGGATAAAAGCGTCTGCTAAATGATTAGAATGTAAACGCGGGATGGTTAAAACTTTCAAAGAATTGGCATTAGGTGGTCAATTCACAACAAAGGTCTTTCGAGACGGATTCTTTGACTGCTTCAGTATGTCATCAGACGGCAAACCAACCTCTCCTAATGCAAGATCATCACGGTGATGATCTTACAGCCCCCAGGCACCTTCAGGATTACATATTGACTTTCATCACTGACCTGCCCTTTCCTCCAGTCCTGTTTAGAGGGAGTCAGGGGAGTAGAGAGGAGCAGCAGCCGCAGTGAATACAAGTCAAGCACATGCAACTTCCAGCCAAGATGTATGACAAGACATGTCCAGTCCAAGTCAAGCAGACTTATTGACTATGGACTCATTAAGTAAATTAACACAATCCGTGAACGAGAAGGAGAAAGAGGAGACTTTTAAAATGGACAATCTTATCAGGAAATTAGATCAGCTTAAGAAACGAATGCAACGCAGAGACTAGATGATGGAACGCATCAAATCATTCTTCAGGGAGGAACAGGACAACAAGGACAATGAACGGGTAAAGGCTGTTGCATCAACACAATCTTCTAGTTCATCAACCCCTTCACCCTTACTCTCACAGGACACAGTGCTACATGTTGAGAAACGGGCTGCTGTAAACAGCCTGTTTGTTCCAGTCCAACCCAAACGTCAACACACTATAGGTTTACTGTATACCCCCTTCTCCTCCGGCACAGCTTCTCCTGTCTCACATTGCTCACAACTACAACTATATGAACATGTTTCCTCTCAGTCTCCCAGAATTCTGCCCAGTCAGAAACGAGCTGTACCTCATGACGCTGAATGACCATTTTACCCCCTTCATCAACAGCAGCTGATTTCGCCAGCACCAGCCTATCCGCATCCCATGGGATCGGGTAGCTATAATGCAACACCGTATTCGCTCAGACAGCCGATGAACGCACCAACTTCGACCAATTATGTCCCTTCGTACCAGACAATGATGCCATCAACATTACTCTCCCAAAATGTGATCCCTGGTTTAGTCCCGTCACTGAGCACTGCAGCTGCTGCAACACATCTGATGCCAGTCCAGACTGTAGCTCCACCAGGTGGTAGTATACCTCATGACAATGGACCTAAACCCAAGATTCCAGACTTTACGAGTGACAGTGAAAGAGAATTTGCTAATATCAAGCTAGCACTGGACAATTTGCTTGATCCTTACCCAGAGCTAACAGAGAAGTACAAATACCATGGACTACTGGAACATCTTAAACTGACTGAGGACAGACCTCTTCTTCGCTTCATCTGATCAATCTGCACTTTGAGAACCGTCCAGACGTCTATGAATGGGAAGTCTTGCCATTTGGTACAACCAGCAGCCCGCGTGGTGCCATTTTTGCTGTGCAACAGCTTGCTCAAAATAACAGGTGGTGCAGCAAAGTTTTTATGTGGACAACTATCTGGCAAGCTATCCAACCATATCTGAGGCTAGGCTAACAGTTGATCCGTTGTGCAGTCTGTTAGCTATGGGTGGTTTTGACCTCAGACAATGGGCGAGCAACCAACCCTCAGTGGTCTATCATCTACCCACAGAAGCAAAGTCTTAAGCTGCAAAACAATGGCTTGGATAGAACTGGACTGTTCCAATGGAATCAACCTTGGGTCTCAGGGGGAATTGTGCAGCTGACACACTAGGATACCAATATCGTCCCATCAAACATGCAACAATAACAATGAGAACAGCCTATCAAGTGCTAGGAACACAGTATGACCCATTGGGGTTCATTGTGCCTTTCATCCCACGAGCAAAAGCGCAAGTTTTACTTTGCCTGGACGTTGGAGTCAGGGACCATCGTTTCTAAAGCTTAGTTCTAAGCACTGGCCAAAGAGACCTGAACCGGCACGATCAGAAGAGTAACCCGAGCTAAAAAGTGTCACTATCTGTTGTCTAACCAATTCGAAACCAAATCATACCCTTCCTGATGCCAGTCAGTTCAGCACATGGAAGGAGTTAGTGGAAGCAACACGGCAGGAATGTCAACAAGTGACAGTTGATTCGGTAAGTACTTAGCACCTTGTTCATCGTTAAGCAGAGTTGATCCTACTAAGAAAATGTCAGGCTCAGAGCTTCCCTGAGGAGACAACAGCCCTCAACACACCTATACCAAACCACAGCCGACTAATATGTCTTGCTCCAAAGCGGGACCCAGGAACTTATGTAATCAGAGTTGGAGGACGATTACGGAGAATGGAAAGCCCAAAAGTTGAACAGATTCACCCTATAGTGCTAGATTAGCGGCATCCAGAATCAATGCTCCTCATTAAAGACTTTGATGAACGCTTATTGCACCCAGGCACAGAGAGAGTGTTTGCAGAATTACGGAGACAATACTGGATCTTGAGGGGGCGCCAAGCTGTTCAACACCACCAGCTTAATTGTTCATCCTGTCAACGGTGGAGAGCTCAGCCTAAGATACCACAAATGACAGACTTGCCACAAGAGCGGCTCAGACTGGACTGCTTCGGCCCTTATCATTTTAAAAGAGGCAGAAGGGTTGAGAAATGTCGGGGCGTCATTTTCAAATGCCTCACCACAAGAGCTGTTCACATAGAGCTCCTCAACTCTTTGGATGTGGATGCCTTTTTGCTGGCTTTTTGAAGATTCATAGCCAGACGTGGCAGACCAAAGGAGCTCAGGTCACACTGTGGCACAAACTTTCGTGGTGCAGAGCGAGAACTGCGTGAAACCTTTGCTGCTATGGAATCCTGACTAAAAGAGCAGCTGAACGATTATCAGATGCTCTTCAAGTTCAATCCGCCTATTGCTCCTCATTTTGGTGGAGTTTGGGAACGAGAGGTTCCCTTCATAAAAGCTAGTCTACCGGTGGCAGTTGGAAGTCAGTCAGTTTCAGAAGATGTCCTGTCTACCATTTTGGTAGAGGTAGAGGGCATTTTGAATTCAAAACCCCTAGGATATGTCTCCACAGACGTTGCAGACCTTACGCCAAACCTTCTCCTCATGGGGCGGCGAGATGCATCCCTTTTGCAAGTGGCTTATGCCTTAGGAGAAATGGGGCGGCACAGATGGCGCCACTATCAATACCTTGTGGATCAATTTTGGACTCAGTTTACAAGAAATTACTTACCCACACTACAGATACGCCAGAAGTGGCAAAGGCCATCAGACTCTCTGACACTTGGAGCTGTGGTTATGATAATTGATCCACAACTTCCAAGGGCTCAGTGGCCCATTGGGAGGGCTACAAAGACTGTGGTCAGCAATGATGGATGTGTGAGAACAGCAGACGTCAGTGTTCGAGGCAAAGTGTATACCAGTCCGCCTTATCTCGTTGTCAGCCTTTTAGGATGAAACCAAAGACTCTTAAATAATTATCTTAACTTGCACATGTGCTGCTCAAATGTAGGGGCGGCTCCTGTGAATTATTTATATCATATATTGATGCGTTGGGTTTGTGTATGGTGGGAGCTTTATTATGTAAATATTATGCAAATATGCACCACGCAATATCCATTGTGATACGTGTTTAACGTAAATTACGCGTTATTGGTTACGCATACAGAGCTGACAATGTGAAGCAGTTTACACATGTGCAGGATCTCTATGTGCAGGGCAGAGTTACTGACGAAGTAAGTTTGCTCCATGACTTTGTAATACTGAATGTTTAAACTGCTAATCTGTTTGTTCATTAACCCTGTGCTGTTGTTGGTGGTTCGCGATCTTTATGATACTTAATTTATCACGTGAAACGCACGTGAAAGTGACGCTAGCATAGCGGCTAATCTTGCTAACGTTTCTGATATCTAATGTAAAAATATATTTCGTACAATATATATTCTAGATTAGTTATATTTTCATATCGTAATGAGTATGTTTGTGTAATGTACATTAAGTTGTTATATGCACCTTCTGTTTACATCCCGTAATTACTAGTTCCATAATGGCACGCTAATTGATAGTTGTTATCGTTTCATTTGAAATGCTCTGTTTTACTGGAACAGTATGCAAATATTTGTTAGATATTGAGTTATTTATTTCTGTTTATTTTTCATTTCAGAAACTACCTCCAATGCATAGCAGCATGTGTATATTCTATGTGGTCAAACCCTGTTAATAAATAAATGGTAGAAAGACATTTGATGACTCTGACTTCCTGATCAGAGTGCTGAAGTGGTTAAGACTTTCAAAGAATCGACATGTATTTAGAAAAAGTAAAAAAAAATATATGTGATAACCTTGCTTTTTTTTACAGTTTTCATGTTTCTTGTCAGGCTGTCAGTCTTTTACATCGCTGTTTGATGTCTTTGTCACTCCCGAGGTGTGATTTTATTGAATTAGAACCGACACTTGACTAAATGAGCCACAATACATTTAGAAATACTTATTTAAAACAAAAACTGTGGTCTCTGTCTTTTTGATATAGCCGTGGAAAAATTAAACACATAAATACAATATGTATAAAATAGGTATTAAGCTTGTTACAAACTTTGATTTAAAAAATCCACAGGAATTCAACAGAGCAAAAGAACCACACTGAATTACGTTTGTTAAATCACTCTGCTTGATCACTCTGCTTGGATAGTTTTTCGTCTTTATGCCAAACTTTTAGGTCTTTAGCCGGCATAGTTTAAATTCTGTCTGCCTGGCGGGCTTTTCATAATGGTTTCACATGATGTCTGTCTGCGGAGAGTAATCGGTCTATTTTGGCTGTTCATCAAACGCAGCAAAAACAAAATACAAAAGAAAAGTTCACAGAAAAAGCTAAAGTCAGAGGAAAGCAACGTGTGCGCGCTACTGTTCTATTGCAACCCTCCCACGTCTTGCCAGGAACAAAACTGTTTAAATTGTTAACATCTAAATAAAATAAAATTTGCACTATATTACCACCTAGTGGTGCAACTGGGTAACTACTACCTTACATGCATATTAACAACCTGTTATAGTAATTTAAAGGTTACATTTATTTTGCGGCTTTAGACAAATTGTATTGATATTGTGCTCTTGCTGACTCTCAGTGCAGCAGGGTGATGATAGGCAGTGGGTTGGCAGTTGGACTGGAGATGTCCTTTGCTCTCCAGCACCCACTTCACTAAGGAGGAGAAATCCTCTTTGGGACCATCCGCTGGAAGGCGTGCCTTACATCACTCGGTCAGGCCGTGATAAAAACAGCAGAGTAAGTAATCCAGGAAGTTGGTGTGCAAAAAGTGTCATTCTCCAGTGGAAGGTCTCCCTGATCTAAGCAGAGTAGCTGGGGAAGCCATTCGAGTAGAGGGGAGACAAAAAAAGGAATAAACTAAAGAAAGAAAGACGTTGCAAAAATCTTCTTGTTTGGGTCGGGTATTCTGTCACGGGATGCTTTATATCCAAAGCACATGCAAGATGGAGTATAACAAAAACAGGTTGAAATAGTGAATCAACCGAAAACACAGGGCCAAACACACCACGTTAACATAAGTATAATACCAGACAGAGAACAGATGAGAACACACGGTTCAAATACACATGGTTAACAAAGGGAACTAAACAGCTAATCGGGGGACAGGCGAACACAATGATCAATGAACGAACTAGAAACTAGGTCAAACTGAAACAGAATGAATAAACAGACAGAATGTAAAAGCACTATGATGCATGGATCTGCTAATAGATACAGTATACATGCAATATTATAAAATATAATAAATTTGATATTTGATAAACATTAAGAATTTGTGAGAAGCTGAAGTGCAGAATGATGTCATAAAATTGTTGATGTGTAAGTGTGCACTAGTTTAATAAAAAGTTATCCTTAAGACTAATATACTCTAAAATGCTATTCCTAAGGATATCCATAAGATAAAGCCAAACAAATAATTACATTCTGTAATTTACAATGTTGAATATATATATGTTTTATTTGTTTTAAAAACAAGTATGATTTTCTTGTTGTCATATTTGTATTATTGTTTGTTGTATTTTTTTGTATAGTTAATATCTTTATGGTGAAAAATGACCTGGACATGTTTTTGACAGGCTTTGTGACATTCACCCATTTACATCACCCATAAGGAACTTTTTCCATTCATTTCTGAAGTGAACAGATTTCAAGAAAAGAGACATGAAAAAAATTTCAGCATGTTACATCAGATTTGCTGCACTGTGGGACCAGGGGCATTCAGATTCAATTTGATAAAAAAATATGTTTCACCATATGTTTATCCAATATATGTCAGCCCTCATGAATGCAGTACTGACCCAATGATTCAGATCTTAGATTTAGCATACAACTAATCTTACAGTGCAACTGAATCTACTGGAACACTCATTTTCTTAGTAATCAACGGCTAAAAATCAAATATTATCAATTAATTAATTTAGTGTTTACAGCCACATTTAGATTAAAAGCATTGCAAAGGCTAGTAATATTCACAAAACCTTATAAAGATGACACATTTATAGATGACTGCATCAATTAGGCAAAAAAGTCAGATCAAGGCTACCATCTTTTTAAACATTGGGGGGACCAAACCAGTAAGCTTGGGAGGGCTGGACTCTGCCTGCTTTGGAAGTCACAAAAAAATGTATCTGTTTTTATATATTTCAATTATATTAATTATTATTTAATATGAGGATTTTATTCAAAGAATCAGACTATTCAAATATTGGGCGGTCTTTACCCCATCAATGTCTGTGGTGGTTAAGGCCCTGGTTCAGATCATCACATTTACATTTGTTCTTTTGTGTTGATTGTTACAAATGAAATACATAAATTGCATGAAATTTTGTAGGTAATGCACGTGATACTTTTTTTTAAACTGAGTGTCTGTGCCAATTATAGCTATTCACATTGACAAGAGATTTTGGAGCATATAATGGAGGGACTGTTAGAACATTTACTTTATTTTAATTTCTTCTAGCTAAACAAACAATATCCTGATGAAATCCTTCAGCACAAGGAAAACCCACAATAAATCCATCTAGCACCCCCTCAAATATCTTCCCCACATACAACTACATCTTGAGTCATACATATATACAGCAAGATCTCTAAACGCTTATCCAAATAATAAATTGCCCAGGCTCCATCTCTCATGCTCCCTTGGTTAACAGCAGTGACACGACAGCACATGTATGTCATGAATATTATGTAGCAAAAAAAAAGATATCAATCAGTTTTGGAGCATTTTATGCTGTGCAACACAAACACACTAGCTTTGCAACGCATAAACAAACCAAACAAGACATTGTGTATTCTCAGAAGGCTAGAGAAGCGTTCAAAGCACCAAACGATTTAACATCAAATTCTATTTTTAGTGAATCCATCCTACACAGCAGTAAGAGAAAATCCTGCTGCAGTCCTACAATAAAATGGACGACATGGGTAAATAAATAAAAAACAAAAAGGGGAAGATGCTTACCTTGTTGTCTGCATCTCCTCATCCAAAGCTTGGAAAGGAACAGAAAGATAATATTGAAAGGAAAAAGCGCTTGGGTTTTAAAGCTCCCAAAGCTTCATTCTGCAGTCTGAGGTACATACAGGCAGACACTCTCTCCCTCTCTCAATCGCTCTCTTTCTGTCTGTCTAATCATCGCTCTCTCGCGCTCTCTCTCGCGCTCTCTCTCTCTGTCTCTCTCTCTCTCGATATAATGTACGAAAAGGGGAGAAATCTGGACAGATTATGTGCAAATCGAAAACACAGTCATAGCCAGAATGCAGATATATAACATCACACATGCCACCCACTCCTATCTCCTCCCCTAGAGTATCTTGAGATGCAGGGAGAGGGCGAGAAAAAGAGGGTGGGAGAACAAATGTGAGAAACAAAGAAAAAGAAACCAGCTGGGCTCATCGGTTGATGAAAAAACTGGAGGGATGAACAGGCACAACAGTTCTAACATCTACTGTGTGCTACAGCTACCCCTTCTTTCTGCTTCCTCTTCATGAATAATGCAAGAGTGAGCTTATGGCAGAGGAATTCACATTCTCATTCATATTTAGTGTGCATCAATGACCAAGGGTTATTTCCCCAGGCCTGCAGAAAGCATGTGATGCAATATAGGTTAGCACATTCAGGCAGGTTAAACATTATATAGATGTTTAAGGTACAGAAAAATGTACTATATAAGGACCTTTTGCAATAGATGTACACTCACTTATTAACAAACTGAGGCAACTAGGTGGGGCTCAAGGGCTGGGCTATTTAAGCAACGTCCCAAAAGAAAGTGCTCCTGTACTAAAAACCAGCACACAGTTATAAAATTAGTTCTATATCAACAATCATAAATATCAACAAACAAAAATTACAGCACTGTTTGAAAACATAAACTAACTGTGGTGTAATATTGCGTAGGCGACAATATATTTTCCAGAAAAAGCTGAGGGGAGGATGTTTGAGGGAACTGATTAATGGATGTTCCACCCAAGCCATCAAACTGATGTTTTTAAAGAACTGACATCCAGGGTCAAAATGCTTTTTCAGATTTTGACTAAAGATTCCGAAGGGTTCCCTTTAGAGGGAACTCACACTGTGTCACCAAAGCAATAGAGAAAACATCTGATGTATGTGTGTCGAATAAACTTATAATGAGGTAATAATCGGGATGCTGTGCGGACCAAGAGTACAAAAGGACATCTCAAATAAGCAAACTCAGCTTTGTGTGCCTCAGCAAGTGACTGCGTATGTGTGTTTGAAGCTGTGTTCCTCCCTGTCCATGCTATATTTGTGTGTGTGTCTGGGGGTGCAGAATGCACAATTAGCTCTCGAAGGACTTGGCAGTGTGCTGCGCTCCCGCAATAGCGCTCTTTGATAAGGGTGGCTGGGCTCATGTTTCCACAGCTGAAGCCCCGCTATTGCCGAGGCGGAGTTGTTGCTATTTGACTGTAGCAGAAGAACAAGACACCATCATCAGATATGGAACAAAACGATCTCGTACAGGACAGCAGAAACAAGTGAATTTTAAAGGGGAGACAAAGGGAAGAGCTGAGGCCGGAAAAATCAAGGGTGGTGGAGTGTGTTTCATGATTAACAAGAAATGGTGCGACCCCAGGAATATCTCCATTCTGTCGCGTTCCTGCTCGCCTCATCTGGAACATCTCTCCATTATCTGCCGCCCATTCTATTTACCCCACAAGTTCTCCGCAGTCATCGCTACTGCCGTTCATATTCCACCTCAGGCAGACACAAGCTTGGCCTTGTCCAAACTCCACGAAGAGCTCAGCGGCTACATCAATAACCACCCTGACGCTGCCTCTGTCATTGCAGGGGACTTTAACAAAGCCAACCTCAGGAAGGTAATGCCGAACTTCCATCAGCATGTATCCTGTCCAACCAGAGGACCGAATACACTGGACCATTGCTACACTCAGTTCAAGAATGCCTACAAAGCTCGTCCCTTGCCACCCTTCGGTAAGTCTGACCACGCGGCCATTTTCCTCACACCGGAATATAAACAAAGGATCGTTCAGGAATCCCCGGGGGTGAGGGAAGTGACGCGCTGGTCTTCCCACTCTGAAGCTATGCTGCAGGCGTCTCTTGATGACGTCGACTGGGACATGTTCCGGGCGAGTTCAGCTGACGTCAGCGAGTTCACGGATGTAGCATTAAGCTTTGTTTACATGCTAACTGACCAAGCCACTGAAACGATAACAATAAGGACATTCTCTAATCAGAAACCGTGGGTGGACAGAACAATCCGGGCTGCGATTAACCAACGCACTGCCGCATACAATGCTGGTCTTTTGTCAGGAAACATGAGCGATTACAAAGCATCATGTTATGCTCTCCGACGGGCAGTTAGAGCTGCTAAACTCCGATACAGAGAGAATTGAGTCACATTTTCAGCTCAATGACTCTCGACCCATGTGGCAGGGACTGAAGACCATCTGTTCCTCTGGAAATAACTCCTCCGCCGAGGTGAAAGCAGATCCATCGCTGGCCGAAGAGTTAAACATCTTCTACGGCCGCTTCGATCGCAACGGCGGCCCGACTCTGCCGATCGACGCGTTAGGTAGCAGCAGACAGAGCAGCGATGTTGATCATGTTATCACCGTGTCGGAGGACGAGGTTCGGAGAGAATTAAGGAGAGTAAACAGCAGGAAAGCCGCGGGACCTGATGGGATTACCGGTCGCGTTCTGAGATTGTGCGCCGATCAGCTTGCTGGTTTGTTTACTTCCATCTTTAATGAGTCCCTTGCTACCTCTGTGATTCCCACCTCATTTAAGAAATCTGTCATCATCCCTGTGCCTAAGAACAGTAAACCCTCTTGCCTGAATGACTACCGTCCAGTTGACCTCACATCAACAGTCATGAAGGTTTTTGAGAGACTTTTAAAGAAACACATATGCTCCTCCATACCTGCTACCTTGGACCCTCTTCAGTTTGCCTATCGCCCAAATAGGTCTACTGATGATGCCATCTCTCAGGTACTGCACTCCTCCCTCACACATATTGACAGCAAAAATGGCAACTATGTCAGACTGCTATTCATTGACTATAGCTCAGCTTTCAACACTATAGTCCCCTCCAAGCTAGCTTTCAAACTTTCAGACCTCGGCCTAAACACTACACTCTGTGACTGGATCCAAGACTTCCTCACCGGCAGACCACAAGTGGTGAAAATGGGCCAGTTCACCTCCAACTCCATCACCCTGAATGTAGGAGCCCCGCAGGGCTGTGTTCTGAGTCCCCTGCTCTATTCTCTCTACACACACGACTGTGTGTCCTCTCACAGCTCCACTTCTATCGTCAAATTTGCTGATGATACTGTGGTTCTGGGCCTCATTTCCAACAATGATGAGACGGCAAACTTGGTTGAGGTAGAGAGACTAACATCATGGTGCCAGGACAACTGTCTATCTCTGAACGTGAGCAAAACTAAAGAGCTGATTGTAGACTTCCGGAAGAGACAGCAGCGGCCCTACACTCCTCTTATGATTAGCGGGACCCCTGTGGAGAGGGTGAGCAGCTTCAAGTACCTCGGTGTAAACATCTCCGAGGACCTGACTTGGACTGCACACATTTCAACACAGGTCAAGAAAGCCAGGCAAAGACTGTACCATTTGCGACAGCTGAGGAAATTCAGGGTCTCTCCAGCAATCCTGAAAAACCTTCTATTCAGGGGCCATAGAAAGTGTATTGACTCAGTGCATCTCAGTGTGGTACAGTAATGCCACAAATCAGGAACGCAAAGCTCTGCAGAGAGTCCTGCGCCTACCTGAGCGCATTTCTGGGTCTGCCCTCCCCTCTCTGCAGGACATCTACCTCAAACGCTGCAGAAGCAGAGCTGTAAAAATAATCAAGGACTCAAATCACCCCGGTAACCGTCTCTTCATCAAATTGCCATCAGGCAAGCGCTTCAGAAGCTTGATGGCAAAAACTGAGAGACTGAGGAGGAGCTTCTATCCTCAGGCCATCAGGCCCCTAAACTCAGTCTCATAACATCCTCAGGACTCATTTAATTAACTGTAACACCCATCATTATCCATCTTACATACCCAGTACAACCTGTTTGCACATTTCTTTTACACATCCCTGTTTATATTGATATTTATTAAATCCACAGTAGACTGTTTTGCACATTCTAGTTTATTGCACATTTTACTCCTTATTTTATTGTTTTTACTTATTATTATTATTTTTTTAATCTTATTCCTACCTATATTTAAATATATGCTCCTGTGTTATGTATTATCCTTTATTTGACTGTCCATTGAGCGGACCTGTCCTGACCTCCATTTCACTGCTGATTATACCCTGTATGATTGTGTATGTGACAAATAATAAACTTGAACTTGAAATTGAACAACGGATAATTAACGATTGGCAGGTGTGGGTAATGAAATGCTGAAGGGAAGCTAACGAGGAAACGAGAGGGGTGGGACCATAGACGAGACACGAGAAAGCACATGGCATGCCAATATATAAACAATGCCATTTCTTTCTCACACTAAACAAGTGGGATCCGCCATGATCCTGCCACTAGACTAGATAACCATGACCAAGGAGGCAGAATCAGACAGTTTCATGTTTCCATCCTTTCCCGACAATACAGGGAGTTTCTGGGGTCCTTTTTGGGTGTATAGCGTACCTATATAAGGTTCTTGGCTTTATCACAGCGCACCTTAATGAAATATACAGATTTCTTGGAGATGCTGGCGGTCAAGCTAGGTCCTTCCTAACCTAAGGGGTTTGGGGTACTGCAGGGGTTCGGTACATGAAAGACACTGAAATTTAGGAATAAATAATGAAAATCAATAAGTCAATAAATTATGATAATAGTATTGTTATATGAGATTAGGACTACACAAATATACAAAAAAATAATTCAGACATTTAAAACGCATTTCAATTTATAAGTTATTTTTTGTTATTTTTTGAGACCCGGAATCAGGAGTAGTGTCTGGGTGCAAAATAATGCAAGTTAGGAGAGGTTGCAGTAAATGTTACAAAAAAAAGAAATTGTTACTTAAGAAATTTACATAGTTGCGTAAAGCTACATACAGAAATGTTTATAAGCAATACCGTTTATTACCTTATTTTGAGTTTATTTGATACACGTCCTTCAGATGAGGTCACGAGAAGGCGTTCCGATGATGACACAGCTTCTCATTCCCTTCTAAGGGAACCGGGTTACAGGTGTTACCTGAGATTATTTTTTAGGAGTGACATGCACTGATCAATTTTTCACTAAACTTGTTATGTAAGTTAACAACGTGTTGTTGTGTGTGGTCGCTAAAGCAAGAAGGAAGGTACACATTAAATATTATTTTACAGTTTTTTCAACTGCTAACAAGCAAGTGTTCAATACTGAAGCCACATTTTCAAAACCCTTTTCATAGTCTGCATTACAATTACATTTACTCATTTGGCAGACGCTTTTATCCAAAGCGACTTACAAGTAGGAGAGCATATAAACATTTCATCAACAAGCTAAAGAGTTCCGTTAGTTAGGCCATGCTACTAGCAGCATTAATGATGGAGTAAGCAAAGGAGAGAATGAACAATATTTTTTTTTTAGACAGGCAGACAGTTATTGGTTGGACAAATAAATGCAGAACAGGTATGTTTTGAGTTGTTTTTTGAAAGTTGTGAAGGATGCTTTAGTTTGGGTGGAGGCTGGCAGTTTATTCAACCACAGGGGAACCAAATGAGTATAGGTTTTTGCAAGTGATTTGATGCCTCGCTGTGATGGAACAACCAGACGTTGCTTATTTTCAGACCGAAGATGAGGGGATGGGATGTAAACCTGAAGTCGAGTCAGACGAGACAGAACAAGTTCTAGCTGTTGTCCTACTCTGTGGTTGGGAGGGGTGTTAGGCATGTGAAGGTCAACAATCTAAGAGCTTAGAAGTCGGCTGCTTATGGTTTGTCTTGGTGGATGTGGAAGTCGTCTCGGTTATGTCTGTAACCTCAGTTCCGTGATAGAGGGAATAAGACGTTGTGTCGAGCCGACAGATGGGGTTCTCCCTTGAGAACCTATCAACTCTAACTACTATAGAAGAGGCCAATGAAATTTGGCTAATGAAATTTGCATGCCGGTCTCTGCCCCCGGATATGTGGTATAAAAGGAAGATGGCATGCAGCATTCATTTACCTTTTGTTCTAAAGCGCCTGAGAGCCTCTCACGACTACAGCAGAGGACTACTACTCAGGATCTCCTCGTCCCGTCTAGAGACCAGACATGGAGGTTCCATGAAGGGAGGCATCCGTCGTCACCACGACGTGCCTAGCCACCTGCCCAAGAGTGACCCCAGTCCCGAGAAAAGGTCATGGAAGACCAGGGGGTTAGGGTGCGTTGGCAGAGGGGCGTTATCACTATGCGCCTGCTGCCGGTGTGCCACGCTCTCATCGGAACTCGACTCTGTAGCCAGTGTTGGAGCGATATCTGGTATAAAAGGAAGATGGCATGCAGCATTCATTTACCTTTTGTTCTAAAGCGCCTGAGAGCCTCTCACGACTACAGCAGAGGACGATGTGTGTTGTGGCATGTGTTACAACGCCACAACATCCCAGCGCTTTCTTACACGTACAAAAAGTATGAGCATATAACCCCGGTTCTGTCAACCTTGCACTGGTTACCTATAAAGCATCGCATTAACTTTAAGATCTTGCTTATTACCTATAAAGCCCTACATGGTATAGCGCCGCAGTATTTGAATGAACTTCTATTGTATTACAGACCTCCACGTACATTACGCTTTCAGGCGTCCTGTCAGTTGGTAATACCTAGAATTTCAAAATCAAGTGCAGGTGATAGATCCTTTTCTTATCTAGCGCCTAAACTTTGGAATATTCTTCCCTGCACGGTCCGGGAAGCAGACACACTCTTTCAGTTTAAATCTAGACTAAAGACTCATCTTTTTAATCTTGCATACACTACACCTCCATAATATTAATCCTCAGAGGATTTAGGCTGCATTATTTAGATCAACCGGAACCAGGAACACATCCAACAACAAATGATGTACTTGTTGCATCAAAGAGTGCAGAACAGTACTCTACTCTCAGCCAGTCTTGTCTCTTTGTTCCAAGGTTACCGCAGGATGCAGTTCATGCCCAGACCTGATGGCGGAGCTGAGAATGGGAAGCGGTGACCTGACAAGAGCTAAGAGGATAGAGCTGGATAAAGGACGCAACAACTTTGTTTTTCCTACAACATTTCAAATGCTATTAGATTGTTAATGATAATCTTAAATCCTTAACTTTTATATTTTTATCAAGCCTTGTTGTGCAAGCACTGTTGAGCTTGTGCAGAGGCAGCAGCTTTTGCCAGAGGGGAACTGGAATCCCCTGGTTGGGCCTGGGTTCCCCTGAGGTTTTTTTCTCGATGGGAGTTTTGGGTTCCTCACCACCGTTTGCATATTGTTTTGCACTATCTGCCTGGCCGGGGGGGCTGCTTTAGAATTCATACTTGTTGAGTTGAGTTGAGTTTCTTGGAGAAAGATGGGTACACCGTGACCGGTAAACTTTCACGGACGGAGGCCTTAGCTCTCTACTGGCGAGAGGCCGTCTGGATCGGGTTTACACTGGGTGAGTGCGACTTCCTTAATTAGGGATGCGCTGCAGAGGCCACTTCCTATCCGGGGGGAGGAATACTGTGGATATAGATATGGTCTCGCCCTTAGGGGAGATCGCATGGAACATGTGGACTGAGTAGTTAACCGCAAGGGGGAGGTCCACCTGGGGGAGGTCATGGGTTACCAGGAGTGGGAACCATTTCATGGGGATGCATCAGACGGAACAGTCCACGGAGGGTGCTTGCCCACGGAGACGTCCAGTCCAGTAGCACTTATCTCCGGTTAGAGATAACTGTGATAGTTCATATGTTTTCCCGGCCTAAGGGGGAAGGCTGTTCTGCCTAGTCGACCCCCAGTGGGTGCTTGCTTAGTGATGGATGGGATGCCTGTTCTTAACCACATGGTGGGTAAAAAGGGAGGTAGATAGCACACTGACCCAAGCTGCTGGAGGGTGGGGAGGTGCTTTCGCAGGCATACGCCCTGCCGGATGCCAGTCCTACATGTCGCCATGCAGGACGTGGGCTGACACCGGGTTTGGGTTTACGCGAAGGTAGTAAAACCTTGCGAAGGTGTTGGGCGTAGCCCAGAGGCGCCTCTGGCCAGTGCCCAGGAGCTGGCTATACCCCGTGTGGATTGAGTCAGCACTGCCAATGGGTACGGGAGATCTTGTGATCGGTATGCCTCCGCGACGGCATCCACAATCCAGTGCGTCAGTGTCTGTTTGTGACAGCCCTCCCCTTCTGCTTTCCTCTGAAACAGACAAAGAGCTGGTTAGAGCTCCTAAAGCTCTGCGTGCGGTCCAAGAAGATGAGCAGAGCTAATACTGGACACAACACGGATGGGGTTGGGTCTCCCTTCCCAATGGGAAGCGCCTGCAAGTTCACCACTCTGTCCCGGAAGGGAGTCGTGGGAACTTTGGGCACATATCCCGAGAAGGCGGATTCCTTCTTCTCGCGCCCCTTAGGAACCTGGTGATCAGGTCGTGCTGCCCTAGAGACTTTCTATCAACTGAGTCATGACGAGTGGCGATAGTGGCTACATACACCTTCAGTGTGGAGGGGGAGATGTTCGTCTCCATTCTCTCACATGTAAGAAGAACAACCAACGTTGAGAGAGACACTAGGACAAGACGAGGCGCCATTTATAGGCGTTTAACCGCCTAGTAGATGGGGCCCTCGCCTGGGTTATGGTCTCCACCACAGAGGGGTTAGCCTACTCTGATCTCCTCGTCCCGTCTAGAGACCAGACATGGAGGTTCCATGAAGGGAGGCATCCGTCGTCACCACGACGTGCCTCGTCACCTGCCCAAGAGTGACCCCAGTCCCGAGAAAGATCATGGAAGACCAGGGGGTTAGGGTGCGTTGGCAGAGGGGCTTTATGGCACTGCTGACGGTGTGCCACGCTCGGAACTCGACTCTGTAGCCAGTGTTGGAGCGGTCTCATGTGCATCAACCCCGAGTGTGCCAAGATAAGCCAGTCGACGAGATCGTTCATTACCTGCACACCTTTTTCCCTGAGGGGAGAGAGGGCAGCTTCCACGATCTTTGTGAAGACCTGTGAGGACTGGGAAAGTCCAAAAGGGAGGACTCTGTACTGATATGCTCGCCCCTCAAACGTGAACCGAAGGAACGGCCGGTGTAAAGCGGGAATCGAGACATGAAAGTAAGCGTCCTTCAGGTCGATTGCCACAAACAAATCCTGACACCTGATGAAACAGCAGCTTGTGAAGGTGCGTGGTCCGGATAAGCAGATCTAGAATGGGGCGCAGCCCGCCGCCTTTCTTGGGAAGGAGGAAGTACGGGCTGTAAAACCCGCTGACCATCTTGGCTTTAGGGACGAACTCAATGGCCTGTTTTTGCAGAAGAGTGGCGACCTCTGCCCCAAAGTACAGAGGTGTCCCTTGCTCTGACAGAGGTGGAGAGGATGCCCCCAAACTCGGGAGGTTTTCTGGCCATCTGGATTGAGTAGCCAAGACAGACCGTCCTCAATAGCCACTGAGACAGTGTGGGCAACTCTTGCCAATCTCCCAGGGACAGGGGTCAAGGGGACGGTCTGCTTCACCATTCCCATGAGGGGTGGTTCGTTGGCTGGCGGAGCTAACCACATCTCGCGGGGGGTCACCCAGGGAGGACGTAAACTCTCTTTGTGAGTAAGTGGGCGCCAGGCCCTGAGAAGAGCCCGGCTTTGAAGACGAGGCAGGAACGGTCCCGTACAGACTGATCAGAGACGTGGCTGTGAAGATCGGGCCTGATGTTGTTTTCCCCGGGGTCTTCCCTTCAGGGACGCTTCTTGCGAGAAGGTTGCTGAGGGGGTGGAGGTTTCCCCCTCAACCTCCTCTTCCGGGGTGCAGCCTGCGCTGGGGGAACAGGAACCGGAGTCGATGTCGAAGGGGTCCTGGGCTGCTGGGAAGCAGACGTTGCAAGAGATCTCGAAGGCCTCTGTCACGCGGTGACGAAAGGGAAGCGGAACTAAGTCCCGCTGGAATTGTGTTCCCCCCGGGACGGTGTCGCTTTAACACCGGTCCACCTCCGGGTTGCGCATTATGTCACCATAACAACGCTAATGACGGATTGACATCTGGTGCGGAGAGTTTGATGTTGGGATCTGTGAGAGGATTGTGGAGGCGGAGTAACCATATAAAAAGGAAGTACAGAGACCATGAAGGCGGTGATTCCTACTGGTTGTTCGTTCTCCCGGTTGTTCTTCCTGGTTGACCTTTCTTTGGAAGTGTTCCCCTGAGAGAAGTGGATTCCTTTGACGGTTGGGTTGGCGTGCGAAGGTATCTGAAGATTGTTGCGGGGTTTGGCTGTTAGGTGAGACCCGATCCAACCCGACAGTGGAAGGAGCAAGCGTTGGGTGAGTGCTGGCTCTATTTGCACTTAGAGTGGATATGCAGTGCCTGAAGTGGTGTGTTTGCACAATAATTGCTTGAAGTGAAGTTACAGAGTGTGGGGAATATATACAGAGTTAATGCCGTACGCTCACCACCTCGAAAGCCCACCACTGTCACCGTAACAAAAACCCAGGCGTTCCGTGTGAAGATTCTCCCTACCTGCTGGAAGATTGTGTGTACGTGTATTAACTTACTCTGCTGTGCAGCTTGCAGGATCCTCCGGGCCAAGCGCCGTATGTGATGTCGCTGTGAAGAGAGGTGGACATCAGAAATATTCCTTTCATCGTCTTGACCGAAGCATCTCCCAGCCGTAAGCCCCCTCACTCGTTCAAAGAACATATACCTGTTGTTGAACTACTTACTCTGCTGTGCAGATTGAAGGATCCTCCTGGCCAAGCGCCGTATGTGATGTCGCTGTGAAGAGAGGTGGACATCAGAAATATTCCTTTCATCGTCTTGACCGAAGCTTCTCCCTTACCGGCCACGTACAGGCACGAGCTGCCGAAGAGAACTCCACGCCCTCCCGGCGTCCGAGGTCCGATCCCGTTCTGGTTGGGAGACACAGAATTAGCACTGAGGCTTTTAATTGATTTTAACTAAATAAACCTTGTCAAACTTTTACTCTCTCGTCTGTCTGGTTTTCCTGGTACGCTCCTCGAGGTGGTCCTGGGTTTCAGGGGTGGGTGCAGTCTGGCTTGACCCCCCCGACCTGTGACACCTCTGCACGGCAAACGACAAAGAAAACAACATTTATATGTGGTGCTGATAAGGGAATATAGCACTTTAATCATTCCGTCTTTGTTGCAGGGTATTTTTGGGGGATCTTAACAGTTGGAGGTACCAAACCCATTTCTCAAAACCCTTCTCGTTTGGCTCTCAGCGGAGGCGGTCGCATTTTTTCACTCCCCGTCCTTGCCCTTATTTTCCCTGCTTTGTCTCCTGTCTCGTCTCGTCTCATCTATTGAGAGACTCTCTCTGCACTGCTCTCCAAACTTGGATAATTATGGATCTGATCAACTGGTCTCTCAACGCAATTGACACCATTTTCTCAACAAAAAGCTTGGGTTCGGGGGAACCTGTCTGGCCTGACGGAACGTTCGCAGCTGGCTACACAATGGACACGTGGGACAGAACGCCGTTTGTGTGTCTGGCGGCTCTTTCCGTGGAGGACATCGAAGATATCTATCTATTTGAAACAATGATAACAGGTCTTGTGATGATTGGATTAGGCTTTGCCCTGGGTAATCGAAAAATTCATGAAACGGGAACAGCTGTCCAAAGCATCACAAGGCTGCCCGTATCGATTGAAGCTGTGGGAAGAGCGGTCAGCATTGAGACAGAGTCTATTAGCCGAAATACAGTTGAAAGAAAAAGTATCTGAACCCTTTGGGCTTACTTGGATTTCTTCATAAATTGGTCATAAAATGTGTTCTGATCTTCATCTAAGTCACAACAATAGAGAAACACAGTCTGCTTAAACTAATACCGCACAAACATTATACGTTTTCATGTTTTTATTGAACACAACATGTAAACATTCATAGTGCAGGGTGGAACAAGTATGTGAAACCCTAGGCTAATGACTTCTCCAAGAGCTAATTGGAGCCAGGAGTCAGCCAACCTGGGGTCCAATCAATGTGATGAGATTGGATGTGTTGATTAAAGCTGGCCTGTCCAATAAAAAACACAAACACCAGTTTTGAGTTTGCTGTTCTGAAGAAGAATTGTCTGATGTGAACCATGCCTCGCACAAAAGAGCTCTCAAAAGACCTACGATCAAGAATTGTTGACTTACATAAAGCTGGAAAGGGCTACAAAAGTATATCTAAAAGCCTTGATGTCCATGTGTCCACGGTAAGACAGATTGTCTACAAATGGAGAAAGTTCAGCACTGTTGCTACACTCCCTAGGCGTGGTCGTCCAGTAAAGATGACTGCAAGAGCACAGTGCAGAATGCTCAATGAGGTGAAGAAGAATCCTAGAGTGTCAGCTAAACACTTACAGAAATCTCTGGCATATGCTAACATTTTTGTTGACAAATCTACAATAAGGAAAACATTTAACAAGAATGGACTTCATGGGAGGACACCACGGAGGAAGCCACTGCTGTCCAAAAAAAACATTGCAGCACGTTTGAAGTTTGCAAAAGAGCACCTGGATGTTCCACAGCACTACTGGCAAAACATTCTGTGGACAGATGAAACCAAAATTGAGTTGTTTGGAAAGAACACACAATGCTATGTGTGGAGAACAAAAGGCACAGCACACCAACATCAAAACCTCATCCCAACTGTGAAATATGGTGGAGGGGGCATCATGGTTTGGGGATGCTTTGCTGCCTCAGGCCCTGGACGGATTAGTGTCATCGATGGAAAAATGAATTCCAGAGTTTATCAAGACATTTTGCAGGAAAACTTGAGACCATCTGTCCGCCAACTGAAGCTTAACCGAGGATGGACGATGCAACATGACAATGACCCAAAGCATAGAAGTAAATCAACAACATAATGGCTTCAACAGAAGAAAATACGCCTTCTGGAGTGGCCCAGTCAGAGTCCTGACCTCAACCCGATTGAGATGCTGTGGCATGACCTCAAGAGAGCGATTCATACCAGACATCCCAAGAATATTGCTGAACTGAAACACTTTTGTAAAGAGGAATGGTCCAAAATTTCTCCTGACCGTTGTGCAGGTCTGATCTGCAACTGTAGGAAACGTTTGGTTGAGGTTATTGCTGCCAAAGGAGGGTCAACCAGTTATTAAACCCAAAGGTTCAAATACTTTTTCCACCCTGCACTATGAATGTTTACATGTTGTGTTCAATAAAAACATGAAAACGTATAATGTTTGTGCGGTATTAGTTTAAGCAGACTGTGTTTCTCTATTGTTGTGACTTAGATGAAGATCAGAACACATTTTATGACCAATTTATGAAGTAATCCAAGTAAGCCCAAAGGGTTCACATACTTTTTCTTTCAACTGTATGGTTGTTATTAGGGAGATCTTAACAGCTATTGAAAGGAAAATTGATGGTATAGGAGATCAGAATGGACAATGAGGGTTGCCGTGACATTTGGTATACGGTTTCCGACTAAACAATACGGTTTACGGTTTATGGTATACGGTTTCCTGGCCTCTTACGATTGACAGGCTATATCTGTACTGATCATTAAGTTTTGATTGGACACACCTGGACCTCATCACTTCCTGTTTGCTGAGAGAGCGTGGTTTGAGACAGAGCTCCGTCAAACTTTTTCTAAATATATCGTTTATTCCTGTTATTTCTTAATATTTATATTGTAAATTGATAACTCACAGAGGGTTAAACCTATCCTTAAGTGTATCCCATACCAAATATCGTCATATAACGCACAGATAGATTTGTTTTATACGATCATTCGCTATTAGCACTCAGGCTGTTAGCATTCCCAGCCTTTAGTTTCTGAATATTGCCTTTACTGCTTAACTCACTGTTCTCATTATGACACCACTAATGGGTAATGATTCAGATATGTGTTTAACGTTACCTTTGAGTACAGATGATGAATCTTTCTTCGCACTTCAGTCAGAACTGGAAGTATTGGAGAAGCAGATCCACGATCTACTCGAGAGGCAAACACGTCTGCAAGAACGTAAAACGGCGATGGAAACATCCCGGGCTGACGCTCGCAAAGCTGCGGTAAGTGTTCGACGTGATTGTAATACTCCTATCACTTCTACTCCGTGTGTTTCTATGCACAGAGCCCAGGCTTCAAGATCACGACGAGCCGAAATGAACTTCACTCCTGCACCTGCACACACACGGCGGAAGGCGAAATCCAGGACCGGAGCGATGACCTCTCCCCCACCGCTGCGACCGGTCTTCGAGATTTCTACGAGAAATCGCTTTGCCGCCCTCTGCGAGACGAAATCCAACGCTGTGGTCATCGGAGACTCAATCGTCCGGAACGTACGCGCCTCCTTCAATGAAGGTAAGTTTTCCTGGCGCCCGTGTTCTCGATGTGTCTGCGCAGGTAACTGCGATTCTGAAGGAGGATGCAAGAGTAGGCGCCGTAGTTCTGCACGCGGGGTGAATGATGTGAGAATGCGGCAGTCGGAGATCCTGAAGAGGGACTTCAGGAGTCTGGTCGACACTGTTCGCAATGCATCGCCCACGGCGAGGATCATCGTATCAGGGCCGCTTCCAACTTACCGACGAGGGAACGAAAAGTTCAGTAGACTATTTTCGCTTAATAATTGGTTAATGTCATGGTGTATTGAACAGAAGCTGCTCTTTGTAAATAATTTTGATCTGTTCTGGGAGCGACCTAGGCTTTTCCGCCCCGACGGGCTGCACCCCAGCAGCATTGGAGCGGAAATTCTGTCTGACAACATCTCAAAGACGCTACGCACCATTTGACTAGTAAGTACAAATTTTAACTACAGTCTGTGTTCTTCTCACCCAACTGTTAAGAATGTTACTGCTTTCAAATGCATAGAGACTGTGTCTGTCCCCCGAATAATACAACCAAATAATAATTTATTTAAAAGTCAGAGAAAAAATCTTATCATGATTAAACCAAAAGACAATATATTTAATGAGCAAAACCAATGCCTAAAGTTTGGGCTACTTAATATTAGATCACTAAATCCAAAAGCAGTTATTGTAAATGAAATGATCACAGACAACAGTTTTGATATACTTTGCCTCACTGAAACCTGGCTTAAGCCAAATGATTATTTTGGTCTAAATGAGTCTACTCCTCCAAGCTACGGTTATATTCATGAGCCACGTCCGGTTGGTCGAGGTGGTGGTGTCGCAACAATCTTTAGAGACTTTCTTACCGTTACTCGGAGAACAATGCATACATTTAAATCATTTGAAATGCTTGCGTTGAACATAACAGTTCCAAACAAAAGTAAAAAATCATTGGTCTCTCTTACATTGGTTACTGTGTATAGACCCCCTGGGCCTTACACTAATTTTCTGATAGAGTTCGCAGACTTCTTATCGGATCTATTGGTTAACGTCGATAAAGTACTGATTGTTGGAGATTTTAATATCCACGTAGACAGTGCTAACGATCCATTAGCTGTGGCGTTTAAAGAACTACTAGACTCTTGTGGTGTAACACAATACATCAATAGACCTACTCATCGCCTTAATCATACCCTAGACTTGATTATATCTCACGGAGCCGATCTAACCAATATCGATATTATACCTCAAAGCGACAATGTTTCCGATCACCATCTTATAACATGTACACTGCGCACTGCAGAAATCAGTTGTATATCTCGTTATCGACAAGGTAGAACAATCACCTCAACTACTAAAGATAGTTTCGTAAAGAACTTGCCAGATCTGACTTCTCTAATAACCTTTCCAAGTAATATAGAATCGCTCGATGACATGACCAGCAACATGGGCACTATTTTCTCTAATACATTAGAAGCGGTCACACCTATGAAGTCAAAAAGGATAAATGAAAAGAACATAGCACCATGGTATAATAACACCACTCGCGCCCTAAAAAGAGAAACGCGTAAACTGGAGCGAAAATGGAAACAAACCCAATTAGAGGTCTTTAAAATTGCATGGAAAGAGAGTACAAGCTGTTACAAAATGGCACTAAAAGCAGCAAAAGCCGAGCACTTCCGTAACCTCATAGAAAATAACAAAAACAATCCAAGGTTTATATTTAGTACAATTGCTAAATTAACAAACAAACAGACTCCACCTGACCTGGGTATTCCGCCGCACCTTGGTAGCAATGAATTCATGAAATTTTTTACCGAGAAAATCGAAATAATACGAGACAACATAGCTAAAACCAAACCTCCAAGTTTGTCGGAAGAATTATTTTCAACCGTCACCCAAAAAGAAAAGCTAGAGTGTTTTTCTCCTATAAATCAGGAAGATTTAATTAAAATTATTGCAACATCCAAACCGACGACATGCTTATTAGACCCCATTCCGACTACTTTATTAAAAGAGTTACTACCTGCTGTAATTGAGCCCATTTGTAACATAATCAACTCGTCTATTAATCTAGGACATGTCCCAGGACCCTTTAAGCTGGCTGTAATTAAGACTCTTATCAAAAAAACAAATTTAGACCCAAATGAACTTGGAAGCTATAGACCGATTTCAAATCTCCCGTACTTGTCTAAAATACTAGAAAAAGTAGTGTCAACTCAACTGTGTACCTTCTTACAAAATAATGACATGCACGAAAAGTTTCAGTCTGGCTTTAGACCGCATCACAGCACTGAAACTGCGCTCGTTAGAATTACAAATTACCTTCTTATTGCTTCAGATAAAGGTAACATCTCACTATTAGTCCTGCTTGACCTTAGTGCTGCTTTCGATACTGTAGACCATAAAATACTACTAGATCGTTTACACCATTATATCGGTATTCAGGGACAGGCCCTGCAATGGTTCAGATCTTACTTAACAGACCGATATCAATACGTCCATTTAAATGGGAAATCGTCAAATCTTACGCAAGTCAATCATGGATTACCTCAGGGATCGGTTTTAGGACCCTTGCTTTTCTCCATATACATGCTGCCCCTCGGCAACATTATTAGAAAACATGGAATTAGCTTCCACTGTTATGCAGATGATACTCAGCTATATATCTCATCAAGACCAGATGATTCCTTTAAGCTATCCAAACTGGCAGAGTGCATCGAGGACATAAAACATTGGATGACTAGTAATTTCCTCCTTTTAAACTCTAGCAAAACAGAAATATTACTTATAGCACCAAAATTAAGTAAACAGAATATCTCCGATTACAGCCTGCAAATTGAAAGCTGCACTGTTACTCCAACAAATACAGTTAAAGACCTAGGCGTTATATTAGACGGCAACCTGTCATTTAAAAATCACATCTCAAATATCACAAAAACAGCCTTCTTCCACCTTAGAAATGTTGCCAAATTACGAAATAGTTTATGTGTTGCAGATGCAGAAAAGCTTATTCATGCATTTGTGACCTCACGGCTTGACTATTGTAATGCTCTGCTTAGTGGTTGTCCTGTATTATCGATAAACAAACTACAGTTAGTTCAGAATGCAGCTGCCAGAGTTCTTACTAGGTCAAGAAAATACGATCACATAACCCCAGTTTTATCATCGCTTCACTGGCTACCCATTAAGTATCGCATTGATTTTAAAATATTTTAATTACTTACAAAGCCCTGAACGGTTTAGCACCTACTTACTTAACCGAGCTTTTATCACGTTACAACCCATCACGCTCGCTGAGATCTCAAAACTTAGGACTTTTGACAACACCTAGAATAACAAAATCCACCAAAGGTGGACGAGCTTTCTCATACGTAGCACCTAAACTCTGGAATAGCCTTCCTGATACTATTCGAGGGTCAGACACACTCTCCCAATTTAAATCTAGATTAAAGACACATCTTTTCAGCCAAGCTTTCACTTAATGCATAGTTAATGAACAGCAGCTACCCTAATTATTCTCTTTATTCTCTTTCCGCCTCTGCCTCGGGATGCCCATCCCGAGGTAGGAAGAAGTTCCACCATGTCCAGACGACCGACAGATGCCCATCCCCAATTTGAGATTACACCAGATACAGCTGCAGACTGACTGACCATCCCAGCTCCATCTAAGGCAATTCCACCAGCTGCCAAGAGAAATATGACCATCGGACCATCCCAGCTCAGACCACTACATCCCCAACCAAGAGCAAAGACGGACTATTTGTCTTATTAATGCTGAAGTTACAATATTTGGTATTAAATGCTAAACCTAAACCACACGTCAGCAGTCTGAGTGCAGCTATGACACGTCAGAGGGGATCTGGCCCTCCCGGTTGAGCCTGGTTTCTCCCGAGGTTTTTTTCTCCATTAATCAATCATTGGAGTTTGGGTTCCTCGCCACAGCAGGGCAGTGTTGGCCTGCTCACCGGGAGACTGCATTCATTCATTTATTTATTTATTTATTTAGAAATTAGATGTTATTTATTACAATGAACTTACTCGTTGTATAAATACCATGCACTGTGCTGTGTTTTAACTTTTCTGTTTTTCCTGTTTGCCCCTGTAAAGCTGCTTTGAAACAATACACATTGTGAAAAGCGCCATATAAATAAACTTGAATTGAAATTGAATTGGACAATCGCAATCTAATCTTTTTCGGCATTCAGATCCAGCAATGGCCCTGGACAAGGCCGCAGCTTGAATATTAACCCTCTGAGAGCACTGCAGTGAGACGCTCTTGCGTTCATCCCCCACTCTACAGACTCAGAACTATCGCACACACACAAATACAGAAATTGCCCTCACCCGATCCCACGCTTTGAACCGCCAGCCTGACAAGCAGGTCTGTGAACGGTGCTGTAATGACACTGGACCGGATGGCTGCTTCCGGAGCTGGATTATCTTATCCTGGTGCAAGTCGTGTCTATGGTGTATTATGTGTATCTGATTTTCTCACCACTTTCCTCATGTTATGCTGTATTTTTCTTCTTAAATCCATTTCGTTATACTGTACTTGTATAAGTGTAATCACAATAAATTGAATTTACTTTATTAATTATCAACATTATAAACAATAAAGACAGATATTCTTCTTGGTTATGTTACCCGGAGTTAGAAAAGATCGGCACGGTTTCTACGCTGTCGGCTTGTTAACAGTTGTTGAACAGACTTTCACAAGAGTAAAATAGACCTTGCCTTTAGGCCTATGCTTGTTTTCCTTATCAAGAACATGTAAAACAAAATAAACAATATAACACGGAATGTCAATATACTAACTGTACCTTTCGTTTTATTCTTTTTTTTTTTTGGTAAGTTTTTTTAGCATTATCCCGTTATGCGTAGGTTTAAATGCAGTTTTTATTTATTTTTCTTCATTTAAAAAACTACATACATGATAAAATGTTAATCCCCTGGGATCGAACCCACAACCTTGCGTTGTTAACACAATGCTCTAACCACTGAGCTACAGGAAATCTCCATGTGACAGTCAGTTCAGTCTTACTTCAGAACATCAGAAATTGGTAACTCTGAATTTCAGACAATTGATCACAAAACCTAGGAAACGCTTTGCCGCCCTCTGCGAGACGAAAAGCAATGTTGCGGTCATCTGAGACTCAATCGACTTCCTTCACTCAAGGTAAGGTGACCAGTCACTGTTTTCCTGGCGCCCGTGTTCTCGATGTCTCTGCGCAGGTAACTGCGATCCTGAAGGACGACGCTAGCGTCGGAGCTTTTGTGCTGCATGCGGGGGTGATTGATGTCAGAATGTGGCATTCGGAGATCCCGCAGAGGGACTTCAGGAGTCTGGTCGATACTGAACGTTATGTATCGCCCACGGCGAGGATCATCGTATCAGGGCCGCCCGCTTCCTACTTACCGACAAGGGAATGAAAAGTTCAGTAGACTATTTATGCTTATTAAATGGTTAAAGTCATTGTGTATTGAACAGAAGCTGCTCTTTGTAAATAATTTTGATCTGTTTTGGGAGCGACCAAGGCTTCTTTCGCCCGATGGCCTGCACCCCAGCAGCATTGGAGTGGAGCTTCTGTCTGACAACATCTTAAAGATGATACTCACCATTTGACTAGTATGTACAAACTTTAATCATAGTCTGTTTTCCTCTCACTAAACTGTTAAAAATGTTACTGCTTCTAAATGCATAGAGCCTGTGTATGTCCCCCGAATAATACAACTAAACAATAATTTAAGTAAAAGTCAGAGAAAAAAACTTATTGTGATTAAACCTAAAGACAATATAATTACTGAGCAAAACCAACTACTTAAGTTCGGGCTACTTAATATTAGATCACTAAATTCAAAGGCAGTTATTGTAAATGAAATGATCACAGAAAATAGTTGTGATATACTCTGCATTACTGCAACATGGCTGAAACAAAATGATTATTTGGGTCTAAAGGAGTCTACTTCACTAAGCTATGGTTATATGCATGAGCCTCGTCTGGTTGGTCGAGGTGGCGGCGTCGCAACAATCTTTAGAGACTTTCTTACCGTAATTCGGAGAACAGTGCATACATTTAAATAATTTGAACTTCTTGAGTTCAACATAATTGTTCCAAACAAAAGTAAAAAAACATTGCTTGCTCTTACATTGGGTACTGTGTATAGACCCCCTGGACCCTACACTAATTTTCTGAAAGAGTTTGCAGACTTCTTATCGGACCTACTGGTTAACGTTGATAAAGTATTGATTTTCAGAGATTTTAATAACCATGTAGATCTTGCTAACGGTACATTAGCAGTGGCATTTAAAGAGCTGCTACACTCTTTTGGTGTAGCGCAAAACATCAATAGACCCACTCATCGACTTAATCATAAAATAGACTTGATTATATCTCACGGAGCCGATCTAACCAATATCGATATTATACCTCAAAGCGACGATGTCACCGATCACCATCTTATAACATGTACACTGCAGACTGCAGAAATCAGTCGTATAACATGTTACCGATAGGGTAGAACCTCAACTACTAAAGATAGTTTTGTTAAGATCTTGCCAGATCTTACTCTTCTAATAACCTTACCAATACATACAGAATCGCTCAATGACTTGACCAGCAACATGGGCACTATTTTTTCTATACATTAGAAGCGGTCGCACATATGAAGTCAAAAAATAGAAATGAGAAAATCATACCACCATGGTACAATAACACCACTCACGCCCTAAAGAGAAAAATGCGTGAACTGGAGCGCAAATGCAAACAATGCCAATTAGATTTCTTTAAATTTAAATTGCATGGAAAGAGAGTGCAAACTGTTATGAAAAGGCACTAAAAGCAGCAAAAGCCGATCACCTCCGTAACCTCATAGATACTAACAAAAACAATCCAAGGTTTTAATTTACTACAATTGCTAAACTAACAAACAAATAGACTTCACCTGACCTGGCTATTCCGCCGCACCTTGGTAGCAATGAATTCATGATTTTTTTTAACAGAGAAAATCGAAAACATATGAGACAACATAGTTAAAACCCAACCTCCAAGTGTGTCTGATGAATTAGTATCAACTATCGCCCCAAAAGAAAAGCTACAATGTTTTTTCACCTATAAAACAGCAATATTGAATTAAACATATTGAAAAATCAAAACCTACAACATGTTTATTAGATCCCTTTCCAACTGAATTATTAAAAGAGTTACTACCTGTTGCAATTGAGCCCATTTATAACATTATCAACTTAATTATCAATTATTCTAGGCCATGTCCCAGGACCTTTTAAAATGGCTGTAATTAAGCCCCTTATCAAAAATCCAAACTCAGACCCCAATGAACTTGGAAGCTATAGACCGATTTCAAATATCCTGGACTTGTCTAAAATACTAGAAAGACTAGTGTCCACTCAGTTGGGCTATTTCCTACAAAATAATGACATACACGCAAAGTTTCAGTCTGGCTTTAGACTGCATCATAGCACTGAAACTGCACTCGTTAAAATTACAAATGACCTTCTTATTGCACAGATAAAGGTAACATCTCACTCTTAGTCCTGTTTGACCTTAATGCTGCGTTCAATACTGTTGACCATAAAATACTATTACATTGTTTACACAATTATACCGGTATTCAGGGACAGGCACTACAATGGTTCGGATCTTACTTATCAGACAGATATCAATATGTCCATTTAAATAGGGAATCGTCAAATCTAACGCAAGTAAATTATGGATTACCTCAGAGATCGGTTTTAGGACCCTTGCTTTTATTTGTAGGGAGTGGGGGGGCTCGTTGGTTGTGGTTGGCCCGACTTTAATTGTTGGGGCTGTGTGGGTCTGGTTTGTTCTTGTTCTGTGGTCAATGTCGGACAACAGAGGAACATGGTTACAACATGCAATTACTAATTTCCCTGGTTGTTCCTCTGTTTTCTCGTGTCGATCGTTGAGTGGGACCGGGTTGGACCTGCACGGTTTCCGGCGAGTGGGACTTTCTGGGTCGCGGATGGGGTCTTCCTTGTGGATATTTGCTCGGTGGCTTTTGGTCGGGGTCCTTGAGTGCAGCTATGACACGTCAGAGGGGATCTGGCCCTCCCGGCTGAGCCTGGTTTCTCCCAAGTTTTTATTTCTCCATTAATCAATCATTGGAGTTTAGGTTCCTCGCCACAGTAGGGCAGTGTTGGCTTGCTCACTGGGAGACTGCATTTATTTATTAATTAGATATTATTTAAAAGAATGATCTTGCTTGTTCTATAAACACCATGCACTGTGCTGTGTTTTACCTTTGTGTTTTTCTGTTTTTCCTGTTTGCTCCTTTAAAGCTGCTTTGGAACAATGCACATTGTGAAAAGCGCTATATAAATAAACTTGAATATTTTTGAAAGCATTGGTGAGAAGTCTCTGTCTCATCTCTAACTTAACATCTGAGGCTAACCAGAGAAACTTCTCTGACAAGTAGGAACTTATGTGATTTAAACTATCCCTTTCTATGAATGTATCTAAATGTCTAGGTTGTGTGTTGGCGCTCATGCCATTTCAAATAGTCTGTAACTGTTAGACATACAATGTTAATTCAGGCTTTGTTGGTATTTGTACATATGACGTCTATTTTTGAAATCTTAATGTTTGTCTTTAAAATTCCTCATTGTTTATATACATTGTGTGACCATAGAACACATAACACTCATTATGTTATAATTTAGACTGGTAAGCTGATGAGTCGACAAAGACCCTCTCCCCTGCCCAACTATGATTGGCCGACTCAAACTCGGAGGGTATGCCCTTCATGATGTTTAAATATCGACCAAGGACAGAGAGACTTTCTCTTTTTCTGTTGAGTGTTAGAAAGTCATTGAATTATAGGCGATGATGTCATCAGCGCACCGACATGCTCCGAACTCATCCAAAATAGCCTCCCAGCTAACAAGAGGCCAGCGGCCCTGTGGCGGACATACGGTGGCAAAGTTGGTGGTCCACTGGCGCCATATTTCTGCCGGCGGTCCGCTGCTGAGCCGCTGGTTTATCAATAATGTTTACTAGCGGTCCACGGTCGGCCCACCGTTCATAATTGTTAAATCACACTAACTAAGATGTCCTTATACACAATAATGGATCAAACATTTTCAATTGCAATGGCAAATTTATTATTTTAACAGATCAAATACACAAATGCATTACATTTATCAAATAATTTTAACCAACGTCACACAAATAGAAGCATACAGTTAACATTAATTTGTATCCATACTTATATAGTTATCCATGTTTCCAGGAAGACAATAGTAAACACAAAATAAACCAATAATAATTTTGATAATTGTAGTAGTACCACAGTAAATCCAAAAATAACCATGGTCTTACTTGCATAGTAGTAATCCATATTATAAACTGTTTTAATGGTTTTCAAAAACTATTGGTTACCACTCCAGCATTCCTGTAATATTATTATCGTAGAACTTTTAAATCAAAACCTTAGTTTGAAAAAAAAAACACATGATTTGATGGTTTTACCACAGGGAATCCCAGGTCAACTGTCTTAAGGGTTTAGCCATTTTTAAAATGTAAAAAATTTCATAGAAGCTTTACAGAAAATGCATGGTTCAATGTTACAATCAATCAGAAGTTAATCAGCCAGAGGGGGCTATGACTCACTGAGAATCATCTTCTGGCAACAAATAAAGTTCATATCGCAATAGCTCTAAGTAAATACAAGTCATGTTCTATTAAAAATAACATATTATATTTAAGTTTGCAGATAACATGTTTTGATAACAAAAAATAACAAACTATATACAAGTTTGCAGATTTTCAAGCCACTTTGTACTGGTACAATGTCTATAATGTATGTAAATTAACAAATATGTGACTGATGCAAAACATTATCCAGCAGAGTTTTGTGGACAAATAAATGGGAATATCGCAATACGAGTAACTCTGAAAAGAGTAAAGATTGTCTGTTTGCATATAGTGCCAATATTGTAACAATACAAACTGGGTTGAAAATCTGCAAACCTACGCAATGATTACAATATCTCATATTTGGTAGTTTTGTATGTCAATCGTTATTTGCCATTGTCTAAAGTTGTCGTGATTGTTGGTGTCATCGGAAGTCTTCACAAGTGATCCTGGATCCAAACTGGAGCTACTATAATCTCTTGTTACTTTAGTATGTGCATCCCTCGGAGGGAGAAACAGGAAAGCATAAGGGGAAGGATTTGCATAACTGCTGTTTGTATTATTTCAAGCAAATGATGATCATGTGCATTTTATATTTCATTACTGGAGAACAAGATTACAAGATGTGTTATGTGAATGCTTGACTAAAAAGAGGTGTTTAAATCTAGATTCAAATTGGGAGAATCTAGGAGTAAAATGCTTTCAGTGTGATGGACTACCAATAGTCCAGAGTTTTGTGACCTTACTTAGCTTTTTTTTATTCTAATACGCTGATTTGCTGCTCAAGAAAAATTCATGCGACACTGAATAATTGACCAATGATGCTGAACATTCAGCCTAACATCAGAGAAATAAATAACACTCTGGCATATATTGACACAAAAAACATCTAATTTAAATTGTGATACTATTTAACAATATTTCAGTTTATACTGTATTTTTTTCCAACCTAACTAAAATCATAACCTAAAACATTTAAACAGTAGTGTATATGTTTGTGGTTTTACTTACTAGTCATATGGTTAACATCGCTTTAAGGATGTTTTCTGACAAGAGGTCTGCTCCACCTCTGCTGCTCGGCCATCAGCGAGGAAGAATCTACAAAATAACATGCAGTTTATCACAGAGTCAAGAAAATTTAGTATGCAGTGCCAGATTCATTAAAAGAAAACAAACAAACAAAGAAAGAAAGCAAGAGTAAAGGTATATTGTATATATTTTTTTAAAAATATACAAAAATATATTTGCTAAAATTACAGAATTTGTACTATTTAGGTTTACTTATTCATTTAATATTCTAATTCAATGCCACTCGTGTTTGTATATCAAACCCTTAAAATACCTTTAAAAAATTCAAAGGAAAAAAAATTGTGGTAAATAGACGTATGGTCATATGTTGTAAAAAAAGTACATGAGGTGATTTAATGATTGTAGCTTTCTCAACTCACCTAAATTCTACCTCTCTGTAACCCCCTTCAGAAATGTTGAAATCTTGACGTTCTCCTCAAAGTGTTATTTTGTCACTCATGAAATCAGATTACAACTTTTTGACCATATCCATTTACGATAAAACATCAAAACACGCTTGAATTAGTTGCAGCACATTTCTGTACTCCATGTGAGTTGCAGAAGGTTACATCGCACATATATACATCCAATAATACATTGACAACATTTACAAAGCTATCAAAACCTCTCATCTACAAAATAAAGATGTTATAAGAAGCCCAAACTCTAATAAACAAGCGCTAGAGCTATATAATTAACACAAGCCTCTTCTGAAAATGGTTGAGATGGTAACAGACTTTTTTCTTGAAGACATAAAATATTTACTGAAGTAAATATTCAAAAGATACGTGTAAATTACAAGTAATAAAAGTGTCAACAGGGGGGCACGGTGGCTTAGTGGTTAGCACGTTCGCCTCACACCTCCAAGGTTGGGGGTTCGATTCCCGCTTCCGACTTGTGTGTGTGGAGTTTGCATGTTCTCCCCGTGCCTCGGGGGTTTCCTCCGGGTACTCCGGTTTCCTCCCCTGGTCCAAAGACATGCATGGTAGGTTGATTGGCATCTCTGGAAAAATTGTCCGTAGGGTGTGAGTGCGTGAGTGAATGAGTGAGTGCGTGTGCCCTGCGATGGGTTGGCACTCCATCCAGGGTGTATCCTGCCTTGATGCCCGATGACTCCTGAGATAGGCGCAGGCTCCCCGTGACCCGAGGTAGTTCGGATAAGCGGTAGAAAATGGATGGATGGAAAAGTGTCAACAATAGTTGTGTGTATTATTTGTGTGATTTGAGTGACTAAACTTACCTGAAAACACTGAAGAAAACCATCAGAAACAAAGCTTGCTGCTTTTCAGTTCCTGGTGCCGCCCCGTTTCCATTGAAACTCCCTCCGCTACAGTGTTTGAATGCCACACAAAATGTCCAACTCGCAACGCACACCCATCATTCAAGCAGCATTCAGGCTACATACGGGATGTATATACTACATAAATTATTAAATCTATTAAATTATCATTAAATTGCAAATTAATAGCCTTTAACAAAAAAAAAGTTTTTTATACTAAGTTTGCTTTTATTAAATATTTATTAGCCTACTATTATATTAAATTAAACTATTTAGACAGTATATCCATCCTTAAGATTACTTTGACTGTAAAAATAAATAATTAAAACATGTCTTGTAAGTTTGTCACTGCTGTACCAACAGAGGCCGAGCGGCGGAAAGCCGCTGGTGGGGTGCCACCCAAGAAAAGTTGGCAGGCCGACAGCATTTTGGCAGTGATCGGCTTGTCGACAGTATGGTCGGTGGTCCGACAGTGGTAAGCCGCTGAATCGGTGATTCACCAGACCTCGCGCATAGTAATCACAGTAACTAATATAATAACGATACTGTAACCACCTATAGATCGTAGATTCAGAACTTCTTAAAAGCCATTTGTGTGTGAATTTTCTCAGAGATTATAAAATTCTGACTTGAGAGTACTGACAGGAGCTGAGAAAAGTGCACATGGTTTAGTATACTTGACTTCAAGTTTGGAGTTGAAACTATGAAATTAAATGGGATGTATACAGCAAAAACCCTGAGTCAGTATCTTATCTCTGTAGTTACCGCTGTGATTCTGTGCCCTTATTGAGTATATTGGTTGCACCCTACTGGCCATAGTTGTAAATTAAAAAACGCCTTGAAAAGTTTACATTGTTCATCCAAAATGAAAATTAATTATAATGGTCTGTGTCATGAATATGAAGAACCACTATCTGTATTTTTTTTTATTAAACAAATGTTAGCGTTTTAAATGTTAGAAAACTGAAGTGTGATAAATGTTGTTACAGTCAGAATGTTTACATGTGCAAAATGGGCTTTTTATCATAATATAACTTTCACTGATGAATAACTACACAAAACTACACATAAACGGATAAACACACATTAGGATCTTTAATGATGTAAGCATGTAGCATATGAATAGGAGGCAACCCCCAGGGTTTGCAGAAACGGTTTGACCCAATTCATAGGCAGCCAATGATATTGACCCGTTAAACTGGAAACATCTCGGTTATGTCTTTGACCTCAGTTCCCTTTCTGTCGGTCTCTCGACGTTGTGTCGAACCGACAGATGGGGTTCACCCTTGAGAATCTATCGCTTCGACTGGTTTGAAATTGGCGAATGAAATTTCCATGCCAGACTCCGCCCCCGGGTATCCGGGTATGAAAGGGAGACGGCGTGCTGCATTCATTCACCTTATGTTCTTTGGAGCCTTCGCTTATGCTGAACAACCAGATCTAGCATTTGTGGACACATCTTGCCCACACTGCGGGCAGATGGTCATTCAGACATTGCGGTCACGGGTGGCTGTCTTCTTCCGAGAACCAGCCACCACCTCGTTAGCTTCCCAGGCTGTGACGACAGTGGCCATGGCCCTGCCGTCCTCTAGTGCAAGCTCCGTCACAGCCCGTCATGCTCATCTGACCGTTCCCCAGAAGGCGGCTCATAGCCGTCTGGATCCTCAGTCACGTATCCGGAAACGGTGCGTGATGATTATGAAATGTCTATTGCAGCATCGGAGGGCGATATGGTGGCATCCGATCCCGACAAATCCTTGCAGATCCCTCCCACGGGAGGACGAGCTCAGGAGGAAGCGGATGTCGAGATGTCGGTCCGGGGCACCTTGAACATTGGGTTGCAGTGCACCGCACTGCCTCTCCCCCAATGGTCGCGGTTGGATACATGGTACCGGTTCCATTTTTCCCGGAGGTGGATGATGAACTGAGTAAGACCTGGAACGCCCCCTTTTTGGCTCGTTCTCGGCACGTCAAAACGGGCACGCAGTGTCGGGCGTTAGACGGGCCCCCACCTGCGCTTGAATATCAATTGCCTAAAGTTGTTACTTAGCCTCATCGAACAGACGCTGTGCTAGGTCTTATTCTTTTTACAAGAAAGACTTGAGACTAACCTCTCCCCTTCCACACTGAAAGTTTATGTAGCCGCAATAGCCGCTCATCACGACTCAGTTGCTGGAAAGTCTCTGGGACAGCATGACCTGATCATCAGGTTCCTAAGGGGCGCGAGAAGGCGGAATCCGCCTCGCCCACGCTCCATACCTTTGAGACCTTGACGTGGTTCTGGCGGGCCTTAAGAGGCCCCCCTTCGAGCCCCTCAGAGGCGCAGCTCTTCCTCAGCTCACTTTGAAGACTGTTCTCTTGATAGCGCTCGGGACCTACAGGCATTCTCCATGTCCTCCGATTGCCTAGAATTGGGGCCCAGCGACACTCACGTGACCCTGAGACCCCGGCATGGCTACATGCTCAAAGTTCCCACCACTCCTTTTCAAGACCAGGTAATGAACTTGCAGGCGCTCCCTACTGGGAAGGAAGACCCAACCCCATCCGTGTTGTGTCCACTACGCGCACTGTGCCTCTACTTGGAGCTGATAGGTTCTCAAAGGCAAACCCCATCTGTTGGTTCGACACGACTTCGAGAGTCCGACAGAAATGGAAACTGGTGTCTGAATCACGCGTTGTTTACGTATATTCTATGTGTACTTGACGTGTATTTAACAAGTTAAGTATGTGTTAAGTACACGTCAAGTACATGTTTTTTTTAGACGCAAACAACATGTTAGATACACGTTGAGTACGTGTGAAATACACGATGTTGACATGTACTCAATGTGTTAAAATTCACGTATATAACTTGGCTTTCCATATGAGTGTGTGCGTTCCGTCTACAGTTAATTTGCACATGGAGCCAACTACACCTGTCTGCAGACTGCAAATCGAGACGTGACTATCCCTAGGGAGGGGCAACTTGTGTTGCTCCATCCACATGCCATTTCATTGGTTAGTGGCAAAATAATGACTTCGATGCCATGGTAAACAGGAATTTCTGTGTAAATGACAACCTTATTATGAAAAAATAAAGTTATGACCCAAGGGTTTAATTATACCAACAGCACAGATATTAACATATGGCGTTCAAATACCTACTTAAGGTCTACAGTTGAAAGAAAAAGTATGTAAACCCTTTGGGCTTACTTGGATTTCTTCATAAATTGGTCATAAAATGTGTTCTGATCTTCATCTAATTCACAACATTAGAGAAACATAGTCTGCTTAAACTAATACCGCACAAATATTATACGTTTTCATGTTTTTATTGAACACAACATGTTAACATTCATAGTGCAGGGTGGAAAAAGTATGTGAACCTTTGGTATAATAACTGGTTGACCCTCCTTTGGCAGCAATAACCTCAACCAAACGTTTCCTATAGTTGCAGATCAGACCTGCACAACGGTCAGGAGAAATTTTGGACCATTCCTCTTTACAAAAGTGTTTCAGTTCAGCAATATTCTTGGGATGTCTGGTGTGAATTCCTCTCTTGAGGTCATGCCACAGCATCTCAACCGGGTTGAGGTCAGGACTCTGACTGGGCCACTCCAGAAGGCTTATTTTCTTCTGTTGAAGCCATTCTGTTGTTGATTTACTTCTATGCTTTGGGTCGTTGTCCTGTTGCATTGTCCATCCTCTGTTAAGCTTCAGTTGGCGGACAGATGGTCTTAAGTTTTCCTGCAAAATGTCTTGATAAACTTGGAATTCATTTTTCCATCGATGACAGTAATCCGTCCAGGGCCTGGGGCAGCAAAGCAGCCCCAAACCATGATGCCCCCTCCACCATATTTCACAGTTGGGATGAGGTTTTGATGTTGGTGTGCTGTGCCTTTTGTTCTCCACACATAGCGTTGTGTGTTCTTTCCAAAAAACTCAATTTTGTTTTCACCCGTCCACAGAATGTTTTGCCAGTAGTGCTGTGGAACATCCAGGTGCTCTTTTGCAAACTTCAAACGTGCTGCAATGTTTTTTTTGGACAGCAGTGGCTTCCTCCGTGGTGTCCTCCCATGAAGTCCATTCTTGTTTAATGTTTTCCATATTGTAGATTTGTCAACAAAAATGTTAGCATGAGCCAGAGATTTCTGTTAGTGTTTAGCTGACACTCTAGGATTCTTCTTCACCTCATTGAGCATTCTGTGCTGTGCTCTTGCAGTCATCTTTACAGGACGACCACGCCTAGGGAGTGTAGCAACAGTGCTGAACTTTCTCCATTTGTAGACAATCTGTCCTACCATGGACACATGGACATCAAGGCTTTTAGATATACTTTTGTAGCCCTTTCCAGCTTTATGTAAGTCAACAATTCTTGATCGTAGGTCTTCTGAGAGCTCTTTTGTGCGAGGCATGGTTCAGATCAGACAACGCTTCTTCAGAACAGCAAACTCAAAACTGGTGTGTGTTTTTTATTGGACCGGCCAGCTTTAATCAACACATCCAATCTCATCACATTGATTGGACCCCAGGTTGGCTGACTCCTGGCTCCAATTAGCTCTTGGAGAAGTCATTAGCCTAGGGTTTCACATACTTTTTCCACCCTGCACTATGAATGTTTACATGTTGTGTTCAATAAAAACATGAAAACGTATAATGTTTGTGCGGTATTAGTTTAAGCAGACTGTGTTTCTCTATTGTTGTGACTTAGATGAAGATCAGAACACATTTTATGACCAATTTATGAAGAAATCCAAGTAAGCCCAAAGTGTTCACATACTTTTTCTTTCAACTGCATCCTCCAGATTCTAAAGCACTTTATTTTTAGTGCATGATTTTTCCAGTCAGATAAGTGCCAATTTCAGGACGGTCACATCCATAACGGTACATATTCTTCATAAACGGACAAATCCTCATGTTTTATGTTCCATGAAGAGGCACTCCATTTGTTAGGTATTATTGCCTCTGGTTTGTGTGTTTTAATTCACAAAAATCCTATAATGTATGTCGTCTCCCAAAAACCGTATCCTTTTTTTTATTACATCTATCACCATATATTATATACAACAGTGACTCCATTAATTACTAATACCTGGAAACATGGTGTCAAACACTTTAAATTGAATAATTTTTTTGGAAAACGTTTCATTCACATGCAATAAGAAATCACTTACCGTTTTTAAACCGTCACATTTTTGGCAATTATGAACTATAAATCACCATGTCAAGGAATAGGTTATTGTTTATTTACAATTTATCAGCAAGTTATTTATGTATTTGTTTTAAGGTTACACATGTTCATAATATCTAAATTAAAGTTAAGTGTTTAAGCAAAAGTGTCAAGTCTTTAGGAGTTATGAAATCATGAATTTCCTAGATAATGACAAGGGTAATGGTATCAGTATTTGAATTGTTTGTAAATAACATGCAACAATAGGATTATTTCATTGATATTTATTTCATTAATACTGATTTGATTGTATATTATGCATCCCCGATCACTCCCCCCGGCACATAAAGCATCAGATTTTCTCAAATATCTTGCACACTTTGATCCGGAAAGGCACTCTAAATTCAGCCATGGATTATGGCATCACTTCTCCCCAGTTTACAACATCTGTAGCCAAAAACACAAACACAAGGCAGAATTCGTTCACATACACCATATACACATCTAAGATTGTATGTGTAGCCATTATAATACTTTGGAAATGCAATAAGCAGGCCAACCTTTATGCATACTTCATTCCTCACATTGAAACACTTACTGTCAAGCCAGATATAGTATAACATTACACAAGGGCAATCTTATTTTAAAATTACTCCTATCATTTTAGCAACACACTAAAAGCGCAACTTAACAATTAAGTGTTTTATTTAAATAAAAGTTTTAAACAATACCGCCACCTACTGTGTTGCTCAGAATCCACTAACCAATAAAATGGCCTGTATGCAGAATAACACAGGTAGCCCATCCCTAGCCTCAATTTGCAGTCTGCAGACAGGGGCTTCTCTCAGGAGCGGCATACTTCCGATTGGGAAGAGTAAAATGCTAAGGTAAGTGTCCTTAACAGCCAGATGCATTAACACTTGTCTAGTTTTGTCTGGAATGCTCAAAGACCAGCGCCTAAAGTGGTTTGCATGATCAGATTTAAATCCATCTCAAAAACATTTCAGAGGGCATTAACATCTTGTCTTTTCATGATAGTACCTTCTGATCAGAGACAACGCATGAAGTGACCAGGTGTAAATGGGCCTTTTAAGCTTTTGATGATTTTCCTTGTTATTCTCTGCATGTACATTAAAGTCTTTAAAAATACACAATGTTATATTGCTACAATTTGTGCAACATATTATAAATAATATTTATAAAATCAACGTAAAATCATCTTGTTTTTGATTGATCTGGGTATAGAATAGAAGACTTTGGAATAGAAGAGATTTGGATTTTTCTACATTTAAGGTCTCGGGCTTGTAATATAACCGGGACTAAATTCATATAGGTTCTTAAAATGCTATTAATGTTGTTAACTGATATTGTGCAGATTCAGCTGATTATTTCACCATATAAACAAACTCTGATATTCTGATAAAAAGATCAGCCTCTTCTTTTAAATGAAGGTTGCTTCTGGCAACTACTAAAGAATTAACTCTCCGACAAATGGCATGGGAGCACTGTGAGTTTCATTTGACAGGAACACACACACTCTCTCTTCTCACATACAAACAGACTTGTCTCTCTGCCCCCTCACCGCCCACCTTTTTTGAAGCAGTTGCTAAGGTGATAGCAAAGACAGCATTTTCATTACGCAATAAATGAAGGGAAGATTTTTCACAAATGTGAATTCTGCTTAATAAAACCGGTAAAATGAAAAAAATATAAGTGACTATGACAATTTTTTCATGGATTTTAGACCACACATCATACAAATATAAATGAAATAGTCAAACATATATGAGCATGTGTGTATGTTATATAAACTATGTTGATCTAGTTGGTAAATACAGTATCTGATCCATACACTCTACGTAAAAACGTGATTAATTATTGATCTGATTATCTTTTCACACACAGGCCTACAGTTTCTTTTGCTTTGACATCTCGATGTCAAATGCACTGAGCTTACAGGAGCTTTATGGATATCACCTGTGTAACAACCTATGCATGTGTTCTGGATTGCAAAGTTATATGGTTCAGTTCTGCTTTCAATCTGGCTATCCCATCATTGCAAAGTGAAATGTTATGAAAAATAAATTGTGGGGAGAAAAATAAAAACCGATCCTTCCAGAGCTTTTTTTTGCTGTAAATTTTTTTTTCAATGTTCTCGACTATTTTTACTCTTCAAAACTTTTTTCCCTTTTTTAAAGGTTTTTTTGCTGTTCAAAAGTTTTTTATGCTCTTCAAAACTGGAGTTGGTCTAAACAAGTGACAGTTACGGGCTCCTCTCGCTGTCCTGTTTTCCCATCTCCCAAGGCCAGCGGGCCAGTGGCTGACCACCGATGCAGTGTGTAACAACTCTATAGTGTGTTCCACATACTTGTTCCACCCTGCACTATGAATGTTTACATGTTGTGTTCAATAAAAACATGAAAACGTATAATATGTGTGCGGTATTAGATTAAGCAGACTGTGTTTCTCTATTGTTGTGACTTGGATGAAGATCAGAACACATTTTATGACCAATTTATGAAGAAATCCAAGTAAGCCCCAAGGGTTCACATACTTTTTCTTTCAACTGTACTTACAAACATCGACATAGACACACACACGCAAACACACTCGCACACACGCACAGTAAAAGCACACATTTGAGATAAAGCAGAGAGACCCACAGGTCAAATTTTAAACGTACTATTAATTCCTATATGCAATATTAATTATGTAAACTTTCTGAACATTATAAAGACATTAGCTATTTTGACTCTAGTTAGCAAACATGACTTCCAACATGGTACACATACTTACACAAATTAGCTACATGCTAATAATACTTGACTTAGAGCTTAAGCATACACAAAAACTATATAATATTAGATCATAATAGAACGGACTCTAGTAAAGATATTTGAAGAGTTCACAAGCAGGTGTATTTGGTAAGGGTTGGAGCTTAACTCTGCAGAATAGTAGATCTCAGCATTCTATTTATGCCTATCGCAGTAATGGGCACTCATACAACATAAACAATGACATTGATCCAAGTGGATGAGATGAATGGAAGGACATTAAAAAGTGGATTTAAATGCAGCCATGTGCATAGAGGGGGTGCTTTTATTGTTCTCATCAAGATCGACAACTTTTCAAATTTTATAATAAGCTCTGCGTAAAAGGAAGTCAGCTCATTTGGATTTAATGTGTATAATGTGAACAATTGTAGACTCAGATTTTTCCAACTCTTCTATAAGGCAATTCGTGCAACTTCATCAAATGTTAAACCAAGACATTCTGTAACTGTTTGCGGCCATATTTATGTTTATTTGTATTGTCTATATTTATATGATCTGATAGTTTAATCTTAACAGTAGACTATAATGCTAGTTTTTGCATGTCTCACGAAGAGAAAACATGTTTCTCATCCATTTCTGTGCGTGGCTTCGATACGAGCACACATGGGATATTTTTTAAAGATGCTCCAGCCAAAAATGAAAATTCTGTTATGGATTACTAACCATCAAGTTGTTCCAAACCTGTATAAATGTGAACATAAAGATATTTGGTAGAATGTTAGCAATTGACAATTCTTTGGCATCGTTGTATAATGGTAGTCAGAGGTGTCTCAGAATTGTTTGCTTTCCTAAATCCCCCAATACATCTTTAGAGGTCAACAGAACAAAAAATATAAACAAAACTAAGAAAAACCCTTCAGATAAGTTAATATAGCAATAGCAACATTGCTATATTTATATATATATATATATATAACATTGCAATACACAAAAGACAGACATACTAAAGCTCCATACACACAATATGCATACATACTTACAAACATCGACATAGACACACCCACGCAAACACACTCGCACACACGCACAGTGAAAGCACACATTTGAGATAAAGCAGAGAGACCCACAGGTCAAATTTTAAACGTACTACAAATTCCTATATGCAATATTAATTATGTAAACTTTCTGAATTCTAAAGCAGCCCCCCCCCGGTTAGGCAAATAGTGCAAAACAGTATGCAAACGGTGGCGAGGAACCCAAAACTCCAATCGAGAAAAAACCTCAGGAGAACCCAGGCCCAACCAGGGGATTCCTGTTCCCCTCTGGCAAAAGCTGCTGCCTCTGCACAAGCTCAACAGTGCTTGAACAACAAGGCTAAATAAAAATAAAAAAGACTTACTAATAAGGTAAATAATAGATTTAAGATTTTCATTAACAATCTTATAGCATTAAAAAAAAATTAGTGAAATCATGTCAAGTCGCCGCGTCCTTTATCCAGCTCTATCATCTCAGCTCTTGTCTGGTCACCGCTTCCCATTCTCAGCTCTGCCATCAGGTCTGGGCTTGAGCTGCACCCTGCTCGCTGTGGTAACCTTGTAACAAAGAGACAAGACTGGCTGAGAGTAGAGTACTGTTCTGCACTCTTTAATGCAACAAGTACATAATTTGTTGTTGGATGTGTTCCTGGTTCCGGTTGATCTAAATAATGCAGCCTAAATCCACTGAGGATTAATATTATGGGAGTTTAGTGTATGCAAGATTGTAAAGGTGTGTATTAAGTCTAGATTTAAACTGACAGAGCGTGTCTGCCTCCTGTACAGTGCAGGGAAGAATATTCCAAAGTTTAGGCGCAAGATAAGAAAAGGTTCTACCACCTACACTTGATTTTGAAATTCTATGTATTACCAACTGACAGGACGCATGAGAGCGTAATGCACATGGAGGACTGTAATACAATAGAAGTTCCCTTAAATACTGCAGCGCTAGACCATGTACGGCTTTATAGGTAAGATCTTAAAGTTAATGCGATGCTTTATAGGTAACCAGTGCAAGGTTGACAGAACCGGGGCTCAATAGAGATCAATAGTAAAAAAAAATTGTTACTCATCCAGTTTTTTCAATCAACTGTGCATTCCATTATTCGATGGAACTGCTGTGTTTCATGAGGCTTCAAGGAAATATAAAGTTGAGTATCATCATCATAACGGTGAAAGCTAATTCCGTGTCACTTTATTATATCTCCTAGCATGTAGCATGTATGATGCGAATTGTAGAGGCCTTAAGACTGAGCCCTGTGGTACACCGTACTGGACTTATGATTTGCGGGACACCTCATTGTTTATTGCTACAAATTGAAAACAAATTTGAGTCTTTGTAGGAGTATGCCGTGGTCGATGGTGTCAAATGCAGCACTAAGGTCTAGCAGCACCAATAACGAAATACAGCCACGGTCAGATGCAAAAAGAAGATCATTTGTAACTCTGATCAAAGCAGTCTCTGTACTGTGACATGCTCGAAATCCATACTGGAATTCTTCATTAATGTCATTCCTTTGGAGGAAGGAGCATAATTGAGTTTAAACTACTTTTTCCAGAGCTTTAGATATGAAAGATGAATTCGATATAGGCCTGTAATTCCTTAGTTCTCTAGGGTCGAGTTTGGGATTTTTGACAAGAGGCCTTATTACAGCCACCTTAAATGCTTTAGGCACATGTCCTAATGTCAGAGATAAGATAATAATACTAAGAAGAGGATCTGTAATTTCTGGGAGCATTTCTTTCAGTTGTTTTGTAGGTATAGGGTCTAGCATGCATGTTGTTGATTTAGATGATCTTATGATCTTAGACAGTTCTTCGTGATCTACGGTAGAAAATAATTGCAATTTCTCCTTAGGGGTGCTGTAGTTAGTTTGTTCATCGGGTTTCACTTCTGGTTGCATTGTTATAATTTGTTTTCTAATATCTTGGATTTTACTAGTGAAGTAGTTCATAAATTCATCACTGTTATGCTGGTAATCAGAATCTGAAATCGCTGACAACCTATTTTTTGTTCATTTAGCCACTTTGTTAAATAAAAACCTATGGTTGTGATAGTATTTTGTATTTTTGTAATAGTATTTTGTATTTTAAAGGAATTAAATCTTAGTATTTTTAAGTATTTATTTTTGAAACCAGCAGTCTCATAAAGAGATACAAAGACATGTTTTTAGAATATTAAGTTCTACTTCTAAGTTATTTTGGTAAAAGTAATTCAGAAGCAAGGCCGGATTAACCATATGGGCAACTGGGCAATTACCCAAGGGTCTAAAACCTCTAATGGGCCCAGGGCGGTGACGCCAATCAACGTGCACTGAGCCGGTCGCATGACGGCAAGCGCCGCTACAAAACACAACTCAAAAAATGCAAACATGGAGAAGCTAAGTGGGAGCGCTAAACTTAGAAAATTGTAAATATGTACCGAAAATAGGGAATTTCTTCAGTAATCAACTGTTTTGCTAAAGCAGCATCCGTCAACGAGGACATTTTTTCACTGCCGACGCTTGCTAATGTTCACAGAACCCAGCATCTTCAACCGACGGCGCGGATTCTGCTGCGAGTGCAACCGTTGAGGAAAGCGGTGATGGGTCTCGAGTGTCACCGCCATCTGAACCGCTCCTCTAGTATGCAAGCAGCCCCTGTACCACAGAAACGGCTCTCTGCACTTTCACTCTTACACCAGTTTGCAATTTCAAAGTCCAGAAAAATGCCAGTGTAAGATGTGTTTGCCAAATGAAATCAAATTTAAAATTAGCATTTAAAATTAGCATTTTGAAATTAGCATTTCAAATTTAAACATGCACTTCCCCAATATTTAGGTTTAAAATTGTGTATTTTGCCAGATTATTTAGCATTTCTTTTTGTCTTGTCTAATTGAGAAATGTATAGATTTTCAAATGTTTATCTTGCGCTGAAATGTTTAACCCTTGCCTGTCTTGTTGAACTGTGATATGAAAGGTTGTTTTCTGTTTTAAGACAAGTTAAAATGAGTTTATTTTTTTCCTTGTGGTGGATCCATGAAAATGCTGTTCATTGTTTATTGTTGTTGAGAAAAAAACAGATTTCAAAATGTTTATATTGCACTATTACTTAATTGTCCTGTTGAATTTTGTTTAAAAATAAGGTGAGGACCAAATGCTACTTGATTCTAGGAGATTATGGATTTTTGTTTTTGTCTGTGGACTTCCTCTGTGATGGCTCTGTCAATTCAATACATTTGTGCTGGGAGTAGGTGTTGTTAAATAAATACTGGATTCTTTGAAAGTGTTTGCTTATTTATTTATTTGTGAAAATGGAGGACACTTCCTTCACTCTCTATGTGGTGGGTCAATTTTGCCATATTATACTGATGCCAATGCGTTATTTTTCATAACATCATAAATGAGTGGCCTTGACATGAGAACATAGTGGTGCATTTGTAGTTCTATGATCATTTGCACATCTGTACATCAAAATGCACTTGATTACAGTTAGTTATTGTAATATTACCTGAGCAGTGTTTCTGACCATGTCCATCTCTTTATGACCACCATGTACCCATCCTCTGATGGCTACTTCCAGCAGGATAATGCACCATGTCACAAAGCTCGAATCATTTCTAATTAGTTTCTTGAACATGACAATGAGTTCACTGTACTAAAATGGGCCCTAAAGTCACCAGATCTCAACCCAATAGAGCATCTTTGGGATGTGGTGGAACGGGAGCTTCGTGCATCCCACAAATCTCCATCAACTGCAAGATGCTATCCTATCAATATGGGCCAACATTTCTAAAGAATGCTTTCAGCACCTTGTTGAATCAATACCAAGTAGAATTAAGGCAGTTCTGAAGGCGAAAGGGGGTCAAACACACTATTAGTATGGCGTTCCTAATAATTCTTTAGGTGAGTGTATATACAAGTAACTTTCACAATACTGTTGACCACTGTTTACCATTGATTCCTAATTTGTCTCACCAGTGTAGCTAAATTAGCAACTTTTTCATGTGTTCTGGTTACTTTTCCGACTGCTAAGGCACATTTTGTTTAGTAGAGGCACATACAGACACAGTAAGAGTCTTTTTGGATAAACTTTTGCTTTCATTCAGTGGGAAAATGTTCGCAGTACTACTGCCCCGTGAGCGCGATGTCTCACTTTCCGGGCGCACAAAGATCACCTCTCTCTCAGCCTCTACTACTCTGGGCAGTAAGTGGTAGGGATAAGCAGCACATTCAGTTCACCGCATGGCAGCCAACTAGTGAATGAAGGAATACTGACTTTTGAAAATATAAATAGGAAACACAAATATATACACAGGAACACCTTCATTGGGAAATATGCTGTATTATACACAAAATATTTAGAATGTAGAAGCAAAACTGGTTGGAAGTTGCAACACACAAAACTTTGCGATGACGTTACGAATATGTTAATAATGTTAAATAATTCTCTCAACAATCCAGCCAGCTGCAATAATATTTGTAATAAAAAACATAGACAACCTATATCTATTACAGCACATCGTAAAAAGCAATCAAATTTGTACATTTACATTCAGTCATTTAGCAGACGTACATTTTAGCGAGGAGCTCATTAGAGTATTTGTTTTAGAAGTTTTGCAAAAATGTATTGGCAACACAACAGACATTTAAAACTTTCAACAGCACATTGATCAAAACCAGATTACATAATTTTCTTTGTTTTTGACACGTTAATGCTTTAATAATTTCTTTGGGGGTATCTGTTATAAGATTATAAGGTGTTTACCTTTTTTATTGCTCTTGCACATTATCAACAGTTCTTCCCACCACCACCATTCACCAAAGTGAAATTCTGCAATCCACTTATCCCATTCCCGGTGGTTCTCTCCAACATACGAGGCAATCATGGTCTTCACCGTTCGATTAACTCGCTCCGAGAGATTGGTTTGTGGATGGTAGCTGGTGGTAAGTTTTCTTATAACTCCCCATTTCTTACAGAGGTCTTCAATAAGTTTACTTAAAAACTGTGGGCCACGGTCTGACAAAAGGAACCTAGGAGCCCCCCACCTCCTACAGATTTCATCCTTCAGGATCTGACAGAGACGCTGACTCTTACTATCTTTGATTGGAAAAAGTTCTACCCACTTGGTAAAGTAATCAACAACTACCATCAAATAGACATTACCCTTCTTGCTTCTTGGCACGGGTCCCATTAGATCCACTCCTAGCATATATCCAGGTTCTTCTATCTCAGTAGATTGTAGAAAACCAGATGGTTTAGTGTTGGCTGCCTTGTATTGTTGACAAACAGAACATTCCTTCACAAACTTCCACACTTCTTTTCGCACATCTGGCCACCAAGCAACTTCCAATATTTTGTGTCTTCATTCGACCTAGATGGGCTCCTAGAGGATTATTATGGAAGTTATCCATTAAGGTCAATGTGAGGGATTGGGGTACAACTAGTTGATATTTCATTCCTGCTTCACATGGTACCACTCTGTATAGGACCTCTTGTTGGATTTCCCACCTCACTTTCTTACAGTCACCCTGAACTCCAACCTTTTCCATCATTTCTATTACCTGATTATCTTTTCTTTGAGCTTCAGATATTTCTGCCATTGTAGACGGGAGATCCAAACTCCAACGGGAGTGTTTCTCAACCGCACAGAGTGCAATAGATGCATCACATTGTGGGGCTCTCGAAAGATCATCAGGTACCACATTCATCCTCCCCTTTCAGTACTGCACTTTAAATTGAAAGCGTTGAAGTCTCAGAGTCCACCTAGTAAGCCGAGAGGAAGTTTTAGGATAGTTAAAGGCCCATGATAATGCAGCATGGTCAGTGAACACTTCAATGGAACTCCTAAAAAATAGTGCCACTTCTCAACAGCCCAAACGACTGCGAGACACTCCTTCTCTGAAGTTGAATAGTTCACCTCAGCTCCCTCAAACTCCTTGAGGCATAAGCAATTACTCAATCCTCACCACCAATGTTTTGGGTGAGGACTGCTCCCAGACCAACGGAACTAGCATCAGTCTGAACCTGGAAAGGTTTTGATTGATCAGGTTGGGCCAAAATAGGAGCATGTTGCAAAGTTTGCCTGAGACTCTCTAGACTGTTCTGGCATTCTATAGTCCAATTCCATTTTACTCCTTTCCGCTTGAGATTGTTCAGTGGGGCGGCCAAATCCGCAAATGTGTGTTGATTAAAGTTGGCCTGTCCAATAAAAAACACACACCAGTTTTGAGTTTGCTGTTCTGAAGAAGCGTTGTTTGATGTGAACCATGCCTCGCACTAAAGAGCTCTCAGAAGACCTATGATCAAGAATTGTTGACTTACATAAAGCTGGAAAGGGCTACAAAAGTATATCTAAAAGCCTTGATGTCCATGTGTCCACGGTAAGACAGATTGTCTACAAATGGAGAAAGTTCAGCACTGTTGCTACACTCCCTAGGCGTGGTCGTCCTGTAAAGATGACTGCAAGAGCACAGCGCAGAATGCTCAATGAGGTGAAGAAGAATCCTAGAGTGTCAGCTAAACACTAACAGAAATCTCTGGCTCATGCTAACATTTTTGTTGACAAATCTACAATATGGAAAACATTAAACAAGTATGGACTTCATGGGAGGACACCATGGAGGAAGCCACTGCTGTCCAAAAAAAACATTGCAACACGTTTGAAGTTTGCAAAAGAGCACCTGGATGTTTCACAGCACTACTGGCAAAACATTCTGTGGACAGATGAAACCAAAATTGAGTTGTTTGGAAAGAACACACAACGCTATGTGTGGAGAACAAAAGGCACAGCACACCAACATCAAAACCTCATCCCAACTGTGAAATATGGTGGAGGGGGCATCATGGTTTGGGGCTGCTTTGCTGCCTCAGCCCCTGGACGGATTACTGTCATCTGAATTCCTAAATTTATCAAGACATTTTGCAGGAAAACTTAAGACCATCTGTCCGCCAACTGAAGCTTAACAGAGGATGGACAATGCAACAGGACAACGACCCAAAGCATAGAAGTAAATCAACAACAGAATGGCTTCAACAGAAGAAAATATGCCTTCTGGAGTGGCCCAGTCAGAGTCCTGACCTTAACCCGATTGAGATGCTGTGGCATGACCTCAAGAGAGCGATTCACACCAGACATCCCAAGAATATTGCTGAACTGAAACACTTTTGTAAAGAGGAATGGTCCAAAATTTCTCCTGTCTGTTGTGCAGGTCTGATCTGCAACTATAGGAAACGTTTGGTTGAGGTTATTGCTGCCAAAGGAGGGTCAACCAGTTATTAAACCCAAAGGTTCACATACTTTTTCCACCCTGCACTATGAATGTTTACATGTTGTGTTCAATAAAAACATGAAAACGTATAATGTTTGTGCAGGTTTATCCATAATGCAAATATAAAAAATGATGTCAATGCAAAAAGTAAACAAACAATTTTAGGTTCCCCGTACGGGCCACCATCTGTAACAATCTCCACTTACTATTATTTAAGTTTTAACGTTACCACAGGGTTCTGTCAAATTGATGTAATCAAATTGCATTCTACAAATGTTATAAAGCATTAAACATACACATGGAATTAAATCACCAATTGCTTGTAATAGTGCACCGCATTTCAGTTATGCATAAACTTGATAAACACAATAAAAAAAAACATGAAAACACCAATCCAATCAAATACCATGAAGTCAAGTTGAAACTAATAGAGACGTCTCAAAATTCCCAAAAGACGAAATGAATCCAAAAAAGGATCAATCCACAAAAACTGGAGGTCTCACCCATGTGAGCATCTCAGGGAGTTCATCAAGCCTCGCCCAGGTAATCCAGAGTATTCCACAAACGATTTCAAAAAAGGAAAACCACATAATCCCATGATAAGGAGCCTCAAAAACAAACCGGCATTTCCCAGTCCATGTGCCTGGCCAAAGTCTCTGATCACAACGATATCATTGAGATTTCCCAGACCCTTTTCCAACACCTTTGTTGTCTGGTGGTTTAGCAGGCCTCTCCCTGGCCCAAACAAAATGGCCACCCCTCTTATCTCCTGGATGATGTCAAAATAAAAGGCTCACCGAGAAAAGAGCAAGCTCTCCCCGGTGCAGAGCATCCTCTTTCTCGGCATGGAACTCAACTCTTTCACCATGTCCTGCGCAGTACGCGCCCAGTCGCTGTTGAACTACCTGGAACACTTCAAGCAGCCAGCGGTCCCCCTGAAACCGTTTCAGAGGCTCCTGGGACACATGGCGTACTCGGCAGGGGGTAATTCCCCTCGGGTTGATGCACATGAGACCGCTTCAACACTGGCTACAGAGTCGAGTTCCGAGGAGAGCGTGGGACACCGGCAGCAGGAGCATGGTCATAACGCCCCTCTGGCGACGCACCCTAACCCCCTAGTCTTCCATGACCTTTCTCCGGTCTGGGTGACGACAGAGGCCTCCCTGCAGGGGTGGGTTGCAGTGTGCAATGGGCACACAGAAGCGGGGCGTTGGACGGGCCCCTGCCTGCGCTGGCATATCAATTGCCTAGAGTTGTGGGCTGTGCTACTTGCACTGAGGAGGCTACAGCCTCTCGTGCAGGACAAGCACTTGCTGGTCCACCTAGACATCACTACAGCCATGGGGTACATCAATCGGCAGGGTGGCGTACGCTCACGAATGCTAACACGACTTGCCCGACGTCTCCTCCTGTGGAGTCAACAGGTGTTCCTAAGGGGCGCGATATGGCGGAATCCGCCTTGTCATCTCTCCATACTCTCTTGGGACCTTAATGTGTTCCTGGTGGGCCTCTCTGGGTCCACCTTCGAGCCCCTCGGAGGTTACGATCTTCCTCAACTTTCGAGTAAGATGGCCCTCCTGATGGCGCTCGCTCTTACATTATCCTGAGACCCAGGCCCGTATACCTGCCCAAAGTTTCCACGACTCCCTTCCGGTACCAAGGGGTTGCAGGCGCTACCCATCGGGAAATAAGACCCAACCTCATCCGTGTTGTGTCCAGGATGCGCACTGTACAAACTAAGTACAAATTTTACCCATAGTCTGTGTTGCTCTCTGATTCACCTGTTAAGAATGTTACTGCTTCCAAATGAATAGAGACTGTGTCTGTCCCCCGAATAATACAACCAAATAATAATTTATTTAAAAGTCAGAGAAAAACCTTATCATTATTAAACCAAAAGACAATATATTTAATGAGCAAAACCAACGCCTAAAGATTGGGCTACTTAATATTAGACCACTAAATCCAAAGGCAGTTATTGTAAATGATATGATAACAGACAACAGTTTTGATATACTTTGCCTTACTGAAACCTGGCTCAAGCCAAATGATTATTTCGGTCTAAATGAGTCTACTCCACAAAGCTACGGTTATATTCATGAGCCACGTCCGGTTGGTCGAGGTGGTGGTGTCGTAACAATCTTTAGAGACTTTCTTACCGTAACTCTGAGAACAATGCATACATTTAAATCATTTGAAATGTTTGCGATGAACATAACTGTTCCAAACAAAAGTAAAATCCATTGGTCTCTCTTACATTGGTTACTGTGTATAGACCCCCTGGGCCTTACACTAATTTTCTGATAGAGTTCGCAGACTTCTTATCGGATCTATTGGTTAACGTCGATAAAGTACTGATTGTTGGAGATTTTAATATCCACGTTGATATTGCTAACGATCCATTAGCTGTTGCATTTAAAGAACTACTACTCTCTTGTGGTGTAACACATCAATAGACCTACTCATCGACTTAATCATACTCTAGACATGATTATATCTCACGGAGCCCATCTAACCAATATCGATGTTATATCTCAAAGCGACGACGTTTCCGATCACCATCTTATAACATGTACACTGCGCACTGCAGAAATCAGTTGTATATCTCGTTATCGACAGGGTAGAACAATCACCTCAACTTCTAAAGATAGTTTAGTAAAGAACTTGCCAGATCTGACTCCACTAATAACCTTTCCAACTAATATAGAATCGCTCGATGACATGACCAGCAACATGGGCACTATTTTCTCGAATACATTAGAAGCGGTCGCACCTCTGAAGTCAAAAAGGATTAATGAAAAGATCGTAGCACCATGGTATAATAGCACCACTCGCACCCTAAAAAGAGAAACGTGTAAACTGGAGCGAAAATGGAAACAAACCCAATTAGAGGTCTTTAAAATTTGCATGGAAAGAGAGTGCAAGCTGTTACAAAAAGGCACTCAAAGCAGCAAAAGCCGAGCACTTCCGTAACCTGATAAAAAATAACAAAAACAATCTAAGGTTTTATTTAGTACAATTGCTAAAGTAACAAACAAACAGACTCCACCTGCCCTTGGTATTCCGCCGCACCTTGGTAGCTATGAATTCATGAAGTTTTTTACCGAAAAAATAGAAAAAATACGAGACAACATAGCTAAAACCAAACCTCCAAGTGTGTCGGAAGAATTAGTTTCAACCGTCACCCAAAAAGAAAAGCTAGAGTGTTTTTCTCCTATAAATCAGGAAGATTTAATTAAAATTATTGCAACATCCAAACCGACAACATGGGCATAGACCCCATTCCGACTACCTTATTAAAATAGTTAAGACCTGTTGCAATTGAGCCCATTTATAACATTATCAGCTCGTCAATTAATCTAGGCCATGTCCCAGGACCCTTTAAGCTGGCTGTAATTAAGTCTCTTATCAAAAAAACAAACTTAGACCCCAATGAACTTGGAAGCTATAGACCGATTTCAAATCTCCCGAACTTGTCTAAAATACTAGAAAAAGTAGTTTCAACTCACCTGTGTACCTACCTACAAAATAATGTCATGCACGAAAAGTTTCAGTCTGGTTTTAGACCGCATCATAGCACTGAAACTGCGCTCGTTAGAATTACAAATGAACTTCTTATTGCATCAGATAAAGGTAACATCTCACTCTTAGTCCATAAAATACTATTAGATCGTTTACACAATTATACCGGTATTCAGGGACAAGCACTACAATGGTTGAGTTCTTACTTAACAGACAGATATCAATATGTCCATTTAAATGGGAAATCGTCAAATCTTACGCAAGTAAAGTATGGATTACCTCAGGGATCGGTTTTAGGACCCTTGCTTTTCCCATATACACGCTGCCCCTCGGCAACATTATTAGAAAACATGGAATTAGCTTCCACTGTTACGCAGATGATACTCAGCTTTACATCTCATCAAGACCAGATGATTCCTTTAAGCTATCCAAACTGGCAGAGTGCATCGAAGACATAAAACATTGGATGACTAGTAATTTCCTCTTTTTAAACTCTAGCAAAACAGAAATATTACTTATAGCATCAAACTCACGTAAACAGAATATCTCCGACTACAACCTGCAAATTGAAAGCTGCACTGTTACTCCAACAAATACAGTTAAAGACCTAGGCGTTATATTAGACGGCAACCTGTCATTTAAAAATCACATCTCAAATATCACAAAAACAGCCTTCTTCCACCTTAGAAATGTTGCCAAATTACGAAATATTTTATGTGTTGCTGACGCAGAAAAGCTTATTCATGCATTTGTGACCACACGACTTGACTATTGTAATGCTCTACTTAGTGGTTTTCCTGTATCATCGATAAACAAACTACAGTTAGTTCATAATGCAGCTGCCAGAGTTCTTACTAGGTCAAGAAAATACGATCACATAACCCCAGTTTTATCTTCGCTTCACTGGCTACCCATTAAGTATCGTATTGATTTTAAAATTCTTTTAATTACTTACAAAGCCTTAAACGGTTTAGCCCCTACTTACTTAACCAAGCTTTTATCCCGTTACAACCCATCACGCTCTCTAAGATCTCAAAACGTAGGACTTTTGATAACACCTAGAATAACTAAATCCACCAAAGGGGGTCGAGCTTTCTCATACGTAGCACATAAACTCTGGAATAGCCTTCCTGATACTATTCAAGGGTCAGACACACTCTCCCAATTTAAATCTAGATCAAAGACACATCTTTTCAGCCAAGCCTTCACTTAATGCATTGTTAATGAACAGCAGCTACGCTAATCATTCTCTTTATTCTCTTTCTGCCTCTGCCTCGGGAGGCCCATCCCGAGGTAGGAAAAAGTTCCACCATGTCCAGACGACCGACAGATGCCCATCCCCAATTTGAGATTACGCCAGCTACAGCGGCTCTCAGAAGACCTACGATCAAGAATTGTTGACTTACATAAAGCTGGAAAGGGCTACAAAAGTATATCTAAAAGCCTTGATGTCCATGTGTCCATGGTAAGACAGATTGTCTACAAATGGAGAAAGTTCAGCACTGTTGCTACACTCCCTAGGCGTGGTCGTCCTGTAAAGATGACTGCAAGAGCACAGCGCAGAATGCTCAATGAGGTGAAGAAGAATCCTAGAGTGTCAGCTAAACACTAACAGAAATCTCTGGCTCATGCTAACATTTTTGTTGACAAATCTACAATAAGGAAAACATTAAACAAGAATGGACTTCATGGGAGGACACCACGGAGGAAGTCACTGCTGTCCAAAAAAAACATTGCAGCACGTTTGAAGTTTGCCAAAGAGCACCTGGATGTTCCACAGCACTACTGGCAAAACATTCTGTGGACAGATGAAACCAAAATTGAGTTGTTTGGAAAGAACACACAACGCTATGTGTGGAGAACAAAAGGCACAGCACACCAACATCAAAACCTCATCCCAACTGTGAAATATGGTCGAGGGGGCATCATGGTTTGGGGCTGCTTTGCTGCCTCAGGCCCTGGACGGATTACTGTCATCGATGGAAAAATGAATTCCAAAGTTTATCAAGACATTTTGCAGGAAAACTTAAGACCATCTGTCCGCCAACTGAAGCTTAACACAGGATGGACGATGCAACAGGACAACGACCCAAAGCATAGAAGTAAATCAACAACAGAATGGCTTCAACAGAAGAAAATATGCCTTCTGGAGTGGCCCAGTCATAGTCCTGACCTCAACCTGATTGAGATGCTGTGGCATGACCTCAAGAGAGCGATTCACACCAGACATCCCAAGAATATTGCTGAACTGAAACACTTTTGTAAAGAGGAATGGTCCAAAATTTCTCCCGACCGTTGTGCAGGTCTGATCTGCAACTATAGGAAACGTTTGGTTGAGGTTATTGCTGCCAAAGGAGGGTCAACCAGTTATTAAACCCAAAGGTTCACATACTTTTTCCACCTTGCACTATGAATGTTTACATGTTGTGTTCAATAAAAACATGAAAACGTATAATGTTTGTGCGGTATTAGTTTAAGCAGACTGTGTTTCTCTATTGTTGTGACTTAGATGAAGATCAGAACACATTTTATGACCAATTTATGAAGAAATCCAAGTAAGCCCAAAGGGTTCACATACTTTTTCTTTCAACTGTATATAGATGGTTGATTGATGAATGTAAAGAGTATATATTGCGTTGTGTTAAAACAACCAGCAAAACCTTCTTGCTCGCCACCATTGGTCGGTAATGTACGTACGTAACAAAGTGCATCTCAATCCCTCAGCACCACGGCAACAACCAATAGCTAGAAAAGCAGCTTGCTTGTCAGTGGGTGGCACATGGCACCTGAGTAGCGTTAACGATGCCAAAACGTAAATGTAAATTCACAGATGAATTACGAAGAAAATTCCTGTGCTTTCGTCTCGGACGGGATCCATTTGAAGCAGAATGCATGACCTGCAAAGCTGGTACGTACGTGTCTGTGTCAAATAAAGGTGCTAGTGACCTAGAAGCCCAATTAAGCACCGCAAAACACAAAATTGCAGCTAAAGGTGAGAGCTCGTCAGGTAAATTAACTGACTATTTTGTGAGACCAGGTAAAACAGATGATGCTGTTACTGCTGCGGAGGGAGTTTTTGCATTCCACACCACAATAGCTATAGATCAATGGACTGCACCTGCCTTGTTCAAAAAGGCTTTCCCTCATTCCGAGACAGTGCGGAAATTTTCAAGGGCTCGTACAAAGACTTAAGCAATTATTAACGCTGTGATAGCGCCACATTCGGTTGACATAGCGCTGAAAGCACTGGAAGACATACCCTATTGTGGAGTTTCTACTGATGGAAGCAATCACGGTGCTGTGAAAATATTCCCTCTGCTTATTCAGTATTTTGATTGGAAGAATGGTGGCATACAAAAACGCGGCAAATGAGTCTGCTGAAACGATCACGCAGTACATCAAAGAAACATTGTTAAATAACGGGATTTTTCCAAATGTATTGCGTTTACAGGTGACAACTGCAACACAATGTTCGGGGGAATCCGGCGTGATGAAGATGGAAAGAATGTTTTCGCAAACTTAAAGAGTCATTGCAGAAGTCATTAATCTGTGTGGGCTGCCCAGCACACATCTTGAACAATTGTGTTCATTACGGGGCAGACACACTAGATATCGATCTTGAGAACATCATCTTCAAAATATATAAATACTTTCACATCTACACAGAGGAGTACTCTGAATTTGTGGATGTTGAGTACAGAAGTCTCCTGTCTCCTGTGTGTGTTCAATTCACAAATTCAGGAGATGGAAAGGGAGAGCAATTCAATTGTGGAAGTGAAGAACATTTTGAACAAAGTCTGCACTATGCTTCTTGAACGCAAGACCAATAACTTTATGATGCTTAAAGTCAAGGGACTACTTGCACATAAGCACAAGGATGGACTTGGTAAGAGGTGTGCCCATTTCAGTGATCAAGTACAGTTCATGCCTGGAGTATGTAGAGAAATGGATGGCACCCATGGAGGAATTCTCCTGTTTCATGTGGATGGATCTGAGTGAGACACCTGACTGGAATGACATAGAAGCATGTATAATACCTGGGAGAAAAGAGGGTGCCAATTGATGATGCAAAGTGCTTTGATCAGGTCACCAATCTGTAGAAATTCACAGAAAGATGTAACAGTGATTGAGATTTCAGTGATCTGCAAGTACACAAGAAGTGGACAAAATATTTTGAAAGGTGCAAAAGCATAGATTTTTATTCAGAGCTACTGAAGATTGCACAGTTTTGTGTTGCTATTTCTTCTCACAATGCAAACGTAGAGAGAATTTTTTCAATGATGCAAAGCCATCACTTGTCTGTTGAGTCACTGAAGGTGACTCATGACATCAAGACTAGATTACTGTAATGCACTTTTAGGTGGTTGTTCCATCAAAGAGTGCAGAACAGTACTCTACTCTCAGCCAGTCTTGTCTTTTTTTTCCCCCAAGGTTACCGCAGGATGCAGTTCACGCCCAGACCTGATGGCAGAGCTGAGAATGGGAAGCGATGACCTGACAAGAGCTGAGATGATAGAGCTGAATAAAGGATGTGGCAACTTGACACGATTTTTCTACAACACTTCAAATGCTATTAGATTGTTAATGATAATCTTAAATCTATAATTTACCTTATTAGTAAGTTTATTTATTTTTTATTTAGCCTTGTTGCGCAAGCACTGTTGAGCTTGTGCAGAGGCAGCAGCTTTTGCCAGAGGGGAACTGGAATCCCCTGGTTGGGCCTGGGTTCTCCTGAGGTTTTTTTCTCGATTTGATTTTTGGGTTTCTTGCCACCGTTTGCATATTTTTTTGCACTATTTGCCTGGCCGGGGGGGCTGCTTTAGAATTTAGACATAATTAATATTGCATATAGGAATTTATATTCCGTTTAATATTTGTCCTGTGGTTCTCTCTCCTTTATCTTGTATGTGTGCTTTCACTGTGCGTGTGTGCGAGTGTGTTTGCGTGTGTGCGTCTATGTCGATGTGTGATCTCTGTGCTGATCACATCAAGAACACTGAGCAAAACATCCGGACTCTGTTATTATAATTATTCCTGGCGACTTCTATCAGGCAAAACTTACACTCGAGCTGCCAAAATACAGACAATTTATCACATGCCCTTCCAGAGACAAAAATATTTTAGACCATTGCAACACCACAATAAAGAATGCATATCGCTCTGTCCCTAGAGTAGCTTTAGGACTGTCTGATCACTGGCTGGTTCACCTTGTCCCAGCCTACAGGCAGAAACCAAAATCTTCCAAACTTATGATGAGGACTGTTAAAAGAGGGACCAACGATACAGAGCGGGCCTTACAAGCCTGTTTAGAGTGCACCGATTGGAGTGTTTTAGAAGCTGCTATCACTGATCTGGACAAGCTCACAGAGACGGTAACATCATACATCAGTTTCTGTGACGATTTGTGCATTCCTACTAGGACTTCCTTAAAATACAACAATAATAAACCATGGTTCTCAGCAAAACTCAAACAGATTCACCAAGCCAAGGAGGATGCCTATAGAAAAGCACTTGTACAAGCATGCTAGAAACACATTGACAAAGAGATCATAGTGGATAAGAGAAACTACTCTAAAAAATTGGAATAAAGGTTTTCAGCCAACGACTCTGCATCTGTGTGGAAAGGCCTGAAAGACATCACTAACTACAAGCCACTATGCCCCAATTTTGCAGGCAATCAACACCTGGTCAATGGCCTGAATGACTTTTAAATGCAGATTTGAAAATGCTAACTTTTCATCTCACACAAACTCTGACATTCTCCCAACACCAATCACCTTCAATCACTCCACCTCCTGCACTTCAGATCAGTGAAGAGGATGTGTGAGTCTTTAGAAATAAAAAGACAAGAAAAGCACCTGGCCCAGATGGTATCACTCCAGCCTGTCTTAAAAGATGTGTTATTGAACTGGCCTTCATCTTCTCACAGAACTTAAAGAGATCACTGGGGCTGTGCCCAGTTCCTTCATGTTTAAAGCGCTCCACCATAATCCCCATCCCAAAGAAACCCAATATCACAGGAAGGAATGACTACAGACCAGTAGCTCTCCCTTCTGTGGTCATGAAGTCATTCAACAGACTGGCACAGGTCTATTTGTAGGACATCACAGAACACTTTCTGGACCCCCTGCAATTTGCCTACAGGGCAAACAGGTCTTTTGAGGAGGCAGTTAATACGGGGGTGGATTTTGTCCTGAAACATCTGGATAGACCAGGGACCTGTGTGAGTTTTGTGTACTTCAGCTCTGCTTTCAACATCATCATCCCATCACTGCTCCAGACAAAGTTAACCCAGCTATCTGTTCCTTGATCTATATGTCAGTGGATCACCAGCTTTCTCACAGACAGACAACAATTAGTGAGAATGGGGAAACACAAATCCAGCACCCGCACAATCAGCACTGGAATCCCCCAGGGCTGTGTTCTCTCCCCACTGCTCTTCTCCCTGTACACCAATGACTGCACTGCCCAGGACCATTCTGTCAGACTTCTGAAGTTCGCAGATGACACCACACTCATTGGCCTCATGCAGGATGGTAATGAGTCTGCGTATAGACAGGAGGTTGAGTAGCTGGCTGTTTGGTGAAGTCATAACAACTTGGAGCTGAACACGCTTAAAACAGTGGAGACGATTGTTGACTTCAGGAGAAACCCCCTCCACTCCCCCTTCTCACCATCATGAACAGCACTGTGACCGCAGTGGAGTCATTCAGGTCCTGGGCACCACCATCTCTCAAGACTTGAAGTGGGACAATCAACTTAGGCTCCATTGTTAAAAAAGCCCAGCAGAGGTTGTACTTCTCATAAATTCAACCTACCACAAACTCTGTTAAAACAGTTTTACTCAGCAGTCACAGAGTATGTCCTCTGCATATCCATCACTGTCTGGTTGGGCTCAGTCACAAAGTCAGACATCATAAGAATACAGAGGATGGTTCGTACTGCTGAGAAGATCCTTGGTGCTCCCCTGCCCACCCTCTAAGAAGAGTATACATCCAGAGTGAGGAAAAGGGCTCAGAAAATCACCCTGGACCTCTCACTTTCAAGTCATCATCTCTTTACAATGCTGTCGTCTGGTCGGCGCCACAGAGCACTGAGCATCAAAACATCCAAACACAAAATAGGCTTCAAAAACAGTTAAATGTTTTTACCACCGTGCAATTAATAACTCTGCGCAATAATAATTGAGTGCAATATTAACTACATCCTCCAGATAATGCATATATTTTTTATTCAACGTTTTCTCTATATGATATTAAATTCTGCTGTATTTAGCTCATACCTTGTCCTAAAATAGTATATTCTCATTTATACTTGTACATATTTACATACACACATATCTTTACATTTTGTTTATTGTATTGTTTGTATTTCTTAATTTTTTATACCAATAGCCCCTTATTTAAACCATCTGTTTTTTCTTTATTCTATTGTGTTATGGTCTCTGTGTGCTGTTGTTACTGTTTCTGGTACTGGATGTTCCTGTCACCAAAACAAATGACTTGTATGTGCAATTTACCTGGCAATGAAACTCTTTCTGTTTCTGATACGAACTAAAATTATTAAAAGAGTTACTACTTGTTGCAAGCCATGTCCCAGGACCCTTTAAGCTGGCCTTCATTGAGTCTCTTATCAAGAAACCAAATTTGCACCCCAATGAGCTAGGAAGCTGTAGACCGATTTAAAATCTCCCTTACCTGTCTAAAATACCAGAAAAAGTAGTGTCTACTCTACTTGAGCTCTTTCTCAAGAAAAGTTAATTATGGATTACCTCAGGGATACCCCTTGCAAACATTATTAGAAAACATGGAATTAGCTTTCATTATTATGCAGATGATACTCCGCCATAAGATATATCTCACCATGACCAGATGATTCCTTCCAGCTATCCAAATTGGCAGAGTGCACCGAAGATAAAAAACATTGGATGACTAGTAATTTTCTTCTTTTAAACTCTAATAAATCAGAAATATTACTTATCGAACCAAAGACATGTAAACAGAATATTTCAGATTATAACCTGCACATTTTAGGCTGCATTATAACTCCAACAATAACAGTTAAAGACCTAGGCGTTATGTTAGACTATGGTCTGCAAATCACATTTCATATGTCACAAAAACATACGTCTTCCACTTAATTATGCCAAATTAAAAAATATTCTATGTGTTGCTGATTCAGAAAAGCTTACTTGTGCATTTGTGACCTGATCAGGTCAGAAAACAAGAAAAAATAAGTATATATACAGGATATTTATTATAATTTGTATGAAAAAGTTACCATGTGAATAGGGAAAGCCCATATTGATGTCAGACACTGGACTCAAGTATTGAGGTGGTGGTGATGTTGACTGCGATGAGCTATTGATTGCTAGATGACCATTGAGGGAAAATGATTACAAGAGAGGCAGATTGTCAGACAAGGAGAGAAAGGAACAGGACAGAACATCCCCTTTGTACTTTCATTTGTATTGTAATTTTGCTACAGAGTATGATTCCTACCATTGTAGGGGTCTGACTCACTCCTCACAATCCAGCTTATGTCTGTATAGGTTAGTTGTCCTATGTTTTTCTGTCCTATATTGTCCAGAGACTCCTGACCCATGTCCACTGCGATGCTTTTGGATAAAGGGATAACTGTGAATAAACATATTGCAGTGGTACAAATCACTGGACTGTACATTGTTGCAGTTGGCAATCAAATCAAAACTAGTGTAGCCTATGTCGGTAGGAAAAGGGAAAAATAGGTCTAAACTACCCAATGAGGACAATGACAACGGATGATATCAGATGTGAAGGGTATAAGCAGTGTCGGTATTATGTATAATCATCTATGTTTCGTCAATTTTACTTATAATCATTTATGCTTGTTGCTTATTCATATATAAAATGTTTAGGAGTAGAGGCATGTTTAGCTCACACACATCCTGCTCTGATAATTGGAGAGCGACTGCTGCAGAGTGTTTGGCTGCCACAAGCAAATACTTTTTAGAGTGAGTGAGGTGCCTTATGCACCTCAAATATGTGATAACTATGTTTAAATCGTGTCAGCGAAAGATCGGAATTCAAGGAGGAGCTTGTCCTGAAGCGGGAGATGTTTATCACTGTGTATAAATGTGGGGGTCAAGGGAGAGACGAGCAGTCGCAGAGTGCCTGGACATAAGACTCTCAACTCAACTCAACTTTATTTATATAGCGCTTTTTACAATTTTCATTGTTACAAAGCAGCTGTACATGAGACACATTGAATACAATTATGAATTCGAAAGCAGCCCCCCCGGCCAGGCAGATAGTGCAAAACAATATGCAAACGGTGGTGAGGAACCCAAAACTCCCATCGAGAAAAAAAAACTCAGGGGAACCCGGGCCCAACCAGGGGATTCCAGTTCCCCTCTGGCAAAAGCTGCTGCCTCTGCACAAGCTCAACAGTGCTTGCACAACAAGGCTTAATAAAATATAAAAATTAAGGTTATTTAAGATTATCATTAACAATCTAATAGCATTTTAAATGTTGTAGGAAAAACAAAGTTGTCACGTCCTTTATCCAGCTCTATCCTCTTTGCTCTTTTCAGGTCACCGCTTCCCATTCTCAGCTCTGCCATCAGGTCTGGGCATGAACTGCATCCTGCGGTAACCTTGGAACAAAGAGACAAGACTGGCTGAGAGTAGAGTACTGTTCTGCACTCTTTGATGCAACAAGTACATCATTTGTTGTTGGATGTGTTCCTGGTTCCGGTTGATCTAAATAATGCAGCCTAAATCCTCTGAGGATTAATATTATGGAGGTATAGTGTATGCAAGATTAAAAAGATGAGTCTTTAGTCTAGATTTAAACTGACAGAGTGTGTCTGCCTCCCGGACCGTGCAGGGAAGAATATTCCAAAGTTTAGGTGCTAGATAAGAAAAGGATCTACCACCTGCACTCGATTTTGAAATTCTAGGTATTACCAACTGACAGGACGCCTGAGAGCGTAATGTACGTGGAGGTCTGTAATACAATAGAAGTTCATTCAAATACTGCGGCGCTAGACCATGTAGGGCTTTATAGGTAATAAGCATTATCTTAAAGTTAATGCGATGCTTTATAGGTAACCAGTGCAAGGTTGACAGAACCGGGGTTATATGCTCATACTTTTTTGTACGTGTAAGAACTTGAGCTGCCACGTTTTGAACCAGTTGCAGTTTTTGTAATAGGCCCGCAGGGCAACCACCTAGAAGTGCATTACAGTAATCTAGTCTTGATGTCATGAATGCATGAATTAATTTCTCTGCATCTGACAGTGACAGCATATGACGTAATTTAGATATATTCTTAAAATGGAAAAATGCAGTTTTACAGGTGTTGGCGACATGGATTTCAAATGACAGAGTACTATCGAATACAACACCAAGATTCTTAGCTGATGACGAGGATTTTATGGAGCATCCGTCAATCGTTAAGCAGTATTCTTGGTTGTTACGCATTGCAGTTTTCGGTCCAGTAAGTAGCACTTCTGTTTTGTCCGAGTTTAGTAGTAAAAAATTGTTACTCATCCACATTTTTAAGTCAGCTATGCAATCCTTTATTTGATGAAACTGCTAAGTTTCATTAGGCTTCGCGGAAATATAAAGTTGAGTATCATCAGCATAACAGTGAAAGCTAATTCCGTGTCGCTTTATTATATCTCCTAGAGGTAGCATGTATAAAGCGAAGAGCAGAGGCCCCAAGACTGAGCCCTGTGGTACACTGTACTGGACTTGTGATTTGCGGGACACCTCATTGTTTATTGCTACAAATTTAAAACGGTCGGATAAATAAGATTTAAACCATTTCAATCCTATTCCGTTAATGCCGACGTAATTTTCAAGTCTATAGACTCGCATAGAATTGTATAAACAGGGACAGCTGGACAATCTGATTATTAATGTCCATGTAACGTAAAGCGCCTATAGTCAATGATGACACAATCTTTAGCTACACGTAGGCTATGGCCGCCTCATTGCACTAGCAGAGGGCTGTGAGGATTGCGTCGAGGTCTTTCTTCTGCTAGTGCAAAGAGGCCGTTAGAGATCTACATAAGCTGCAGGTTGTGGCATCAGTGACTGACACTGTTAGATGGTAGCTGGCAGCATACAATTAAAGCGAGTGTCTTAATGGTTGGTCGAGGTGTAAAAATTAAGCTCAAAATGGTGCATGTCATTTTCATGAATGTGTGCATGCAATTCTCGGCGCTTTAACGTCATAAAGCTAAGACTACCTTTTAAAATTCAGCACAATAGCGCAAATATATATGCCATGATATTAAAAAGTTGATTCGGTTATCCTATAATTAGGTTTATTCTGTGCAACACTCATATTTGTATATGCTAGCGTAGTAGCGCTATAGCAGATGCGGCTTTAACATCAAACGGCTAACACAGATCTGTGGTGCACAAATAACAGCCTGCTATCTACAAAGCAAACAGCATTTCACTTGCACATTCAAGTAGGCAGTAAATTAGAATACACAAATTCAGATAGATGTACATAATAAACATATAGAATAAACATAAAAACTTACTTGTGGTATAGCTGGTCAGTTTGAATTTCCGAGGGTTCAGAATGAGAGAAATCTGCGTCGACAGCTTGGTTTGCTGAATTTTTTTGGCGGTTCTGGCTGAAGTCCGTATTACGAATGTGGGCCGTATCTGCAAGACGACAGTCAAGCGAGACCCAACGTTCACTGGCACTTTTGGCGCTGTCGTAAAACGGACCTAAAACAGACCTGCATCACAAAATGCTGTTGCTGTATTTTTAAACACTGATAATAATGCTCAGCTTAATGACAATGGATTTATCTTATGCTCTAGATTGATAGAAAAAAAAATGCAGACAGGTAACCATGTTGTTTTGAAAATGTTTATTCCACGGAGTTCTTCACACAGTTTGAGAAAAGTATTTCGGATGTGGTCCACATCAGGTAGCCTATGTGAAAACAGTATCGGCTCAGATTCATATTGCAGATCTGGACCAAATCAGTGTCAGACACAACTAATGTCTTTCGGTTACCTATGGGAAAAATTATCTGGGCCAGATCCGTAAAACAATATAAATACTGAACTGATGGCAGTTTGAATGTTAAAGCTGAAACATCTATCTGGCACGGATCTGGTTCACAATCAGAAAACGTCTCTGAGCTAGAAACGGAGGCAAGGGGCTTAAAACGGATCCGGTCCAAATGTAAAGGCTATCTGGGGAACAACTGTCTACTGTCATGTACTACTTAGTGGTTGTCCCGCAACATCAATAAACAAACTACAGTTAGTTCAGAATGCAGCTGCCAGAGTTCTAACCAGGTCCAGAAAATACGATTACATAACCCCAATTTTATCACCCCTTGACTCATCACACCGATACCCATTAAGTATCGTATTGACTTTAAAGTTATTTTAATTACTTATAAAGCCTTAAACGGTTTAGCCCCTACCTACATAAAAGAGCTTCTATCACATTACAACCCATCACACTCTCTAAGATCTCAAAATTTCAGAATCAGGACCAGATGGATGTAATATGCCCATCCCTAAATAGAGATTACGCTTCCTCCATCCAGGGGCGCCGGCAGAAATTTTGGGCCCCATGACCCAAAAAAATAATATTGGGGCCCCTCTCCGCAGCTGTTGTCACCACATCTCTAGGATCTAACTGTCCCATCAAAAGCTTTGCATGACTCTAATTAAAGGCTTGCAACTGTCTTGCTTATAAACTCAGCAAAAAAAGAAACGTCCTCTGACTTTCAACTGTTTTTACTTACAGTAAACTTAATATGTGTAACTATTTGTTTGAACACTAAAAGAGTCAACACCATAAGACATAAACTAAAAATGTTTCACAGACATGTGACTAACAGAAATAGAATAATGTGTCCCTGAATGAAGGTAGGCTCAAAATCAAAAGTACCAGTCAGTATCTGGTGTGGCCACCAGCTGCTTGAAGTACTGCAGTGCATCTCCTCCTCATGGACTGGACCAGATTTGTCAGTTCTTGCTGTGAGATGTTACCCCACTCTTCCAACAAGGCACTTGCAAGTTCCTGGACATTTCTGGGGGGAATGGCCCTAGCCCTCACCCTGCGATCCAACAGGTCCCAGACGTGCTCAATGGGATTGAGATCCGGGCTCTTCGCTGGCCATGGCAGAACACTGACATTGCTGTCATGCAGAAACTCAAGCACAGAACGAGCAGTATGGCTGGTGGCATTGTCCTGCTGGAGGATCATGTCCGTATGAGCATGCATAAAGGGTACCACATGAGGGAGGAGGATGTCTTCCCTGTACCGCAAGGCATTGAGATTGCCGGCAATGACAACAAGCTCAGTCCGATGTTGATGTGATATACAGCCCCAGACCATGACGTACCCCCCACCTCCAAATCGATCCCGCTCCAGGGTACAGGCCTCGGTGTAACGCTCATTCCTTCGACGATAAACATGAATCCGTCCATCACCCCTGGTGAGACAAAACCGTGACTCATCAGTGAAGAGCACTTTTTGCCACTCCTGTCTGGTCCAGCGAAGGTGGGTTTGTGCCCATAGGCGGCGTTGTTGCTGGTGATGTCTGGTAAGGACCTGCCTTACAACAGGCCTATAAGCCCTCAGTCCAGCCTCTCTCAGCCTATTGCGGACAGTCTGAGCACTGATGGAGGGATTGTGTGTTCCTGGTGTGACTCGGGCAGTTGTTGTGGCCATCCTGTACCTGTCACGAAGGTGTGATATTCGGATGTACCGATCCTGTGCAGGTGTTGTTACACGTGTTCTTCCACTGCGAGGAATATCAGCTGTCCTTTCTGTCTCCCTGTAGCGCTGTCTTAGGCGTCTCACAGTGCGGACATGGTAATTTATGCCCTAGCCACATCAGCAGTCCTCATGCCTCCCTGCAGAATGCCTAATGCACGTTCACGCAGATGAGCAGGGACCCTGGGCATCTTTCTTTGGGTGTTTTTCACAGTCGGTAGACAAGTCTCTTTAGTGTCCTGCGTTTTTAGAACTGTGACCTTAAATGCCTACTCTCTGTAAGCTGTGAAGGTCTTAACGACCATTCCACAGGTGCATGTTAATTAATTGATTATGGTTAATTGAACATGCATGGAAAACATTGTTTAAACCCTTTACATTGAAGATCTGTAAAGTTATTTGGATTTTTACAACATTATTGTTGAAATACACAGTCCTGAAGTTTAGTTCACCACTAGTACTATCATAATATTTACTGCTGGTGATTTGTACATGCATCCAAGTCTTTTATGAAGTTCACTATTTGATACAAGATTAAAAGAAACCATAAAAATTGTGCTGAAGGCCATCTTTTACAGTCTCAATGTATTTTTATTGTAAAATTTGCCAAAATGTAAAATTCTCTTGACAAAATGATTATTAATTGTTATTATTAATTATTATTATAACCATTAATGAAAGTTTAAAAAAAAGAAAAACAAACAAAATTAAATATATATTTACGGAGCCGTTGAAGGGACATTGGTGGAAAAAAAAAACAGAAGACTTTCTCGTGCGCACGCGAAAGTATCTCGTGAGCACGCGAAAGTATCTCGTGCCCACGCGAAAGATTCTCGTGAGCACGCAAAAGTATCTCGTGAGCACACGAAAGTATCTCGTGCACACGCGAAATGTTTCGCGTGCTCACGCATTACAATTTCCGATGTAGGTAAGGCGGTTTTGCTACTCTTGCAGATGTGATGGTAATTACTTGCGTGTGTTTGGGATCTTCATTCATAGTTTTTATGTAAGATTGCAACATGGAAGAAGAATTTATGGAATTTTTGAGCTCACGGGATATTTCTCAAGGAATTGTTGACAGATTAAAAGAAGACAAGGTAAAATTGTGTTACAAAAAAAGCTATTAACCTTTTTCAAATTGAATCATGGTCTCCTCACACACATTTGCATTCATGCCAAATGTGTTCGTAATATACCCTTTTCTTTTAGATAAACACAAGTGTCATTGCAATTATGACTGATGATGAACTTGGAAAATACATCGTCAGATATGGTGATCGTCTTGCAGTTAGGGCGTTTTGCCGTCAGAGACTCGCGGCCTGTGAAACAACAACATCCACTGTACTGCAGAGATTAAGAGACAAGATGCAAAAAGGAGGCAGCACATCTGCAAATAGTGGGGGTTCATCAAACAAACTTGTACATATCAGAAACCAACATGCATCTAAAGAGACCAGGCGACTGGAAATTGGGTGGCTTCATTTTCAAATTGGAGAATTTCATCAAGTTCGGACAAGACAGGGAGGAGGCACCAGACATTTGACAGTCAAAAAGAGCACCTCGGTTGAGGAATTGATGATGATTGGGAAGGAACTATTTTTTCCCAAAGGAATTTCTTCAAAAGGGCCCGCTGAAAACTATACTTTTGAGATGCATGATTTCAGTCAGACCGCAATTCCACCCAGTGTTACAGTAAACGAACTGTATGAGCAGAGTAAACTCTGCATGGTACGTCTGTACGTTTGCACGAAGGAGGGGGATTTAGAGAGTTCTCCCCAAATTTCATCGGACTCGTTCTCGGATTTTGAACAGTCTGAAAGAGAGCAAAGAATGGTAAGTTATGGATTGTATGGATTTTACAAATGACTGAGTTATGCTCAAAATCAAATTTATCCGTTTTGATTGTTAATATTAAAACTGCACCCTTAAAATATATAAATTTGCTTTATTTATATATTTTCAACCCGAGTTTCTCCGAATTAACGTTTATTTATTAACTTTAAAAAGTCCCAAAATTAATAATTATTTAATACATTTTTAAAAACTTTGTTGTTGTTTAATAATAATATGAATTCATTATTTTGCTAAATAAATTACCCATAAATAAATGTCGATGTTATTTTGTTTGTTGTATTTATTTAGACGTTAATATCTATTTTAAATGTTTATATATGTGTTTTTGTAAAACCCTTTTTCATGGATGTTTTTAACAGACAAGAAGAAATAAGAGACACAGAAAAAGAGCAAGAACATTAAGAAAACCACTTTCTCAAACACGTGATCCTGTGCCTGTCAGTCATTCAATATCCAGTGAAGAGGAAGACACCTTGTAGTAGAGTAGGCGGGGCGAGACAGTGGTTCGAGTCCGGTGAGTAATTGTGAATTAGCGCCAGCTGTGCGCACACCGGGCTCGAATCACGTAGGAGATGGGAGCATAAAAGGAACGAGCGACCGGACCGTCGAAGAGAGAGGACCGGGCCCGAACTTGTTTTACGTTTGTATTTATATTGGTATTTATGTTTATGTTTTGTTCGCCGGCGGTCGTCCGTGAGGGGCCGCTGGCTGTTATTATTTATATTAAAAGTTGTTTAATGTTTTCCGGTTCCCGACTCCTTCCTTCCATACTTGAATCGTATTACAGTGGTGCCGAAACCCGGGAGGAAGGAGAGACATGCTGTCGGAGAGTCCTCGCCGCCGAGTGGCCTCGCGGTGCCGGAGAGTTCGGGCAGCGCGGACGAAGGGCGTCCGCCAGTGGCTGCCCGAAGCGGTGGCTCTGGGGAAACGGAAGTGCACAGTGCGGCCACCGTCAAAACTTCGGTGGAACGGCGACCTTTGCTGCCGCGCCCCTGGGTCGAGGTGGGGTGGCTTTCGTCCAAGTGGGAGCGGGGGGGTTGCCGCCGTCCGCCAGAGGCCGGAGCCTGTGTCCGTCCCCCGAGGGGGAGGAGCAGGGGGCGGAAGTGCCGGGTGAGCCACCGCCTGCCAGAGGCCGGAGCCTGCGTCCGTCCGCCCAAGGGGGAGGAACAGGGGACGGGGAACCCGCCCCGACTCCCGGATAAAGGAGGAGCCACCGCCGGCCGCCAGGGGGCGGACGGTCGAGCCGTCCACCGAAGCCCCAGGGCCACCGCAAGGCACCGCGAAGGAGAGTACTCCGGCTGGTTGAGGAACGAGCGGCAGCATGTCGGGGAACCGGATTTTTTTTTCCTCTCTCCCCTCTCTCTTTCCGGTCGCTCCGAGGGCTCCCGTCTCCGTTGTCTCGTCTCGTCGCTGCATACCCCCCACCCCACCCCCCCCGAGGGAGGGGGGGAGCTTGCACAGTCGCGGGGGTACCCCCCGGCCTGTGAGGGGTGATGGGGGTATGTAGTAGAGTAGGCGGGGCGAGACCGTGGTTCGAGTCCGGTGAGTAATTGTGAATTAGCGCCAGCTGTGCGCACACCGGGCTCGAATCACGTAGGAGATGGGAGCATAAAAGGAACGAGCGACCGGACCGTCGAAGAGAGAGGACCGGGCCCGAACTTGTTTTACGTTTGTATTTATATTGGTATTTATGTTTATGTTTTGTACGCCGCCGGTCGTCCGTGAGGGGCCGCTGGCTGTTATTATTTATATTAAAAGTTGTTTAATGTTTTCCGGTTCCCGACTCCTTCCTTCCATACTTGAATCGTATTACACACCTTATCTATCAATTCTGAGGAGAAAATTTGTGCATCCACCGATGATCACCATGAATCTGATGATTTGGTGTGTTTGAATGAAGAGTCTGTTTCCTATGAAATACAACTAGAGGACTCAGAGATCCAGTTTGAAATAGTTGATCATAGTTATGACAGCCTGGATTCCACTCTTCCCTGGAATACTGAAGATGGGGATCCTCGACAGGTAATTATATTAATGACTCAACAAAAGTTAATGTAAAATTATGTCTCTCAATTATTTACAAAGGAACAGTGTTGGTAGTGTTATCTTAATGTTCTTTACACTGTTACTGAATTTTGCAGAGTCCACAATTCAGTGATCAACCCACTCAGTTAGATGGAGCATCTTCCACAGGACAGCTGGAAGTATCAGAAGAATCAGAGAGTGTGAAAGAAAAAAAATATGTGAAGGTAAGACGGGTCAACATAGTGAAAGATGTTCTGGAGATCTTCATCGAACCCGAAGTTATAAGAAAAGCTCTGCGAATAGAATTCATTAATGAAAATGCTATTGATGACGATGGAGTTTCACAGGAACTGTATACTGCCTTTTGGGAAGATTTTCTTACTCAATGTGAGGGCGAAGAAAAAAGAGTTCCAAGACTGCGGCCAGACTTCTCAGACATTGAATGGAAAGCTGTTGGAAGAGTCTGGCTGAAAGGCTTCATCGATCACGGGATAATCCCTGTCAGGTTGTCTCCAGCATTTATATTAGCATGTATTCATGGGGTGGACTGTGTGGATGAAGAGCTCTTGATGTCCTCCTTTTTGGAATATTTGTCTGCCTCAGAGCAATCTGTTATAGAAAAAGCAATTCAAGGCAACATGGATGACAATGATGCAGAAGAATTACTTGACCTCTTCTCACGTATGGGCTCATATCGTTTGCCTCCAAAAGAAAATGTCCGTTCTGCTATTTTGACAATGGCTCACAAAGTCCTCCTTCAAGAGCCAAAATTTATAATTGACTGCTTCCGCTCAATAATACCAACAGGCAAAATCAATCTAAACAGACAACGCATCCAGGAAATATATGAGTCAAAGAAAGCTACAAACAAGAAAGTGGCTCAGATGATAAAGCCTTCAAAAGATTTCCTAAACCAGCAAGAGCAGTCAACCCTTAATAATCTGCTACGCTATGTTAAAAACTTAGACCAAAGAAAACTGGAGACCTTCTTACGATTCTGTACAGGGTCTACAGTCATGTGCAAAGACACAATTGAAGTCATTTTTAATGGAATATTCGGTCTTGGACGCAGGCCTGTTGCACATACCTGCGGAGCAGTTCTTGACCTGCCCTGTACCTCTTACAGCTCTTACCCAGAATTTCGTGCAGAGTTTGACAATATCCTGAATGGAGATTGCTTTGCAATGGACATACTGTAATTGAAGCAACTTAATTGAGTTTACTGGAGCTGCAACTGCCAGTTGTTCAATTTAAATTTTGTTCTGTTTTTCTATTGTTCTTTGTCTGAATGGTTTATGGTAAACCCTATATGAGTTACTAGTTGCATTTAATTTTGTTTTTTATTGCAATGTGTTTAAAGTTGAATACACTTTGTTCATTTGTTACATGTCAGGTATTAAAAAATATATTTTACATACACTGTTATACATGGGTTCTTTAACATATTAAATACTATTTCAATACATTAAGAACCGTGCTCTGAAACCCATTAAATGAGTAGTGTAAAAGAGGCATTTCCTTCACAAACCATGTGCAGAATTACATAATTAACAATAACAAAAATGTTAAGGCTGCTACAACATATTCAGCAAATTATAGCATAAATGACACGAAATAAGACAAAAATCTATATGCACACCAAATATAAAAACTGATATACTGAATCAATTTGTAGCTGATAATTGTTAATTCTGTGACAGCACACAGCTTAATAAAAACAGGATTTTGACTTTAAACAACCATTAAGTATGCATAAGAATTAATAAGTTTAAGATCTCATTCCTCAGATTTAAGTACAGGTCTACTGCTTGATGAGAGTCTTTTGGAAGCTCAATGTATGCCTCACTCATGACAGTATTACAAATGTCATAGACATCACGGTCACATGGTACAGACGATCGAAATGTGCATTCTGTCTTGCACAGCTGTAGGTCTCCTGTGTCCACCGGCGACATGTAGTTCTGCGTTATATAGAGTTCGGGGAACAAGTACATTATATTGGGTCTTCCACTTGGCACTCGGTCGTTTTTTGAAGGTCTAATTACATGTGCATCCCACACACGAGCAGTTGCATCCATTTCATCCTGCAATAAAAATAATAAAAAACAATTATAACAATTTTCAACCTACATCTTCATGCATACATTTAAAGTAGGCTACAATTCTAGTATTATTTAAGTGTAAATGAAATAAGTGGGCTACATGGGCCACAAAACTAGGATAAATCGTACCATCGATTCACAACACCCAGGACATTGTTTGACAAAGGTAAATAATGCTTTGCACTACACCGTTAATTTAAAAGAAAAAAAGTATGGTTTACACTTACATGGATGATTCCCAAGAAACAGAAACGGATGAGATTTTTATCCAAAAATCCTCCGTCAAACAATCCTCTGTCCTTAAGATCAACAAACAAAGAGATGAAAAATTCCATGCATTCTTTTCTGAGGAATCCCCACCAGCTCTCTATTCGTTGATTGGCTGTGCTTGCACCTTCCTTGTAGCTGTTATATTCCTGCTGAACGTTGCGTCTGAGGAAACGCTGAAAATCTTGCACGAGTCCATTCTCTGTTCCAAAATCACCTCTAACGATTATTGGGCATCCACCTAAATTCTCCACTGTTTCCATGTAGTACCCTCCAATTACTTTCGGGTCACTGCTCGTTGTGTATGCATTTAGCCAAATGATCTTTCTTGAAAAGCCGTCAATACATCCATTGATACAAATGCCATATGGCTTCAGTTTATCATAAGAATCAAAGTGCCATATGTAATTTGGTCCTTTTGCAAAATAATGAGGCCGATGGAGACGTCCGGATTTTCTCAATTCTACACCACTAGGATCTAGCACGCTCAAAATTAAGCGAACATGTTCCATGCGAATATGCAACCCATTTTCTATGCACTTGGCATGCATCCACCTGTATCCATGCAGTTTACCTGAGGTTTGGAGTTGATCTTTAATAAACAGGATGGCATCTTCAATACTTGAGTAGTCCTTTCTGCTAAACAGCCCTCTAGACCTCAATATGCGTTTCAAATGTTTCTCCGTTATTACATATCCGTGACGGAATGCAAGAACAGATACTATGTCCTTATATATAATGCCTAACCTAAAATAGACATCGATAAATTCGTGCACATCCATGCTTTCTCTCCCCTTCGGCTCCCCAAAAAAGATGACAGGAAAGAAGGTACACTTAGGCCGGATGCTCACGAGATACTTTCGCGTGCTCACGAGAAACTTTCGCGTGCTCTCGAGAAACTTTCGCGTGCTCACGAGAAACTTTCGCGTGCGTGCTCACGAGATACTTTCGCGTGCGCACCAGAAACTTTCGCGTGCGCACGATAAAGTCTTCTGTTTTTTTCCCACCAATGTCCCTTCAGCGGCTCCGTATATATTCACTTTTCAACCAAAAACAATAAAAACAGCAGATTTCTTTAACGTAGCTGCACATATATGCCAACAAGAAAATAAAGTGGACATGTAAAATGGAATTTCCTCACCAGGGTTATTATAGTGCTAAAAGTTTTCCTGCACTGATTAAATGGTGATTAAATGTAGTCTGTAAACACTAGTCTGTATCTTGCTAGTTTATTTCACTATGGACATTAAGCCAACAGGTTGATACCACTCACAGACTATAGGCTACCCACCTTTCTTGGTGAAAAACTGTCTCTGTTACAGTTTGAGACCCTTTCCTCTGTCTTTCCTCTCTCTCCTTTTTAGAAAAACCAGATTTTGATTTAACGTTACTAGGCAACATTGTGGTCACTGTAGGTGTGGCGCATCTACTTGACTGTAATTAAACACCGTCACTGAGAGCGCTAAGGCAGGACCAAACCATTGCATGCATATACAGGGGTGGTCAGTCAATATGGATGTTTACTTTTTGGTCAATCGGGATTTTTTACCTTTACTACCAAAAACAAAGAGAACATTGATTTTATTATTATATAAATATATATACTGAATGATGATGGTTTAATAATTGTATGTTAGTTTTTACCTATTTTTGGGGCCCTGTCAGTCATGGAATTGTCCTAACATTTCCCCGATATAAGGCGCCCTTGCCTCCACCTCAACATCCCATGCCATCCTCCTGCGAGAGCCTGCGGACCATCCCAGCTCTGTATCAGGCAATTCCATCACCACTGACACTCCCAGCTCAGGCAATTCCATCCACAACAAAAAGCAAAGATGGACTACTTGTCACATTGATGCTAAATTTACATCACATGACAGCAGTTTCAAGTTATAGCTGCTCTGAGTTCCATTATGCCATTACTATATTCCCTGCTTATGAAATTCTTCTGTTGTCTGATATGGATAAAAAATAAGACTTAATTAGACATAAAAGTTTTCAACAAATTAAACGTCCTAAATCACAAATAACAAGCTTTCCCTATTCTTCATAAACATTTATTCGGTAACTTTTAATCAAAGTCAATGTGACAGAGTGCAGCTGTGACACGTTAGAGGAGACCTGGCCCTACCATCTGAGACTGGTTTCTCCCAAGTTTTTCTTTTCTCCATGTATTTATCATTTGAGTTTGGGTTCCTCGCAACAGGGCAATGTTGACTTGCTCACCAGGAGACTGGATTTATTAGATATTATTTATTAGAATGATCTTGCTTGTTCTATAAACACCATGCACTGTGCTGTGTTTTACCTTTTCTGTGTTTTTCAGTTTTTCTTAATTTCTCTTTTAAATGCACATTGTGAAAAGCACTATATAAATAAAATTGAATTGAATGTTCAAAATATGGTAAGAAGCGTTATATTTCCATCACACGCTTGCAGTATTCGACCAGAGAAGCTGGGCAAAGATTAGATGCAAACACGAATGATATGTGGAAAATACAGCATTTTTTAACCTTAAATCATTTATACGCATTGCAATACATCTAAAACAAACGATAATATTTGTTTTAGCCATGTCATATGACTCCTTTAAAATCAAATGGGTATGGATGACGTTTTGGTTACGGGTGTTACCTCAGTTCCCTGATGGAGGGAACGAGACGTTATTTTGAACCGACAGCTGGGGTTTGCCCTTGAGAACCTTTCACTTCGACTTTTTTACAAAAAGGCAGATTAAATTACTGTACTGATTGTCAGAGATTTTAACATCCACGTAGATAGTGCTAACGTCTCGGTTATGTCTGTAAGCTCAGTTCCCTGATGGAGGGAACGAGACGTTGTGTCGAGCCGACAGATGGGATTAGCCCTTGAGAACCTTTCAACTCTATAGAAGAGGCCGGTCTCCGTCCCCGAATATCCGGTATAAATAGCATTCATTTACCTTTTGTTCTGAAGAACCTCTCATGACTGCAGCAGAGGACGATACGTGTTGTGGCATAAGGGACAGTTCCCTTTCTGTCAGTCTCTTGACGTTGTGTCGAGCCGACTGATGTGGTTCCCATGGAAAACGCCACAACGTTGTATCGTGTCACAATCTCTAGCGAAGCGACAGTAACAGGACTGGGCGTGTCAGCACGAGGCTTACGCGAAACTGCAACTTTCCAGTGTGATGGTCGGGGGTCACAGACGTCCGTTAGCACTAGGTCCTGTTAGAGCTATCTGTGATAGTTCATATGTTCTCCCGGCCTAAGGGGGATAGGCTGCTCTGCCCAGTGGCGGCCCGAGCCTCTTGGGGATCCTAAGCAGAATTTGATTTGGGGGCCCCCAAAGTGGTTGTAACTGCACCTCGCTTTCAGGTGCTTGTAACTCTGCAGTGGATGAACCTGCAATGATAAAATAAGCAAACAAACAAACAAACAAATAAATAAATAAAAACAATGTTAAATGTGTCATGTCATATTAACTTTGGCTATGTAACCATTTGCCATCAAGAAAAACCTCACCTACTGTATCATCAGCTGTGGAGGCACTGACACTTGATGCAACATCAGGGGCAGGTAGAGTTGGTTGTGTTTCAAAGTACTTCAACAGTGTTCATTAATTTTTCCTTGCTTGCTTATCCTTGAGAAGAACCATATCTCCTTCTCTGATGACAGTCCTTCTGTGCTCCATTTCTAGCGTGACTGTAAGGTGCAGAGGTACTCCTTCCGCCATCTGTTCCAGAACTCACAAGCCAACACCTGAACACGTTTCCATTGATACTTAAGCATCTCCCTTGGATTATCCACTTAAGGGGGGAAGGCATGTGCATGATTTCTGAGTCAGTAGGATGGAGGGTGTCATGATTCCGCTATCATGTCATGTTTATTCTTATTCTTGCAGCGGAGTCATGACTAAGTCTAGGGTTTTGTGTGGGAAGGACATGGCATGGCTTAGATATTGGCTGTCATGCTCCTTCTCGTGTCTCGTCTATGGCCCCGCCCCTCTCGTCTCCTCGTTAGCTTCCCTTGAGTGTTTCATTACCCACACCTGCCTATTGTTAATTATCCTTTGTTCGTCTCCCTATTTAATGCCCTTGTATTCTCTGTCCTGTGCTCGTTTGTTCTTGTACATAGTTGTAACTTTGCTCGTCTGAACTGCTGTACCCAGGATTTATTCCATACGTTGTGTCCCAGCGTTTCTGCCCCAGCACTCTGTTCCTGAGAGTTTTTGTTACAGTTTGTTACCCTACGTGAGTTTTTTGTTCCTGTTTGGCTGTCTTTGTTAATCCCCTGTATTTTACCCCATTGTGGGTTTTTGTTTTGTGTTTTATAAAGATATTTTGTTACCCCGTACCGCTGCCTGCATTTGGGTTCTTCTTTATCACCACACGTTTCACGAGTTCACCTACACAGATAATAGAGTAGTTTGAGGGTATGCGTATTTGGCGTGCTGTCGGGGAGAGGGCTCCGAGCTCGTTCATTCTTCCGAGCTCAGAGCACTCCCCCCTGTCCGGGGTGAGGGCTCCGAATCCGGCATTAGCCTGAACCCGGAACACTCCCCCCCCCTTTGTGTCCTGCTGGAGACGAGGGGCTCCAGGTGAGGAGCCGGGGTGGTGGTGGGATGCTTGAGACTGAAGAGAGAGTGAAGGTAAGACGTCTTGACTATTTATAGAGACACTCTCTCTCTCTCTCTTTGAAGTGATAGGTTGATTGTTGAGATTGCTGACAGCCGACCAGCCGAGTTAATTATCTGCTCCTGCTCCTCCCGAACTTAGTTTAGTAAAACACCATTTCACGAGTTCACCTACACAGATAATAGAGTAGTTTGAGGGTATGCGTATTTGGCGTGCTGTCGGGGAGAGGGCTCCGAGCTCGTTCATTCTTCCGAGCTCAGAGCACTCCCCCCTGTCCGGGGTGAGGGCTCCGAATCCGGCATTAGCCTGAACCCGGAACACTCCCCCCCAAGAGATGCAACCGATGCAAGACAGCAGCCGCATATGCACACCCCCCAAAAACGAGGCTGGTATTGGCTGCTGGTGACCAGGCCTTGCTTGGTATGAAAGCCGATATTGTGGAGTCTTGAAGAGACTTCAGGTGTTACTGAAGCGGGGAATTTGAGGTTTCCTGGAGAAAGATGCCGGCTGATCGGAGGGATGAAAGAAGCAAGGGATGTAGATTGAGGCATGGGCCCTTGGGGGGCGGTCTCTGCTGCGATGTAAGAGAGTGATGTCTGCTGCTACGGGACATTGATGGAGGCGCGGGCCCTGTGGGCTCTAAGTGAAATATGTCTGCTGCTGCAGAAATAGATGTATGCACGGGGCCTTGTGAGGTCGCTGCTGTGATGCTGGCCTCTCAGGGAGTGATGTCTGCTGCTGTAGGACGTAGCTGAAAGCACAGGCCCTTGTGGGTGGTCGCTGCTGCGATGCTGTCCTCTAAGTTAATGGTGATTGCTGCTGAAGGGCGTAGATGAGGCACGGACCCTTGTGGGGCGGTCGCTGCTGCGATGCTGGCCTCTAGGGGAGTGGTGTCTGCTGCTGTGGAACGTAGATGGAGGCACGGGCCCTGGTGGGGCGATTGCTGCCGCGATGCGGGCCTCTGAGTGGATGATGTCTAATGCTGTAGACCATGGATGGAGGCACGGGCCCTTGTGGGCGACCGCTGCTGCGAAGCTGCCCTCTAAAGGAGTTGTGCCTGCTGTAGGACGTAGATGGAGGCACTGGCCCTTGTGGGCGGTCGCTGCTGCGATGCTGGCCTCTGTGTGTAGGATGCCTGCTGCTGCAGCACGTAGATGGAGGCACAGGCCCTGGTGGGGCGATTGCTGCCGCGATTCTGGCCTCGAAGTGAATGATGCCTGTTGCTGCTGAACATAGATGGAGGCGCGGGCCTTTGTGGGGCGATCGCTGCTGCGATGCGGGGCCTCTGAGTGAATGATGTCTAATGCTGTAGACCATAGATGGAGGCACGGGCCCTTGTGGGCGGTCGCTTCTGCGATGCTGGCCTCTGTGTGTAGGATGCCTGCTGCTGCAGCACGTAGATGGAGGCACAGGCCCTGGTGGGGCGATTGCTGCCGCGATTCTGGCCTCGAAGTGAATGATGCCTGTTGCTGCCGAACATAGATGGAGGCGCGGGCCTTTGTGGGGCGATCGCTGCTGCGATGCGGGGCCTCTGAGTGAATGATGTCTAATGCTGTAGACCATAGATGGAGGCACGGGCCCTTGTGGGCGGTCGCTTCTGCGATGCTGGCCTCTGTGTGTAGGATGCCTGCTGCTGCAGAAACATAGATGGAGACACGGGCCCTTGAGGGGCGTTCGCTGCTGCGATGCTGGCCTATGTGTTTGTAGGATGTCTGCTGCTGCAAGACATTGATGAAGGCACGGGCCCTTATGGGGCGGTCGCTTACTGTGGTGCTGGCCTCTATGTGTATGATGTATGCTGCTGCAGAAAAGATGGATGGAGGCGCGGGCCCTTGAGGGGCAGTCGCTGCTGCGATGCTGGCCTCTGTGTGTAAGATGTCGGCTGCTGCAAGACATTGATGAAGGCGCGGGCCCTTATGGGGCGGTCTCTTGCTGCGATGCTGGCCTCTATGTAATTGGTGATTGCTGCTGAAGGAAGTAGATAAAGGCACGGGCCCTTGAGGGGCGGTCGCTTCTGCGATGCTGGCCTCTGTGTGTAGGATGCCTGCTTCTGCAGAAACATGGATGGAGGCACGGGCCCTTGAGGGGCGGTCGCTGCTGTGATGCTGGCCTATGTGTGTGTAGGATGTCCGCTTGCTGCAAGACATTGATGAAGGCACGGGCCCTTATGGGGCGGTCGCTAGCTGCGATGCTGGCCTCTATGTGAATGATGTATGCTGCTGCCGAAAAATGGATGGAGGCGCGGGCCCTTGAGGGGCGGTCGCTGCTGTGATGCTGGCCTATGTGTGTGTAGGATGTCCGCTTGCTGCAAGACATTGATGAAGGCACGGGCCCTTATGGGGCGGTCGCTAGCTGCGATGCTGGCCTCTATGTGAATGATGTATGCCGCTGCAGAAACATGGATGGAGGCGCGGGCCCTTGAGGGGCGGTCGCATGCTGCGATGCTGTCCTCTATGTAATTGGTGATTGCTGCTGAAGGAAGTAGATGAAGGCGCGGGCCGTTGAGGGGCGGTCGCTTCTGCGATTATGGCCTCTTTGTGTAGGATGCCTGCTTCTGCAGAAACATGGATGGAGGCACGGGCCCTTGAGGGGCGGTTGCTGCTGTGAAACTGGCCTATGTGTGTGTAGGATGTCCGCTTGCTGCAAGACATTGATGAAGGCGCGGGCCCTTATGGGGCGGTCGCTAGCTGCGATGCTGGCCTCTATGTGAATGAAGTGTGCTGCTGCAGAAACAAGGATGGAGGCGCGGGCCCTTGAGGGGCGGTCGCTGCTGTGATGCTGGCCTATGTGTGTGTAGGATGTCCGCTTGCTGCAAGACATTGATGAAGGCACGGGCCCTTATGGGGCGGTCGCTAGCTGCGATGCTGGCCTCTATGTGAATGAAGTGTGCTGCTGCGGAAAATAGATGAAGGCACGGGCCCTTATGGGGCGGTCGCTTGCTGCGATGCTGGCCTTTAAGGGAGTGAAGTCTGCTGCAGAACGTGGATGGAGATACGGGCCGGTGTGGGGTGGATGCTGCCGCTATGCTGTGGTAGGTTGATGCTAGATGATCTGGGAGATTAGTGTCCGATGGGCTTCTTTGATGAGCGAGCGGTCCGTCCGAATGTAGCTTTTGAAAGCCTCTGAGGTCCAGCGACCGAGAGCTTGGATTTGCGGCTGGGAGAGACCTTTCTGGGCGGCTGTGGTAGCTGCGCCGATGCGAAAGGAATGTCTCGAGAAATGTTCTTCGGGTATGCTGGATTGGCGCAATACTGATTTAAGATGCTTTTGGAACCAGAAACGTGAGGCTGGACGACCGGAGTCATCTATGAAGAGAGGTTCCGATGGTAATTTTGCCTGTGATCTCCTGAACTGTAGGTAGGCCAGGAGGGTTTGGTACGGCTGGATGGGGGATTGAAGATTGAATATGAAGATGAAATGGCCTCTTTTGAATTGATCCGTCTTACTTTGCTTGATGTGGAAGGAGATTGTTTCTGCGTCGAGCACTGCCAAGTCGGAGATGGTGGGGTGGACCGAAGAGTTGAAGCTAGATGTAGTTGTCATTTCGGAGCATCTGAGAAATCCGAAAAAAGCCAGAGTGAACATGGCGTCGAGTGTGCGGGTGGTGTGCGTGGAGTGGTAACCTCTGCGGAGGGTAGAAATGCATTTGGTTAATATATCCAAAGTTATGGGTTGTCTTTTGTCCGGGGAGGCGGGTTGAGCTCTTTGAATTCCTTTGATGAGCATGGAGGTTTGAGGACTGGATATAGCTGTGCAGGTTGAGTTAAAAATAAGTTTGTGGAAGAATTGAATTCCGCTTAGGTACCCTTTAATTGAGCTGGCTTGCAGGTTTTTGTTGATATTTAGGAAGGATATGAAAGAGGTGATGGTTAGCAGAGAGAACTCGGGAAAAGGCATGTTGTATGTTTGGTGGAATGACTTGAAACTCTTCCACGCGGTAAGGTAAGACTGAAGGGTCCTGAGTGAGACGGCTTGGATGATAGAATTGAATGAAGAATCTAGAAGAGATCTTAGCGGGTGATTTATGGGAATATCAGTTCCGAATAGGGAGGTACTGGTGTTGGGAGGGGGTCCGCCTCTGGTGCTAGCCGCCTGAATTTCTGGAAGGCAAAACGGGAAAGAGCGTCGGCTATTTGGTTTGCAGAACCGGGAACATGCTTAGCCGTAACGATAAACTGATCGCTAGCCGATATCCATGTGAGACGTCTAAGGAAAGGCATTAGTGCGGAAGAATGTGAACGGCCTTTATTGATGCAGTGCACTGTCGCTTCGTTGTCGCAATGAACGGTAATGCTTAAGGCTGACCATTCCTTCCCCCATAAATATGCGGCAGCTACGAGAGGGTACAGCTCGAATAAAGCTGAGGACGATAGTGACTGAGGTAATTCTAGGAGCTGCGGGGGCCAGGTGGAGGCGAACCAGCGTCCTTGGTAATATCCTCCGAAACCAACGGAGGGTGCGGCGTCGGTGAACAATTGAATGTCGACGGGGAGATCGCGCATGTCCTTGTAAAAGAAGGACAAGCCGTTCCATTGATTAAGGAATTTAATCCATAAACCGAGCTCGTCGAGGCATGCGCTGGTTAAGGTTATTGAGTCCTCTAGGGCGTGAGCTGAGGAAGCGAGGGATAGGAGGTGCGAAACGAACGATCTTCCTTGGGGAATGATACGCATCGCGAAATTGAGGTGACCGAGAACGGATAATAATTCGCGTTTGGAACAATGGGGTTTGTTTAGGAGAGTGGAAGCGATCAGAATTGATCTGTCGATTTTCTCTTTGGGCAAGGAAGCCTGAAAGTTCAGCGAGTCCAGATTGATGCCCAGGAATTCGATTGATGTGCTCGGACCCGAAGTTTTTTCTTGGGCTAGTGGGATGCCGAGCTTGGCGAAGACTTTTGGACTATCGAGAGATGCGCGGCTGGGATTGAGTCTGGACGTGAGATAACTAGAAAATCGTCGAGAAGGTGAATGAGGTATGGAATGGCGTAGTTGTTAGAGAGAATCCAACAGATTGCCTCTGACAGCATGTCGAAAATCTTTGGACTGCTTCTGCAACCAAAAGTGAGGCGAACGGAAAAATAGTATTGATTTCGCCAGCGAATGCCGAACAGATGCCAAAGGTCTGGGTTAATGGGCATTACTTTGAAAGCGGAGGTGATGTCGACTTTAGCGAGCCAGGCGCCGCGTCCGGCGGTTTTGATGAGTTTAATCGCTTGGTCGATGTCGTGGTATAGAAGGGAAAACTCTTCTAGCGGAATGAGGCTGTTAATGCTTGGGTACGGGGAATTATGGGGGGACGACAGGTCGAATATGAGTCGTTTTTTAACTGAGAATTTTCTTGCAGCTACACCGATGGGGCTGATGCGGAAGGTTTTAAACGGGGGAGCGGCGAAGGGGCCGATCATGAAATTTGAGTCGATTTCATTTTTGATTAGAAGATCGACCGTTTCGGGTTCGGCAAGCGGCAAGTCCGGGCATGGGGAAGACGAGTGAACCAACGGGCAAGAAGTGGTGTTGTGGGCGACGGAACTGCAGACCGCACATGAAAAATTTTTGCAACCTTGAAAAACTCGGTTGTGTAGCTCAGTGTCCAGTGCCCCCCAGTAAGGACACTGGTTCCACTGAGCTACGCGGATGGCACATTTGGCAGAAAATAAACGATGGTAAGTATAAAAAAGGGTTCCCCCGTAAGAAAGCGAGCTCCGCGACTATGGCGAGGTAGTCGGTGAGCTCGCGCCTCCTATGAGGGAATGCCGTGCTGATTATCTCTAGATAGCGAGAAAAGGCTACAGTGAATTCTGGGAATGTTAAAGTGCGTGAACTGGTGTGTGTTGTGTTTTTTAGAGTGAGAGAGAGGTCGCCGTAGGTGATTTGGCGATCTGTTGACGGAGGTGAGAGTGGAGATAAGAGAGTGTAGAGGTCTACGTCCGCACCTGCCAGAATCTGAGCTTTTATGTTTGCCGTTACTGGGGGCGGTTCCAGGGCTGGGGCGTTGGGCGGGACTGGCATCGGTGCTGCTGATGCCAGTGTGAAGGAGGGGCGAGTCTGAGGAAGTGCCATTAGAGTGGGGATGGCGTCCGCTGGGACCATTTGCGAGGCCGGTCTTGCGCTGTTTACATTGCCTGTGCCTGAGACCTGAGGGAAGGCGGAGAAGTCGTAAACCTGCGCCTGTGACGTCAGTGGAGGGAGCCTCGCACTGGAAAACGAAGGCGGGGCCGCAGGCCATTGGCTGGAAAAAGGATTGGAGGAGAGAGCGAGGATGTGTGGGTGAGCTGGGGCCGCTTGCGGAGCCATGCTCGCGCTGCCAGGGCGGCTCGTCGTGTGGCGGGCTTGAATGTTGCCTGGGGATGCTGCGTGCTGGAGCTCAGCTGAGCGGAGAAGAGACTGCGGGTGGTCGGTTCTGGCCTCCGGGGCGCGGCCCAAGCTTGCAGAGGGAACGCTCCGGCGGTTTTCGGACCTGAGGCCGCTCCTCGTTGGAGTCTGACCCGGCCGTAGATACGGGGAATCGCGAACCTGCCTCGGCTTTCCTGTTGCCCTCGTCTGGGTGACATTTGGCGTATTCCGGGAATCCGGCTGGAGGGAGGAGTACATACCATATAGTTCGGCTTTGTTCAATCGCCGTGAAAAATGGACGTTTGCTTTGAGTAGCGCTTGTCGTAATCCTACGACCGTCCACATCTCGATAGGCGGGAGGTCGGGAAGGATGGAAGCATATGAGGAAGCTGGGGACGTCGGTGCCAGCCTGGAAGGCGGCGGTGACTGTGTGCCACTGCGTCTAGGGGTAGAGGAGGAAGCGCGGGAAAGCCGACGGCCTCTTGGAGTAGCCGCGGGTTTTTGTGATTTTTCCCTGCGTGCGCTGCTGGGCTGGCCGTCGCTTGTGGACGCCGAAGGACCTAGATCTTCGATGGAGTTGTCCATTTGGGCTGTTTCGTTCTCTGACATTTCTGTAATTGAATATACCAATGCTTGAGACTGAAGAGAGAGTGAAGGTAAGACGTCTTGACTATTTATAGAGAAACTCTCTCTCTCTCTCTTTGAAGTGATAGGTTGATTGTTGAGATTGCTGACAGCCGACCAGCCGAGTTAATTATCTGCTCCTGCTCCTCCCGAACTTAGTTTAGTAAAACACCATTTCGTGACAGAGGGTGACAGAATGTGAGGATGCTCCGGGTCAGATGAGACAGGGACCAGAGGAAGAGCGTTGATTATGCCAGTGACCTCAGCCAGGAATGTGGTCAATATTTTATTCATCAGCTGCACATTTCCAGCCTGCAGCAACATGCTGTCCAGTATTCGTTGTGCCACGTCAATCATGCACTCCCACACTCCACCCATGTGGGATGAATGGGGAGGACTTCTGTCCATATAGACTTCTGTTCCTTTAGGTAGTCCTTGACTCTTCCCTGTTCTGTAGTGATTCCCATCCCTCTATATGCACCAACAAAATTTGTGCTGCAATCTGAACAGCTGCTTGACAAAGCCACGCAGAGCAACAAAGCGCCTAAAGGCATTGAAAAAGCTGGAAGACGTAATTTCTTCGACAACCTCAATGTGGATAGCCCTAGTGCATAAACAGGTGAATAGGATTGCCTATCGCTTACTGTTGGCTTGTCCCCTACACGTTTGTCTTGTAGACACCTCCCATGGTTCCAAGCCCACGTATGAGAAGGGGGGATCCGTCTGGAGACGATCTGCAGGAAAATCACTCATCTGCTGCTCCTCAATCTTTCCTCTGAGTTTCCTGAAATTCACACGCATGTTGAGGACTTTATTTATACAACTTTTAGCTCCAACTAACCGCAGGCCGCTATCTCTGACTGCGCCCTCTGTGAAATGTTCCCCTTGATGCTTGATCTTCTCATGGTGATGACGTACAAGGAGTGTTGAGACATGATGGTTGCCAGGTAAGATGATGCGGTGTGTCTCTTTCAACTCGATGTTACGGAGTATGTCAGGGGATGTCTGGTTTGCTGCCAGTTCCAGCAGGCAAACCCAAATCACAGAGCCCCACTGCAACGCAAAGGAATTACATTCCCATGGTCAGACTAACAGATCGATTGGGTCGGACCCTTACCCAGGTCAACGAGGGGCAACAAATACTTCTTGATGGTTGTATGTCAGTTTACCAAGTGGTACAACCAACCTGGTCACAGCTTACACCACTCACCAGTACCTTCGAGGAGCTGCACGCACATCTGAGAAAAGGTTTTGCATTCCCTCAACAGCAACTCCAGAAGAGTGCGGAAGGCCGGAAGGCATACTACGATCAGAAAGCATCACGAGAGGAACTGGATGTGGGTGATAGGGTCTGGTATTACAGTTTCGCCAGGCCACTGCAGACCGCCTCACATCGGCTATCCAAGAAGTTTTTGCCACACTGGGCTGGACCCTACTAGATTGTTGACAAACTCTCCCCTGTTGCCTACAGGATAAGGATTAGCCGGGGACAGACAGAACCAATCCTCAAATGGGTCCATCACAACCAGATTAAAAACACTCAGCTTCTGGGAGAGAGAGAAGGGGGGCCAACACTAACTAAATTTAACTCCCTCCTCACCGAATTAGAGGAATTAGAACCTCACCGAGCCTACCATTAGAGAAAGCTACAAACGAAAGGCTGACCAGCTAAAGAATGCCACCGCTTATCCACTGCTTTCTTTCTTTTCTTTGTCACCAGGATGCTGCTGGGGCTTGCCACCCTGATTCTGTGCCTAACTGGAGGACTGCCCCATCCGGACGTCGCCAGGCCCTACATCAGGCATCGTTTTGAGGGAGCAACCGGGTCTTCTGGTCACCAACTGCCGGACACACTCAAAAGGTGTACGTCCGTCTCAACTCCCGTGACGTCTACAGGACACATAACCCGTTGTCGCACCACAAGTTGGATGGGCTGGAGGGCAATGGACACAGACTGCTCTGGACCACGCGGAGGCCAACATCAGCCACATGCTCACCCAACTTCAGAAGGTGACCGTCACTCAAGCCGACCTGAGTGGGCGAAAACGGCGCAGCAAACGTTTCCTGGGAGCGCTACTGGTCAACCTCTGAATTACCAGTGTCAACGCCGCGAGCCTAGCCACTGTCAGGCGACATGTGAAGGAGATACAAACTGAGATTCCCCAGCTAAGAGCACAACTGACAACCCAAAGCGAAACCCTGCAGACCATAGGCAAGTCATTAAAGGGCACTGTAGTGGTCCTCAACACCCACAGTGTCCTCCTTAACCAGACTGTGAATTCCATGAAGCAGCTCTTTTCTGTCATCCAGAAGGATTAGGCACATGCTCAATTTGTCACAGCGCTGATGTCAGACATGCTGCGAGAGATGAGCTCGTCTGTGAACAGTATCGCCATGGGCAGGATTCCTCCATACCTAGGACCGCTGAGCCTTGTACAGACTGTGCTGGCCTCTGCCACCTCAGGACCAACCAACCCCCTTCAAGCCCATCTCGCATACTCTCTGGGTAGTGCCATTCGTCTACACATAGCCCCCGAGCAGGGCGAGATAGCATTCCTTTTGAATTTACCCATTATTGAGTCTAAAAACATTTACAGACTCAAGGACATGGTAAATATCGGGTTTTGGCAAGGTAACACCCACATCAGGATTCACACACCCGACATGGTGGCTTACCATGACAGCAATGACCAGCTGTATCTAGCCCCAAACCTGCGCATGTGTACCCTGACCAAAGACATCCATTACCTTTGCCCAAGTAAGCCATTCCTCCGGGACAACACAGAGGGAATCTGTGGTATGCACCCCATGAGAAGCAACACCCGCTGCCCAGCGGAGGCTAAACCTCGTGTCCAAGTCACCTACACACAGGCTGAAATTGTGGGAGACCGCTGGTTGATCAACACTCCAGCCCGGGTAGCAACTCTAACCTATGACCAGCATGATACCGCTACTCGCATCAGCCTACTTAATCAAACCATGTGGATTCAAGTCCCAAAGGACGCAATCCTGCACATTGATGACTTGGCACTCTATCACTTTCCCAGCGAAGAATACCAAACCGAGCTGGAGGTCTCAACCTTCTTCAGGGACTATAATTTCACCCTCGGTCCTGAACTAGAGATGAGGATTGCAGAGGGGGGGCTCCAGTTGATCGATATCACTCCCATCGACCAGGCCCTACAGACTCTTGATCGGATGTCTGCTCTTGCCAACTCCACTGTGGTCCGATCCTGGACCGCCGCGGACACCGCACTGTGTTTAACCACCACGTTAGGATATGCCCTTACACTCGGCCTATCCTTTGTCCTTTACAGAAGGGTCAACGGAATGCAGGAGTCAGTAAACAAGTGTACAGCGGTGTTTTCTTGGACATTCAAGCGGAGCCGCGAGAAGAGGGACACGCAAGCTGAACCCGAACCTAATCCGATTGAGATCGACCCGCTGCCAGTGCACCACAGCACTGAGGAGGAATAAGACCCACCTGTCACCTTGACTATTAAGATCCAAGCAATCATCGTCCGCCTAAGCTTCTATGCAAACCCCGTCGGCCGAAGGGGGGAATATGTAGTGTGTACCCTGACACAAAGGTTACCATTTGGGATCGTAAAACACCATGACCTCTCAGTAGGGGTCTAACAGGTGCCAGCAAGTCTGATCCAACTGCCCTCTTTTAAAGCATCCATCATTTGATCAGGATAGATTCCAACACACACACTCGTGGACTTCAAAGGAATTCTAACAAGGAGGATCCTGGCATGTTTTATTTCTAAATGTTTCTCTCTTCATTCATTGAAAGTTGATCTATAGCACCATAATGTGTTTTATACCATACGCCTTTTATGTCATTCTAAGAGTTTTACAGCACCAAACTCCTAAGTGATCCTTAATGCAAATGAGCTAATAAGCGAAACAAAGAAACTTGATTTTGCGCCTAAAATCATCTCATCGCATTGGGTCACCCGCTTTGGAGGGGCGTGAAACCCCCAGGCTTAAAACATCCGTGAACGGAGCAATCGACGCTCTTCCGTGTTCGCGAGTTCCAGTTCGAGAACACCTCCTGAGACCTGCCTCTCTTCGGAGACAGTCTTTCCTCTCGGCAAATTACTTCGGCCTACCTTCGTCAGCCAATCCCGGCTCTAAGAAAAAAGTTGACGGACTCACCCGCTTGCTTTGAAACCATCAGGACTCTGAGAACACTTTTCCACGGGCACAAAACCTTGTCCAAGCACATTCAAAAGGAAACCAATGCAAGTATAGAACTATATTCTAAACTGTTTGCGTTTAAGCTGTAACCCCTTTTACAAGGAGATTGTCTTTGATGGTTCAGTCAGAGGTGAATAGCTGTTTGTAATAATGCCACCCTTTTGTTTGTTAATCTCTTACCTTTCTTTACTGTCTTTATGTTTCATGTTACGTTTGTCTTAACGTGTTATATCTAGTTAGTTGTTATGTTTCCCCTTTAGTGTAGTTAATAAACCCGCATTTTTTATCTACAATCGAGTTGCCGCTGTGTTTTTTTATCATATATTAACGTCACTTACACTGCTTGATTTCGTTATAATTTCTGGAGCGAAGAGTTTTATGTTTCCAAGGCCAGGAAAGTAATATTTCTTAGATTTGATATACGATCTGCTGATCACTTGGTTGGCGAGTGAATCTAGTTTGTCGCTGTTATCAGGTCTGCTGAATCCGATAAAAGTGTATAAAATAGGTATAGTTAATCAACATTAATTATCCGTATTTTACTGTGGTCAAACTCATAGTTCCCCGAAATACACTACTTCCTCATGTACCATCTAAAGCCAAATGTAGCTCTTAACTTGCTGAATTAGATTGTAATTAACAACACCAGCAAGTCCCCCCAGCTTTCACTGGCTTTTTAAGTCTCAATAAATTGTTAAGCAGTCTTTGAGAATTCTTACAAACCATGTTTTCCAACGTTTCTCAGTCAATACTCGCATTTTCCCCCTTTATGAACATCAACTTTTGCTACACAACAAAAATACCTTTTGATTTCATGTTTTAATCCATTTAAACAATCAAAAACAAAGCAAATCATAGATATTTCAAATTTGTGATAGGATTCAAGTCAAAAACATTTTCCCACATTTTTCCACATTTTGTGTCCCCCACACTTCTCATACCAAAGTTACACCCTTGAGTTTGGTGGTGCTCACGCGTTGTCGATCAGGAAAGGATGATTAAAAGGCTGGAAGGCAAAAATCACAGTCTAGACTAAAATCTAGTCAGTAGTTTCAAATCAATGTGTTCAGCACAAGCTGTGATAAAATAATTTGCAAGCAACATCTACATACTGTACATGCTTGAATTTTTGAGAAAATACGGTTTATGAGTGGTCATAAAAAATATGTTAATCGCTGAAATAAGGCCAGAAAACACTTACTAAACATGCATACCCAAGACTTTTGAGTAGAAAAGCTAACATTATTAGTGTTAATAAGTTCACAAACCATCAAAGGAAAATCTCAAAAGCAATCTCCAGACTTCCAGTGAACTTCCTCATCTTCTTGTCCATTTATTAAAATATTTGCTTCTGTATGGCCCAATACAAAGACAGGCCATTTTTGCAATTGACAGTTTATTGGTTTCCATGACAACATAATCCTTGCGAAAAGTTGGCCAGGGGGAAGTCAGTCAAACGTTTTTGTCTTTAATTTGACCATTATTTATATATTATATAATATTTTTAGGAATTTTATGCAACTGACTTAAAGAGTAAACACTCTTAACAGAAATAATTAGACTAACTTGTACGACTAGTCTATAACAGTTTTATGCAACCGGCCTCAGAATAGTTTTCAGCTCAAACTTAAAAAAAAAAAATGTGTCACACCCACATTAAAAATGTCATTAACATTTGACAATTTAGTCACATGCAAGATACTTATCATGAGGCAAGATATTTACCATGAGGAGCGTTTCCACCGCAGGAAATTTTTCCAGTAACTCACTTTGGTTCGGTATTCTGTGTCTTTCCAATGCAGGAACCGGGATCAATACAAAGTTCAGGGTAAAAACGTGCCCCTCAGAAAGTCCCTTCTAGTGAGGTGGTACTTTTTCAAAGATTAGGAACATTCGGGGGGGGACTTGGACACTGAACATGATGATAGGTTGAGTTGATGCAGCATTTAGATTGGTTGACTCTACACAGCCATAGCTGGAAAGTAATCAACATTTAGCCTAAAAGCGCAATGGCTTATCCTAGTGCCTAGGGGTTCAACGGAACGCAGGAAAGGAGACCAGAGGCTAGTTTTGTTATATTTGTCAATAGATGTTGTTTGGCATTTAGCTTTCTCCAATTGGAAGGTGTTACAGACACTTCTATTTCATATTAAGAGTAAATAATCTCTGACGCAGAACTGAACATAGCAGTATCGCACAAAAAATTATTATGGTCCGTCATCATTGTTCCAGGTAATTTCGATGTAAATTTGGCAAAGGTTACCAATAAGACTAGTGCAAACCCACGCTGCTTCTTACTGCTGAGGACAGTAGAATGCAATGTAAGTCGCTTTGTATAAAAGCGTTTGCCAAATGCATTAATGTACATCTCTATTAGATATATTCTAATTCATATTAATTGGACAGTTTTAGACTCTCTGCCTTACTTAATCTTTTTATTCTAATTAGTAGGTGCTAGAGGCTAATTTCGGCCCATAGCCTCTGACAGGGAGACAATAATGTGACTGGACCCAGAGGAAAGAGAAGCTGTGAATTTCTGTTACATTGGACCAAAGTGATAATTGGTGATTGCATGACAAAAATGTTTAGTTTTCTTTCTCCCCAGACAATCTGATCACCATTCACTATTTGGAAACCCCATACATACAAAACCTGTTGGGAAACTGGGCTGAGACAAGATGTTTAATTCAGACAGATGAACTTCATTTTTAAGCATGTAAGCTATGTGCAATGCACAATAGCAAACACATAACAATGTTTATTTGTTTCACTATAACAGGAATCTACAAAATAAATATGCTTCAGAGACATCTTCAAGGCATTTGAAACCACTAGCTGGTTGATATAATACATCTTTAAATATGATTCAGTGATTGAGAACCCACAAAATGCTGGAAACTAGTCCTGACACGCAAAGTTTAACAGATTTTGTAAATGCACAGGCTGCCATGGTGTTCTACTGACTGTTGATTCTAGTTCCTGTTGACCTGGAATCCATTGTGCTCTGGCAGTCCCACAGGCAAGACGAGGGTTGGTCTGACCTGAATGCATCTCATTACATAAAGCGCAAGGGAAACAGTATTCTGGTTAATCTTAATTTTCTTAAATTTCTTAATTTTAAGAGTTCTTAAAAGAACTCATTTCTTAAAGTATTTATAATCCGATGTGTGTTTGATATTTTAGAAACTCAAAACTACAATTTAAACAAGACTATATGCTGGAAATATATCAGACATATTATCTGCTATGCTTTGAGCTATTTCATGTTGATTTTTGCAAATTTGTTATAATTGATAAAAGCAGTGTATGAGTTACCATTTAGATGTGCAACGATTATGTTCATATGATGCCAAAAGGATTTTGGCCAGACTTTGGTCAGTTTAATGGTTAGTAATGTTTTATGCATGAATTATATTGTGTGTGAGGTTGCTTCTCCTGTTGAAGTTCATGGCACCAACTGACTATAATCTACTGTCATTAATTATGTTTCAAACATACTGAGCCGATTCACTTCTCATAGAATCAGTTCTGGAGTATCCATGGAAACTAGAGGACAGGCAGAGCTCACAAAGACAGTCTGTTGATCAACAGAAGACAGCAGACAAATGTTTCAGAGACTAAGGAAGTGACATTAATTTGTCCCTTCTGGTTCAGTTTTTCTTGTATTTAAAATGTCTTTTAAATTTTGAAAAATAAACCCTAAACCTAAAGATTATTTTTAATAAAATGTACTTTGAAACAGGCATTTGGATTACAAATATACCTGGTCTAATAGCCCCCTCAACTGGTTGACAATGCTGAATGCCTTATGTTCTTTCAAACCTGTATAACTTTCTCTCTGCTTATGTTTTTAAAAGGTTCATGTTGTTTTATACACAATAGAAATCATAAAAGGGCAGATTTTTTTCCAAATAACGAATCTGAAGAAATTAAACACCAAAATGTAACCTTTCTGTCATTGACTCCCTGTAATGTTATCCACACTCATACACACAAAAAAGGACTTTCTTGGAGAAAACATGGACATTTGTTTTTCAAAGTGATTGCTTAGCACTGTATTAAATGTACCCAAACAAATAAGAATTAAGTTAAGTTCTTATATACCCCAAAGTCATACTAGTTATAGACCCACTGTTGTAATTTTAGAACACCAGTTATATCCCTACTAAAATAAACCTTCACATGTCCCCCCCCCCAAGGGCACATTTTCATAACTATTAGGTCCTATTGTTCACCCTTGCAAAGCTATTGGATGGTAGATTTGGTTTATAGGTGTGCTAACCTGGCCATGAACTCACATAACTTTTGAACTTGCCTTGAAGCAAATCATCTTGTTTTACTAGACCACAAAATTCAACATTCAAGTAAATAAAGTGCCCATAGTATTGTTTTCTGTGTTTAGAATATGTCTAGAACATGCAAATATTATAGAACAGCTGACAGTTTTGATTATATAAGATTTTGAGCTTGTTAGGTCAATGTTGTAATTTTACAACGTTGGGTCACAACTGTGAAAATGAAGATTGATATGTGTATGTATTGCCACCCCTCATTGTGCACTTGTGTCCCTTTGCCATCCCATATATAAAATCTTGGACACGCTACTCAGGGGTGCCGCCAGAAATACTTGGCCCTAAGGAAACCAAAATTTCTGGGCCCCCTACAAATAGGAAGATAAAAAGGGGGTCTGCTCTTCTGGGCCCTAAATCAGCCTGGGCCCTTAGAATCGTCCTAACCTTCCACCCCTTTACAGCGCCCATGACGCTACTGTTTACAAACATATAGGTGTTTACCTCTTTATGATATTATCATCATTATTGATTTATCTCATCCTCCTGCGACCAAAGTCTGTTTATGGAAGTCGTGCCCCTGAGTAGCCATGCTTGCCAAACTTCATTTGTGAGGATGTTTGTTATGCGCAATGCAAAAAAGTAAACAAACAACAATGTTATTTTTTTTCACTACAATAGGAGTTTCCAAAAATCTATGCTGAAGAGCCATCTTTATTTCTTTTGAAACTACTAGCTTTTTTTGCATTTGAAACCACTAGCTTGCTGATATAATTCATCTTTAAATATGATTCAGTGATGGAGAACCCACAAAATGCTGTAAATCTAGACCTGACACGCAAAGTGTAACGGATCTTGTAAATGTACTGGCTGCCATGGTGTTCTACTGACTGCTGATTCTGGTTCCTGTTGACCTGGAAACAATTGTGCTCTGGCAGTTTTATGCATTAATTATATTGTGTGTGAGGTTGCTTCATTTGTTGAAGTTCGTGGCACCCACTGACTGTAATCTACTGTCATTAATTATGTTTCAAACATACTGAGCCCACTCACTTCTCCGAGAGTCCGTGCTGAGTATCCATGGAAACTAGAGAATAGGCAGAACTCACAAAGAGAGTATTTTGCCCAACAGAGGACAGCAGACAAATGTTTTAGAGTATGGCATTGTCCCCTTCAGCCTCAGTTTTGCTTTAATTTAGAACGTCTTTTAAATTTTGAAAATAAACCGCAAACCTGAATATTGTTTTTAATAAAATGTACTCTATTGAAACAGGCATTTGGATTAAAAGTATAGTTGGTCTAATAGCGCCCTATTCTGGTTGACAATGGTGAATCACCAAAAATGTAATTAATGTTTATTCTGCCTTATGTTCTTTTTAGGGCTGTCAAAATCATCGCGTTAATAACGCGTTAACGCAAATTCATTTTAACAGCACTATTTTTTTTACGTGCGATTAAGGCAGCACGCATTTTCTGTTTGACCCTTGCCCGTAGTTTGGGAAATGGACATGCAGCAGCAAACAGAAATGGAGAAAGAAAAATGTGTTCTGAACGAAAAATTCCTATATAAAACGATGTCTGGTGGTTCTGTCGACAAGATAAAAGTTATCTGCATTAATTGTCGATGTGAATTAAGTTATCACCGCAGCACGTCGAGTTTAAAATATCACTTGATGGCGAAGCATACAACTGATGCAGAGAGCTCTCCGCCCCCTCGCCAAAGTCAGACAACACTCGATTGTTTTCAGCGGAGACGGATGGACAACTCCACAAGCTAAAGTCAAAGAGGCGTTAAGACAGACAAACACGGTTGCGCTCACCGGAGATTACTGGAGTTCCCTCAGTAACCATAGCTACCTGGGGGTCACGGCTCATTATTTTGACACACACTGGAAACTTCGGTCGCACGCTTTTACCGTTACGTAGACAGACGAGAGGCACTATGCTAACGTTTGCGCTGAGCACTTTCTGACAGTGGAATATTTTATACTCAAAATTAGCACACTGACTACCGATAGACTACCGATGACTGCAGCGGACAGGCAGCTCCCATTCGAGCCTAAGTCTTGCATTGCATACAGCCTTCACCGAGCTATCACAGTTTCGCTCCAGAAAAGCAGGTTTGACAGCGCCTTGGCAAAATGTAGGAAAGGAGTGGGCCATTTCAAGCATAGCCCAGTGCCCTGTTTTGCGAAAATGTAAACAGGCTTGTATCAGTCAATAGCTGCAAAGAAAGAAGTAATGGAAACCTGTTGTTTTCTATCTTCTATGACCTTTGAAACATCCCAGATAGCAAAAATCATCTGGACCAGATCTGGCCCAGACCCTTCATAAATTCTGGGCCAGATGTGTAAAACGGACCTGGGCCGGTGTCTTTTAGCACAATTAATGTATAAATTAATTAACAGTTTGATCAACAACTATTACAAGACGTAAAAAAATTCAATGATGGTTCAGGTAAAGTCGTACAGTATCAGGAACCAGTCGTGCAGGTATGTTTAGTCTCGAACTGGCTTACTTTTATAAATGTAGATAATAATGTGTTAAAAACTTTATGAAAATGTCTGTTACGTGGAATAACTTACTAAATTTCCAACATTTTCTCTGCAAGGGGTGTGTAAACAACTCTACAGTATAATAGGATTTTTTTCAACTTCTCATTTTAATTTTGATGCCAGCAACATAAGATAAAAAAAACTCTTGGGTACTTCAAAAAGAAAAACAGTTCTCAGAACAATCTTTTAACAATCAGAACTTTCAATATACAGTACCAGTCGAAAGTTTGGAAACACATGACTGAAATTTTTATAAATATATTAAAAAATGTTTGAAATAACTTTTCCAGATAAAAATATAATTGTGCCAACGTCAATTTCTTTAGAAAACAAAAAATGTATTTATATACATATACAGATGCTGAAATATGAGGTAGTGTTGATTCTTCACAAAAAATTACAGTTTCATATCTTTATGTTTGAGGCCTGAAATGTGGCAAAAGGTCACAAAGTTCAAGGGGGCCGAATACTTTCGCAAGGCACTGTAACTATTACTATAAAAGGTGAAAAAACATAAGCGTTTGCAAATTTGAACCAGTACTGTATATTTAAAAGAATTATGAAACAAAGATTGACCAACAAGGCCAAAAACTGATTGGGAGCTAAAATCATATACAGAAAAGTGCAGCTAGAGGTCTGGACATCTCTACTGTCCCTGTCAATACTATGACCCTGATGGACTTACTAGTTTGAAGAATGGATGTTAATACAGGTGTTGGCCTCCTCAGCTCCAAAACACTCAAAGTGCTTACGTCAACCATCATTGTTGCTTCATTGGTGATGGAAAATGTGTAAACTTTGTTGGCGTTAGTTGGTTCTGAGTCTTTTGAAAGTTCAAGTTGTTGTTTTCCAAGTGCAATGCAAACCCTCCGTCTGACTCCAGAACGCAGTATAAGTGATTCCTCGTCCCTAAAAAAAGTTGTGAGGAAAAAAATCCTTACAGTATTTTATATTTTCTTGACAATCACCAAAACAAACTGTTTTTGGATTTAATTTTTTTAATATACAGCAGAGAAAGCACTATTGTGTCCCCTGTAAATATTAGGTAAAGTTATTACACACTCAAATGCCAAAAATATAAAAAAATAAGAGACCGAATTTGAGGAAATCCCACATTTGTGAGTTTGTGTTTTAAGAATAATGAAACTAAATCAAACATAACTCTGTAAATGGGGAATGAAATTAACTTTTCCATGAAAGGACAAAAATTCGCGATTGGAAGTTATTTCCAGAAACATGTCTTATCTTCATAAGGGCAATATGTTAATAACCTTATTAAATGTAAATTGACATCTGTATTTTATGTCAAATACGTATATTTAATCAATTAATTCAGCAAGTCAGAATAATGAAGTAGTATAGACAGTAATATATTATCAACATCAAAAAAGCCATCTTTACACTGTAATGGGCCAAAACAGATTCAACTTCTGCAAAGACTTTTTATCCCATTATAGGAAACGAGTCAAACTTACATCGTAGGTCTGTCTGGACTCTGTTGTTAAACTTCTGATTGGTCATTAGCTCAAGCGCTGTCTCTCAGGTGTTGTAATACTCAACGCTGCAATCAAAACACGGAACAAAATTCTCTTTTCATTAATGTTAATTTGAATGATCAACATATTATTCACATTATAAATTCTGCCTCAAGCATGCACACACATTCAACAGCGCATTAAATATTCTCTTTAACGTTACTTGAGTAAATGGCTCGCGAACTTTTATATCATTTAAGTTTACAATTACAGAGGAGTGATATCTCAACTTTAGCAGAGAAATTTGATAGAACTTTAGAAGTTGTTCCAATTTTCCAATAACATTGGAAGTATTGAAAGACCTGGGCCATCTTCATGTTAGCATGGTCTGATAACATACGAGTTATACCGGACTAACGCAGGAAAACTCACAACAATTTTAAGTTAAGCAGTAACGTTATACAACGTAATAAATGAAGAATTAATTCATTAATAGAACAGTTTGACAACACGCTGTGTGACGTGACTTACCTTACTGAAGTTTATGAGGAATAACGTTACCGCTGCGGGCTGCCGCCACTTCACTTCAGAAAACTTCGCGCGTTCGGTTACACAGATACGGGCCGCATATGCTGAACCACTGTCGTTCTCCCCACTGAAACCGGACTCAGTCTGGATCTGTATTGATGCAGTGAAACGGATGCGACTGTAACGCGGATTTGCCGGTTTGAAAACGGATCCGGCTCGGAGTCCCCTGCTATCTGCACTGTAAAAAAAAATCCGTAAAAATACCGGAAAAAGTACCGGCAGCAAATTACACAGACTTTTTACCGCAATTTTAAAACGGAAATGTTATGTTAAAAAAAATCCATAAAAAACGGAAATATTCTGTTAATTGACCGAGTGACCACATTAAAATAACAAAAAAATATCTGTTTTTTTAAAGGTATAACTACTGTAAAAACACGAAACATTTTCTATTATTTAAAAGTTTATGTATGTTAAAAAATTGTTATTTTCTTTTTTTTATGGAATACGTACAGTAGAAGAGTGGACATTTTCTGTATTTTAATGATATATCTACAAAAAAAAATGTAGAATTTCAATCATTTACTGGTATACCAACAGTATACAAACGGCAAATGTTAATTATATCTGTAAAGTAATGGAAAAATTACTGGCAGCTCACTGACTTTCCCCGTTATTAAAATGGAAAATACTCTTAATTTATGGTTTGTCTACAGTAAAACAAAACCATTTTTTCTACTGTATATCACTACATACGTGTAAAGAAGCCGTTAAGAATTGTTAGTTAACTTTGTACTTACAGGGATTATATTAATTATTATTAAAAAACAACAACTTTGTAATAAAAACAGATTCTTTAATTAATACAAATCATTTATAATTCCAAATACTTTAATTAATAAACAAGTAAAAGAGGTCTTGAACAAATAACTTAATTTCATTTTTTTTATTGTTTCTAAATGTTACGTATGTTAGATATGCAGAAAGTGAGTTGGTGTGTGTTAGAGATAAAGAGAATGTGAGTGTGTGCATGTGTGAAAGTGTGTCAATATGTACTCAAAATGTACTCGAAGAGTTCTTGAACAGGTAACTTAGTTTCAAATTGGCAAAAAATTTAAAATAGTAAATCTTTTTTTTTTTAAATATGGATACATCAAGTTATCCAAATGAAAACATAAAACACTACACATCACCTTATACATTTACAATAACATACAACAACAGCAATAATGAACATGCAAAAAGTTTTTTAAACAAACCGACAGAAAACCAATGGAAGTCAATGGTACGGCATACATATTAGGACATCGTCAGACCTCAGCGTTAGTACTCCGGTCTCAGATAGAACGGCATCGCGCTTCAGACAAAGCGGCATCAGTTCTCAACAAAACAGCGTCGGTGAACAACAAGGAATCGGGCAAACCGGCCTCAGACTAAAAAGTATCAGCTCTCGTGCAACAAGGCATCGGGAAAAACGGCCTCAGACTAAAAGGCATCAGGTGACTCTAGAAATGGCAACGCCCACCGCGTGACGTCATTGTCGCAAACCGTTATCGAACAGCACTTTTATGGCAGACAAACAGGTACACGCGAAAGGTACACATTTCCATGAGTTTGCTAATTAATTGATAGAACTTGTTGGGATATTTTCCAGCGAGTTTAATTGGAGGTAAACAGCCTTTAACCTAGGATTGTAAACTATGTACAATCCAATGTTTGCGGGGTATTGCAATATAAAAACATTATTCGATTTTCTTGTATTGTCTTAAAAGTTACAAATGTTTGATTGCTTAAAATGTTTATGATACGTTATGGCATTCTATAAATACACTTTATGACTTGATGAAAACGTTAAAAATAAACTAGTTAAGTATAAACTGGTGTTCTGCTAATCAAAGTGAAATGTGCAATGTTATTTTTCTTTGAAGGTATGGATAAGATAAAAGCATACGATGAATTACGTAAACAACTGGAAAATGGTATGTAATGCAAACAGTAATATTACATTATAGTAGCTTTGCTTGTGACTGGATGCATACTACAGGTTGTAATATGCTTGAAATTGATTTGTCACTCAATTTTATTTCTAGATGAACTTACACAAAAGGGCTTTGATGCCAGAGTAAAACAGTTATTGTGTGGAGAAGACGCACACAGTGAAGGAAGTCAAGGAACATTGGGTATTCCACTTTTTATTCACCTATTGACCTATTTTTACTTGTTCCTTTTGCTCTGTATTTTAAATGTTTTCTTCTAATTTTATAGAGACAAAAGAAAAAAATGAGAAGGCATTTATGGGTAAGGACAATTCAATGAAATTAATGCATCATAAAAATGTTTGTTTTGTTGCTCAGTTGCCAGTTCCTTTATTTCAGGGTGCTGTTACTGTGTGTTACTGTACTGTAGGAAATATTAACCAATCTCTTTATTCAGATGCAGCACAAGTATTTACCAAGGCGAAACATTTAATAAAACCCCAGGTGAAAAAATGTCAGTTTCCCATTCGTCGGAAAGATAAGTCCCTGTTAAAGGTGAGAGCTTATGGTGTTGTTATAACTATTTAACATGATTAGTGTAAGCTTTATGGAATGTTACCAACCTTATATTTCTATTGTATTGCAAGATAAAAATGAGTCCCATGGAGTGGAAACCACGAACATCCAAAAAACCAGGCAGATATCAAAAAGTCATTCTTGAAGAAGCCCCCCCAAGGATCCTAGTGCCAGGCACAGAAGATTATGATGAACTGATACGTATTGCTCAGGATGCATTTTGGACAGAAAAGGAAAGAGAGGGAAGTACATTTACTCTTTGCCATTCAGATGGCACAAGGTGGACAAAGGAGCAGTTTTGTCAAGAATATGGATCTGTCTCTGAGATTCCAACTCCCTGGAAGAGAACATTTTATATTGGACGTAGAGAAATGGGTATTGTATTGTAGATTTTGAAAGGAGATGTTTAATGTCTGAGTAATGATCCTTTTAGTTCTTATAACATATCTTGTTGTGTCTACAGATATTATCTGCCTCGGTGAAAGCAGTTCAGCATTAGGTATGTTTTCAATTCCAGTGACAACTATGCATTTTGCTAATACTACTTTATTGTTGCTAATGATTTGAAATTAATATATATATATCTATTCAACCTGATCGCACCCAATTGCGTATAAATAACACGCTTTTGCATTATCGTCTAATACGTACGCCAAATTGCGATTTTGCGTGCATACACTGTAACGAATTGCTGTAAAAACTACAGCGTTATTTTACAGAAGCTGACTGTATTTTAAATAATACAGAATATTGCTGTAAAGTGCAATGCATTCTGGGGTCACGTGACGGATTAACTCAATGTACAGAATATTGCTGTAAATTTCAAATCTACAATGGCGGGATGATCTTCAACAGTCGAGATTGGGGTAGTGCGCAAAATGAATGATTCACACCTGTGGTAAGTAACTTATTACGTATTTTTTTTCCATATTTGGTAACTATCATACTGGTAACTTTATATAGAGGTATCTAAATTCGCGGTTCATATTGCTAAACCCGGATTCAACCTCCATCCGCGGGGACCGAAGGAGTCTTGCGGGGTTTCAGCAGCGCCGTCGCGGTAAGATTTCAAACATTCTCCGTCGCTATAGCACCTGAGGACAGAAGTTGTTCATGTTATTTAGAGTTTTTGTTCACACCAGGAGTGAAGGCGGTATGTGACGAGCTACAGTTCATTGTATTAGTAAGTTGACGGTTGTTTTTTTAATGTTGAACAACGCGCCCGCCGTAGACTCGGTAAAAGTTACATGCTTCGACAGTTGGGATACCACACTCGCTCGTGATTATTTTGTGGTGTAATTCAAATTTGCAAATGCAGTCATCCGTTAAATCGAGCGCCCAAATTAAAATGAGTCACCATAGCTTGAGGTAAGTCGATGTTCACGGAGGATAGCCCGGTAAAGTGATTAATGTACGTAACCATCTAGATATACAGTTTATGTATCGGAGGCCAGATGAGAGCTGTAGCAAAAGACGTTAGCGACACCCTCATTGTATAGCAGGCCTGTCTCCCAAATAGGACCGTTGGAGGGTGGGAGTGAGACCCGTTACAAAATACTAGTGTGACAATTTCTTGACCGTGACATCCCTAACGTTAGTTGGATTACATTTCTGTATAAGTACGGTTTTAAGTGTAAGTTACTCTGTTTAATTTGCTTAGAGTTTGTTTGTAGAGTCACTTATACTAAAATGTAGTTTAAATGTAAAATGCTTAAAGATAATTGTATAGTCACTATTAACTATTACTATTGTCACATGTATAATTGTTTGTTTTAGGACACACTTTGCCATTCAGGCCACTGGATGCTGACTACTGAAGGTTAGGTTGTGTGTGACGGTGCTCAGCACAGCTTCATGTCTGGCCTTCCCACTCTGTTCATAACATGTTACATATTCAGGCTTGAGTACCAGGATGGGGCAGCATGTACTTGGAGTCCAATGAAAGGTATTAATTGAACAACTTCCTTACCTGCATTTTATAGATATGTTAATGTTATATACCTGTTAAGACCTTTAAAACAATATTTCTCAACGAGAGATGCAATTTTTTTGGGCAAATTATTTAGAAGTCTCCCCTATTTAACACTAGCAAGCTGATGATTTAATTCATGTGTTTTAATATAATATATTTTGTACATTTAATATATAACATTTAGTTTTTCCTGACTCTTTGTAGATATTAATCCAGAGAGTGGAACAAGCAGCGTCATCTAAAATGCCAGGATACAGAAGAAACAGGTTGCAGTGAACCCACATGTCGCCGCTCTTCTAAACACAATGATGAATATTCAGTGTAATCGATGAAAAGTAAGAAGCACACACACACACACACACACACAGACACACGCACACACACACACACACACACACACACACAGATCTCATCATTGAATTACATCATTTTATTATTCTCTGACTGTAGATGTTGTCCTCTGTTTTTCTCTGACTATAAATTGAATATCTAACATTATTCTCTTGTTTCGTTTCCATAGTTCCAGCTACTTGTTGTGCTCTGATGGATCAAGATGTGGACCGTTTTACAGACTCACTTGGGCCTTGTTTTGCAATGTTGTTTCATGATGGTAATGTTGGTTAACGTGTTGTTTAAACATGAATGTTTAAAGAGCCATGTTGGATACTATGAAGTTCTTACTGAATAAAATTATTTCATGTACAACAACGTACACAATTTGTCTGTAATGTATTTTTGTATCAATTAAAAAAAAATAAACACTGTATATCCAGTATGCAAAACATACTGGATATACAGTGATTTATGTATTTCTTCTAAATAAAGTAAATTAAAATCAAGCAATTTGCTGTAAAAAATACAGCATTATACTGTTGCTATTCAAAATTACAGTTTTTCCTGTATTCTGCAATTACAGTAAATGGCTGTAAATTAAATTACAGTACTGTGGCTGTACAATTTACAGTAACTGGCTGGCAACCCTGCTGCCAGTAGTTTACTGTAAATTTTACAGGATTTTTTTTACAGTGTATGATACGCCAATGAGTGCTTGTACCTGGGTGGACAGCAGCCATTTTAAAACGTACATGAAGAGGAAACACTGAAATAATTAAAATAATAAGGTTAGGTTTAGGGTTTGGGTTAGGGTAGAGGTTATAATATGCACGGACGCTAACATTAGGTTTAGGGTTTGGGTTAGGGGACAGGGTAATGAGACAAATTGCTGTTTAATATGCAAACGCGCTAATTGGCGTATCATGTGCACGCAAAAAAAAGGCGTATTTATGCACGCAAAATCGCAATTTGGCGTCCTTATTATACGATAATGCACAGCGCGTGTTATTTATATGCAATTGGTGCGAATGGGCTGATCTATTAAATGCTCCTTTTTTCAAGGAAATGATGAAATGGAAGACTCAGACATGGTAAAACAACATTAATTGGTTAATTTTGTCAATATTGTCTCTATAAACAATGTCTTAAGAAGATGTTTAATTAGACCCTGATACTTATTTAGTTTTTTTTTTTGACGATAGGATTTCCAACCTAAGAGATCTAGATGTGTAGGAAGATCATTACAACAAAGTGTAGAAAGATATATGGTAGAGGGTCAGGGAGAATCCTTAAGTTTAGGTAAAAGTTCTTGGAGAAACACAAGTGCTGATTCAGAGAGATCTTTGAGTGGAGGCACAGGAACATCCACGAATTCAGATCAAGGTGGAGCAAGATCCGCTATTGCTGATTCAGGTACAGGTAAATCCTTAAAGGAATTATGCACCCAGAAATTAGGCATTGTCATCATGTTGTTCATAGTAGCATTCTGTTATTTTTAGTGTGGAACACTAAAAGGCTTTTGAAACACTTCGTTATGCACCTAAATTAAATTGTGAACATCTTAGGTCATTAAAGCTCCAGTATGTAATAATTTTGTAATACAATTTCAGAAAATAACTTGCACAGTGTGATATATTTCCTCCAGTTGTGTACTTACAATATTTCAAAAGTCTCTAAAGATTTTTTATTTCAGAGAAATTCCGATTTTAAATAACTGGCCGTCCCGGAAAAGAAATGTCGCCTCTCAGTGACGCAATGTCCGCTCTATACTTTGTTCCGGTGTAAACCAGAATATCACATGGTGAAATGCGGAAGTGGTTGTTATGGATCACGATTACTCTTTGGCGAGTATTGAAGTGCCAGTAAAACGGAAGCGTCCATATTTGGATACACGCAGACTGTGTGACAAACGGAGGAATAAAACCAGGATAAATATCGGCCAGGCGTTTTCGAGATGGAGAGAGCTGCGCGACAATCTTGGACTTGACAGAGACTCTGCTCTCGCGAGTGTATTGATAGACAGGTAAGCAAATCAATTATTTATTTTAGAACGATTGGTTTGAGCACGTTAAACAACACGGCATTAACCATAAACACGTAACACTGCACAACATTAACCCAACAAATCATTTAACAAATAGCTGTAAGTTGTAACGGGATAATATAGCATAACATTTCACGTTCCTTGCAGTTCATTAATTATGATGACATAAAATAATACGATCAGATATACAGGTAATACAAAAACTAATAAATTACCTCATCCGTGATCATGATTCGTTTATCCAATTTAGATACATCGCTATGGCGAAAACGCATTTAAAACGACATCTCCCATCGTCACTTGCTTCATAGCGTCATCAAGCTTCGCCTTTGTTATTGTTGGAAATGCGCCCTCTTGTGGTCAAATACCAAGGTTACATACTGCAGCTTTAATGATTGGCTGACATTACATTAAAAATAAATAAATAGACGTTAAATATTGTCTTGTAATAATTCAATTTAAGCTGCTGTAAGCTGTTCAGTATGGATGAATAAAACAGAGCTCCAGAGGAAGGGAAGATACTAAGTTAATAATATGGTAGATATATTATTATATATCTATTGAGGATTCAGAAAAATGTTGTATGGATTCCTTTCTATAGGATGCCTGACAAACATGACCCTAAGGACAGTATGTAGGAGATCTAGGCAAAGTATTGTGTATAAAGTGTAAGTTTGACATCATTTTCATTTGAATATTTTCTTAATTCCAGATCAGGGTGCAAGGGAGACCTCAATTCCAGAGATCCAAATTGCAACTCCTAATCCAGAGAGGCCCATGGAAGAAGGTGTTTGCCCACAAAATGAGGTGTTTTATGTGTCATCTAATGTAGTCACCATTTTACCATCATGTAAGTAATACAACTAGTCAAGTAATACTCTATGTTAAAAAAAAATCTAAAGCTGGAGTCGTTCCTTGATTAAAAATACAAAAATGGTTAAATGTTGATGTAGATTGTGTTTTCGTTTTTTGATGTCTTATAGTGTATTCTCAACGCCTGCCATTAGTGGACGAATCACTAATCAATTACAGTGAACAGAACATGTTGGGTGAAGGAACATTTGGGAAAGTATATCGAGGTTCTTTTCAGGGAACCCCCGCTGCCATAAAGAGGATTCCATATGGCATAGCAGGACTTCAAGATCAGGACATACAGCATGAGATTCTTGTCGCAATGTACAATATTTTTTTATCTTGTTTTTTGCATAGGCTGGTAATGGCCTGCAAAATGACTATTATACATTTATAATATGACAATTTTACATGTATGCAATTTCTAGGCGATTGAGCCATCCCAATATTGTACGACTTATGGCAGCAGCCCACACTGAAAACACGTTCTTGCTGGCCAATGAATACATTCACGGTACAACCCTGGATAATGTGCTACACAGTGACAATGCTTGTGTTAAGGTGAGTCTGTTTTTGCATGTAACGTTTGTGAAAAAAGGAAGATTTTGTTTATATTTATAGCACAGTTGTTGGCCCCTTAAAACTGTAAAGAACAAAAATTTGTTATTAAGCAAGTATATAAAAAGTGTTTAAAACGATACAATGGTTAGCCAAATAACAGTAAGTTGTGCCTAGGTGGTGTTCATTACATGGGAACTGTTATTTGGATGTTATTTCACTTAAACACATGTAAAGAAACCCACAATTTATGGTTTAAACAGGGATGTCTTCGAAGAAGTTACAGATCGCAGAACTAAGTGTAATCATGCAATCATTTTTTAGTGAATATTGGGTTTAACCAGCATTTGACATGCTATTGAGTACATACATTTACACTCTTCAATAAGGTTTTTATCTTAGCTCCTATGAGTTTTTTTAAACATGTACTCCGTGTGAACTGTCATGAGATTTGTGATGCAAATAAAAAACCCTTCAATATTTTGTAATTTCAATTTATTTTCTTAGCTTGAAGGAAATGATAGTCATTTTGTTGCCCTGGACATTTCAATGGCTGTTGAATACATCCATTCAAAAAATGTCATCCATCAGGATCTGAAGCCTGACAATATCCTGGTAAGTAATGTGCTTAACAGCTGCTTATGGGGATGTTAAAATAAGTTATTAAATGTTTTTAAGGGATACATCACTCCAAAATGAAAATTCTGTCATCATTACCTCGTGTCATTTCAAACCTGTTTGACTTTCTTCTGCAAATGGAGATATTTTGAAGAATGTTGGTACCAAAGGCCGATGGTCCCCATTGACTTGTATTTAATGGACACAAAACCAATGCAAGTGAATGTGGACCAGCGGTTTTCTGTTACATACATTCATCAAGTGATCTTATTTTGTGTTTTGCAGAAGATAGAAATTCATCAAGGTTTTAAATGACATGGGGGTGAGTGAACAATGGCAGGATTTTCAATTTTCATCTCCTAAGAGATTTGCCAAACTCCTTTTTTTTTCCGATCTTTTTTTAAAACCGATTGACCAGTTCTCCAAAAAGGCTGTGCTTACTGACTGGGGACTTGCCAACATACAGTTTTATTGCGGCAAGGAAGCAGATTCACTGGAGGGAAAATAGGACCAATGGGTGTTACTTTTCTTTACATGGCTCCAGAATGTCTAATTGAATTCGAAGAGGCTTCCAGAAGCTCAGACATCTGGTCTTTGGGAGTAACATACCTTGAACTTTTTACAAAGTTGAAGCCCTGGACAGTAAAAAACCAGAAGCAGTTGTGCAGCCTGTTGACAAAAAATGCACAGCCACACGCTCTGGAACATCTGTGTGAAAGATACAGTTTCATATCTATGATGGTACACTATGACCCAGCATCAAGACCTGAAGCTTCATCTGTTGTTCTCTCCTTAAAAACTGTTGAGGGGCTAGATCTCCAGAGCCGTCATGGTTACAAATGGTAAAGAAAAATTGTGTCAAAAGTTTACATATAACCTGCAGAAAATGGAAAATGTTGCAGATATTTACGTGTAGTAACACCAAAAAAAAACATTATTTACATTTAATAGTTTTAAATTACAAAAATAAGCCAGTTCAAAATTTTCCACACACCTCATTCTTTCTACTGTACAATGTTAACTGAACAGTTAATGTCAGTTATTTGTCATAGCTGTTGAAGAGTTTCTTGTTCGGTCAGAGCTTACAAAACATAAGAACTGTTCAGTTAACATTGTACAGTAGTTAGAATCAGGTGTGTGGAAACTTTTAATCAGTCTTATTTTTGTTGTTGACTAAATGTAAACATCTGTTGTGTGAACTAGCTTGTTCAGTGCAGTTTCTAATTAAAACAAATTAATGTTCAAATAAATTCTTAATTTTCAAAATCCCTCTTATTTTTCTGAAATTTGCAACATTTTTCACATTCTGCAAGTTGTATGTAAACTTTTGCTCGTTAGCCAATGTTCTTTATCTGTCAGGGTGTTCCTTATTCCTGATGTTAAAAGTTTAAATATTTTCTGTGGTTTGGATGAGAAATTACAATGTACAAATACTCAGAAAAGATTACATCTTACATATTTTGTTTGGTCATTTTTATTCATTCATATATTGTATTATATCAGCATCTCTACAGATTTTTTAAGTACCTACAATTTTAACACCAGATCATTTTAACTACAAGCTCTCATTAGCCAGTAACTCATATATTTTATTTGCTTCTGCAAATGTGGATGGTATGGGAATGTCTCTTCTCTCCAAACATGATGTGAATTTCTCCACCAACATGAGGTAAGCCCCTCTGGAAATGATGGAAAGCTTGTATCTCGAAGAATGGCCCCAGATATTGTTTTGAATGCTTCATTTGCAACCATCAGTGGTTCATCTGCAGCACACACAAATTGTTCTGCATATTGGAGAAGGTCATCATCCACTGTGCAAAGCATATCACCAAAACCTACATCGAAGAGAAAATTTTTTTAGACAAACTACCAGTTTGCATCCAAGCATTTTAAAGGAAGAGTTCACCAAAAAATGAACATTGTTGTTACAAGCCTGTAAAAATTCTTTGTTGTGCTAAACACAAGTGAAGATATTTTAATTAACATATGTAACTTTGTCTTTTGTCCTACTATGCGAGTCAATAGTGACCCAAAATTACTTGGATACAAACTTTCATTAAAATACCTTCATTTGTTTTCAGCATAACAAAAAATGTTTACAGGTTTGTAACAACTAGAGGGTAAGCAGATAATGACAAAATGTTCATTTTTGGGTGAACTATTCCTTTAATCAAATTAATACATACCTTGTGGCGGTGATGTGAACAGAATGTCTGGCTTCCCATATGGACATGCAACATTCTTTTGCTTGCGAATATCATGAGTGTTCCATAGTCTTTGTTCTAAGGTAAGATCTCTCTGAAGAAGGGGAAGGTGTGTGTGTTGCAGACAATTTCTGTTGGACAGCATCCATTGGTTACTTAATTTGTTTAATGCAAATCACACAGGTTTTAGAGTCTGTTGAGTAAAATTATTTAACTTGCATATGTACAGGATTGTCCAAATCGAGGATGCCTGATTCCATCATAGTCTAAAATAAATATACATATTGCTTGGAAATCTTTTTGGTAATTATAATCAATCAACATTTGTTGGACAAAATTAGCAGATTCAAGCAAATCAAATCCTTACCTCAAATGTAACCTGCCATTTTTTAATCCATGTTTTCTTTAACATGCTATTGAAGAATTCAGCTCTCTAAAAATATGTAAAACAATGCAAGAATCACTGTAAACATTTATACAACACTCCTGCCTGGTTGCACAGACAAGGCTTTAAGGGGTCATATGACACGACTGAAACGAATATTATGGTTGTTTTAGACGTAATGCAATGTGTAAAAAACGCGGTAGTTTCCTCACACAGTGCATGTTTGTATCTCTGAAATGCGCAGATTTTTTTACAAAGCTCATCGCTCTGAAAAGCGAGGTGTGCTGTGATTGGCCAGTTAACCAGTGTGTAGTAATTGGTTGAATACTGCAAGCGTGTGACGGAAATGAAACGCCTCTGACCATATTTGGAACGTCAGGCTCCTCTTCAATTTTAGTGACAGGTACACCTACCTTACTTCTGTATACATTTGTGCGGTCTTAGTCAAATCAGACCACCAACTGATGTAGATTTGTGGGGGTGTTACACGAGGTGTTTCAGGCAGGTCTTGGTGAGCATTCGCTTTTACATAGAATGCATAATTTTTTCCCACACTTTCATTTCTGCAATTTCACTTGTTAACTACATACATGGGCAACTTATAACACACCGAAGACACATAAAAACACGTGTTCGCAACATATGATCCCTTAAAGTGATAGGTTTATTATTAATTGTCTTATAAGAACTTAATTCTAGTTAGATAGATAGATAGATAGATAGATAGATAGATAGATAGATAGATAGATAGATAGATAGATAGATAGATATCTGTATACAAATATATATTTAAGAACAAATATGATATGAACATGTGTCACAAATAAAAGTTTACCTGATTATGTACTGACTTGCCCACTCTGAAGGAGTCTCGTCCTTGATCCGTAGCCTGCCTGAAATGAAATGCCACTTGCATCTGTCCAACAATAAGGTTCTCTGTTCCCCTGTGTGCCCGTACGATCCGTGGGCAACCTAAAATAAAATAAATAAAAGATATGCAAGATATTTAAACCCCATACAGATTAAGTTTTGGTCAACTTGAAAATTTCTAGCAGTCAAAAAAAAAACTTACCACCGTGTTCTCGAACAGCATCATAGAAGTACCTTGCAATGAAGCTCTGTTTTCTGTTAGTGGTGCCAGCCTTAAGCCAAATAATTTTTCTAGAAAATCTATTAAGACATTGCAAGTATTTCAAAGCAAACAACAGCACATCCAATAGAAAAAACTGCATTATAATAAATACATTTTTAACATTACACTTTTCTTTTATGTACAGGTTACATACCCATCAATTCCAAGATGCACCCATACTCCAAAGAATTTCAATTTATCATTTCCTATAAACAATATAAAAGTTTTTCATAGAAACATTATAGAAGGCATCTATAATTGAAACAAAGCATCAACAGTCTACTTTTATGTACCCATGTCTTTAAAAACCAAATATACTTTCTTCTCTGGACACAAAAAGTTAATACAATGAAAGTGAATGTTTAAAAGTTTCAAGGATTACATCAATTATTCCTTTTACAGTTATCTATCCCTTTAATAATCCTTACCATCAATGTGCCAAATATGATTTGGTCCACGACTAAAGTACTTCCTTCGTTCAATTTTCTTTTTTCCAGGACATCTTTTGATAAGTCCACTGGCATTAAGCTCTGCCATTATTACACCCACATCATTCCTAGAAATAGACAAAACAATATACGTATTGGCATAAGGAATGTGTCTGGGCTAAATCTGACCATGTTAGTTAAGTTTAAATACAAATATTCCTGTAGCAAGGCCGGATTCCTCTGAAATCCCGTACCCGTTTATGCATTGCACGGATACCCTGCCAAGGTGACCAGTGTTTCAACTCACTCTGAAAATAAACAAAATTTTGCATTAGACCAATTAATTAAATACAAAGGAACTTTATAAAAAGTATTTTCAAAATCAAGTATTTTTTAAATGCAGGTTAATTGAAAATGCACACCATTATAGCTTGCCGTATTTCGTTAAGGGGCCGGTTGTTACTCCTCCGCCTCAAACCAAGAGATTTAATTATTTGTCTTAAATGCCTTTCACTGTATGAGGAAAAAGAATCCTGTGAACAAGCTTATGTCACATTTTAAGAAAGCTCAATGTATTTTTGTATTACGAATTTACAGGCCTATTTAGTATTATCTGTAAAACAGTAACAAACAACAATTTAAAAATCACCTGATTTTAAATCCAGAAGCACCAAGAACAGAGCACATTTCTTTCTGTTTACATCCATTGGCAAAAAGCAATTTTATCATTTCATCCACTTAAAGTTAAGGCACTTTTATTTAATTTATAATCTGCCTAGCACATTTAACGTTGAAAGTTAAAATTCAAATAAACAAGATTGATCAATTCTGGGCTACAAGAAAAACATAGTAGTTACAAAAGTTAATATAATAAATAGTATGTACAGCAAATCTTGTAATGTTTAGTAACAGTAACGTTAGCCTTCAACCAAGCTCAAAACGGATACTTCTCTCTGTCTCCATTCTTGATTGACTGTCATAAAAACACACACACAAACATATAAGAAAGATAATTAACATTAATTTAAGCATGCTAACTGTATTAAGCAATTTAGGCTAGAACATGTTGCATATATATATATAAGTGTAACGATTAAAACTAGTAAAAACTCATGGAAATGTGTACCTTTTGCGTGTACCTGTTTGTCTGCCGTAAAAGTGCTGTTCGAAAACGGTTTGCGACAATGACGTCACGCGGTGGGCGTTGCCATTTCTAGAGTCACCTGATGCCTTTTAGTCTGAGGCCGTTTTTCCCGATGCCTTGTTGCACTAGAGCTGATGCCTTTTAGTCTGAGGCCGTTTTTCCCGATGCCTTGTTGCACGAGAGCTGATACTTTTTAGTCTGAGGCCGGTTTGCCCAATTAATTGTTGTTCACCGGCGCTGTTTTGTTGAGAACTGATGCCGCTTCTATCTGATACCGGAGTACTGACGCTGAGGTCTGACGATGTCCTAATATGTATGCCGTACAATGGGTGCCACCACTAGTCAGTTTCCAACATTCTTCAGAACATCTTATTTTGTGTGCTGCAGAAAGAAAGTCATACAGGTTTGATATGTTAAGAGGTTGATAAAATGATGACAATTATCTCTGGTGGGTGAACTATCACAAAAAAAGTATAGGTACTTTTGACAACAGTACATGGAACAATGTAGGTGGCAAGACAGAAGCAGTATGATGAAAGAAGTGTGCATAATGACCTTTAAAGCCTCCAAGGATTCTGAAAGTCATGTAACATTAGGACCAATGTTGTAGTGCTTGGCTCCCTTCTTTTCAGCTTTGGACCCACGTTGTGGATTAATACTCAATAGGCTCCTGTTAAAAACACAACAAAAATGTATCACCTTACTTGGCTTGGAAAAATGAAATAAACTTTAATTGGTCACAACATACCTTTGGTCAGGGCCGCTCCCTTTGGATACATGATGTTCAGAACATAAAAGAGGCTGAACATGTAGCTGAGAGCAATCAGGAATAGCCACTGTTTTTGTTTACTGTAACTTCGTCAACAGCTTTCCTGTAGCTCAGTGGTAAGATCACTGCGTCTGCGTTAACAACTCAAGGTTGTTGGTTCGATCCCAGGGATGGCAAACACCTATGTAAAATGAATAGGATGAAACAATCTAAGTCGCTGCGTCTGCCAAATGCATAAATGTATATATTTGATACATAAACATCACAATGAAATATCATAGTGGAAGCAGGCAAGTCCCAAACAGAGCCAGATTTGAAGGGAATCAAGAATGTATGGGTTTTGTGTGTGTCATCAGGGCATCCAAAAGTTGCTGCTGGTATAATTCTGAAAAGAACAGTGAAATATGCCATATGTTAAATATTTTCTTATTTACTGACTGAAATGCATGTACATTTACTCTTACTCCAATATATCACACATTATTTAACACATTCTCACTCCGGACCCCTCTGGGTCTTTTTTTAACGCGCAGGGTACCACTCTGGCATCGCTTTTTGACGTGCAGGGCATGCAAATGAAAATGTTTATTTGATATAATTTGCAATGATGGCGCTTTGGGGATTCAAGTTTAATAGCCTGGATAATTGCGTTTATATGACGCTTTTCAGGCAGTTTTAATAGATTAGATTAGATTAGATTAGATTCAACTTTATTGTCATTACACATATACAGGTACAGTGTAACGAAATGTAGTTTAGGTCTAACCAGAAGTGCAATTAGCAAGTGCAGATATACAGTGTGAATAAATACAGAATACAATATTAGGAAAATAATTTACGTTGGGCATGTACTATGAAAATATGACAATCGGTATGTACTATGAACAATATATACAGAAGGCTATATACTGTGAACATTAATGTACAGGAGGTTATGAACAGATAACAATATAGACTATACAATAGTGCAAGTGACTTGAGTGTGCATTAGTTACAGACATTAGCTATTAAAGTTACAGTGCAGTAGATGAGTTAATGTGGTTATTAAAGGTACGGTGCAATACATGAGTAGATGCAGATATACAGTTACAGTGCAGTAGATGAGTTAATGCAGTTATTAAAGTTACAGTGCAGTAGATGAGTTAATGTGGTTATTAAAGGTACGGTGCAATACATGAGTAGATGCAGATATACAGTCACAGTGCAGTAGATGAGTTAATGCAGTTATTGAAGTTATAGTGCAATAGATGAGTAGATGCAGTTTGTTATGCGATAGATGCAATAATGCAATAGATGAGTTACAGTGCAGTAGGTGAGTTAGTGCAGTTATTAAAGTTACAGTGCAGTAGATGAGTTAATGCAGTTATTAAGGTTACAGTGAAGTAGATGAGTTAATGCAGTTATGAAAGTTACAGTGCAGTAGATGAGTTAATGCAGTTATGAGAGTAGTCCATTAGTGCAAATGAGCATTCAGTGTAATGTTCCTGGTGTGCAAGTGAGCAGTATAGAGTGCAAATGATGCGTGTAAACAGTCCGGTAGAGCAGATACATGAAGTACTGGTGTGTACAGTTCCGTCATGCATGGCAGCCCTGTAGTGCAATGTAAACATTATAATAGCAGCATTAAGTTAAAGTTATGAGAGGTAGTGAAATCAGTGGGGAGCAGAGTTCAATAATGAAACAGCTCTGGGAAAAAAGCTGTTTCCTAGTCTGCTGGTTCTTGCCCGGAGGCACCTGAAGCGCCTACCGGAAGGCAGGAGAGTAAACAGTCTATGAGCGGGGTGAGAGGAGTCCTTGAGAATGCTGCGAGCTCGACGCAGACAGCGTTTCTTCTGGATGTCCTCAATGGAAGGGAGTGTAGTTCCTGTGATGCGCTGGGCTGTTTTCACCACCCGCTGCAGTGCCTTGCGCTCAGCAACAGAACAGTTCCCGTACCAGACTGTGACACAGTTGGTCAGGATGCTCTCTATCGTGCAGCGATAGAAGTTCACCAGGATAGTTGAAGACAGTTGGTTCTTCTTCAGTGTCCTCAGAAAGAAGAGACGCTGGTGAGCCTTCTTGACCAGGCATGAGGTGTTGGTGGTCCAGGACAGGTCCTCCGAAATGTGGGTCCCCAGGAACTTAAAACTGGAAACACGTTCAACAGCCGTCCCGTTAATGTGGATGGGGTCGTGTGTGCCTCCTTTCGCCTTCCTGAAGTCCACGATGATCTCCTTTGTCTTTGAAGTGTTAAGGAGCAGGTTGTTGTTTGAGCACCATGTGGCCAGGTGCCGTACCTCCTCCCTGTAAGCAGTCTCATCGTTGTTGCTGATGAGACCAATCACTGTTGTATCGTCTGCAAACTTGATGAGGGAGTTAGATCCATTCACAGGCCTGCAGTCGAGTGTGAAAAGGGAGTAGAGAAAGGGGCTCAGTACGCAGCCCTGTGGTACACCAGTGTTGAGGGTGGTTGTGGTGGAGCAGATGTTGCCTAGCCTAACAAGCTGAGGCCTGTTCGTCAGGAAATCCATAATCCAGTTGCAGGTTGTATTGTTAATGCCTAGGTTTCCAAGTTTGATGATTAGCTTGGAAGGGATTACGGTATTGAATGCAGAGCTGAAGTCTACAAACAGCATGCGTGCATAAGTGTCCTTATTGTCCAGGTGTGTGAGCACGGAGTGCAGCGCCATGGACACTGCATCATCTGTGCTCCTATTGCTACGGTAGGCAAATTGGTATGGGTCCAGTGTGGATGGTAGAGAGTCTTTTAGGTGTGACAGGACCAGCCGCTCAAAGCACTTCATTACAATGGGTGTGAGTGCTACAGGGCGGTAGTCGTTCAGGCATGTCGGGCTGGAATGTTTTGGAATGGGCACAATGGAGGTGGATTTGAAACATGCTGGAACCACTGCTTGGGCGAGGGACAGGTTGAAGATGTCCGTGAAGACCCCAGCGAGCTGCTCCGCACATGCCCGGAGTACGCGACCAGGGATGCCGTCAGGGCCAGCAGCCTTGCGCGCATTTATCCGGCTTAGATAGTGTGTCACCGTCCGTTGAAAATTTCTGATTCTGGCGACAGAAAACCACGTTCAAAAATTGCTGCCAGAGGAACAGTTATGTTACATTGGCTCTCCCTTATCTCGTGACTGATCGCGTCATTTCGTTGGCATTGAAAGAGAAACGGTATTGATTGGCTCCTGCGACTGATTGCATCTGCGGGTAATCTTTAAACGGGAGCAAACTTTATGCATTCAAGCCACAGACACCTCCATGCAAGCCGTAAATTAAGCTATCGTACGGCTTTGGTGCAAAAAGTTCTGCGACACGAGTTGTGTTTAATGCTTTTGTCAGTTTGTTCAATAAATACCTGCGACTACTTTTATTCGCGTGTTGTGTTTTATAAGGCTTAGAAGTGTTTGGGGTTAGGTTTAGGGTTGGGGTCATGTACTACAGCAACGTAGTTCCCCGTTCGTCTAAAAAATACCTCAAAGGGTTCGCCGATGTTCGCTGACCGAGCGTCAATGTGTGACGAGTCGGGAGTGAGAACGGGTTGGTCTGATTTCACTCCGCTGCCAGGTTGAAATCGAAAAGGAAACAGGGAAGAAAACAAAAAAGAACCTCGCGTCGATGTCCGATTACACACAGATGTCCTGTCTGTGGTTATTTTGTTATAATATTAACCTTACGTGTGTGTATTTCCCCCATATAGCGTTAGCATCACACAGTGTCTACAATTCACTCCAGTCCCTACTGAAATAAAATCACCATTCTTTTCGCACTGGAACTTTGCCTCACAGATTTGACAAGTCCCTCTATCTAACTAAAGCGAACAGTAGATTATGTAATTAAAATATAAAGTAAGTTATTAATATGCAAACAGAAACACAGACGGCTTGATATATGCGTAACGTTTAAAATAACATTAATTTTAATTAACTTGAAATACACCACCAGCAGGACAACTGTCAACCAAACTAATATCGCTATCTTTCAATGCGATTCATGATCAATTGTATAGTACAATACAAACAGTAATGTTATATTTCTAATTAATAGTTAACATACCTTTTTACAAACCGAGCCGAGATCATGTCTTTCACACAGTGCAGCGGGGAATGGGCGGGACGTTTCTACCCGCGCACCAAGCAGATAAAAAATACGGACAAATAATCTGTAAATTAACAGATAGCATAATTACTGATGAGGAGCGGGCATAAACAAATAAAAATCAATACGTAAATGCTCATTTGTACAACAAATAATCACTCATTGTTCAGGGAACAAAAAATCTGTTCTTATTAACAATATTAAACGAAATTCACTTTTGCAATTTACATGACCGGTTCAGTAAAAAATTAAAATAAAGCAGTCGCTTGATTGAAATGTCGTGTAGACTTCTATTAACATTACTTACCAGTGGAAAAACTTGGGAAAACATGTTGTGTTGGCTGTGCTTATGCGTCCATGACCAGCAAAAGTTGTCGGAGCCTCGGTCACGGTCCCAAAATGCAATTCGAAAATGTAAATAAAAGGAAAACACCCGTAACACATATAAGTATGGACAATTTCCGTTAAAATATACAGTCATTTAACTGTAAATGTGCAGATTTTTTACAGTGCGCTCCCATAATGCAATTCGAAAATGTATATAAGCGGAAATGCACCCGTAAAACATGTAGTACGGAAAATTTCCGTTAAAATATGTAAAAACACCCGTAAAACATGTAGTACGGAAAATGTCCGTTAAAATATACAGTCATTTAACTGTTAAATTACAGATTTTTTTTACAGTGTGGGATGTCTTCATACTTCTGTCCAGTATGGTTTAATTAATAATAAACAACATACATTTGCATAAAGCATCATTATTGCCCATACCCATGTTGAATAGAGTATTACAATCTTAAAAAGTAATAATTTAAGGTTAATTTAGTTCAGATAAAAATGTGCGATTAATCACGAGTTAACTCATGACAATCATGGGATTAATCGCAATTAGATATTTTAATCGATTGACAGCCCTAGTTCTTTCATAAGGTGTGTATTATGTTTCTTTTAACCATGTATACCTTTCTGCTAATGTTTCTAACTTTCTGCTAATGTGTTTAAAAGGTTCATGTTGTTTCATACGCAACAGAAATCATAAAAGGACAGATTTTTTCCAAATAACAAATCTGAAGAAATCAAAAACCAAAATGTAACCTTTCTGTCACGATTTCTCATCCATACAAACATGGCTTTCTTGAAGAAAACATGGATTTTTTTCAAATTGATTGCTCACTGTATTAAATGCACCCACAAAAATAAGAATTAAGATAAGTTCTTTCCCACCCAGCACTGGACGTCATTTGGACGTCTTTTTTGGGCTAAATCAAGACGGCCCGTCCTGGCCGTCTTTTAGACCAAAAATCGACGTCGAAATTTGGTCTTTTTTGGTCCGTAGAAATTTGATCTAAATAAACCCAAAAATCGACGTCGAAATTTGGTATTTTTTCGGTCCGTCTGCATTGCGTCCAATTTTAGTCCAAAGATAGTCGTTAAAAATTGGCCGTTGTTAAATCCGTCCGATTTGGTCAAAATCCTAGATCGGAGGCCTGTTTTTGACCACATATATTACTAATATTGATATGAAAAGTAAATCACATTGCAGTAGTTTCTTGATAAAAACGTGTGTTGCGACTATTTCTTGAGATATAATTTAACTAGTTCAACAATGTGGCTAAAGAACACAAATATTTATATAATGAGCCGTTATGCTTACAATGGAAGCCTTAATATTAAATTTAAAATATCCATAAAAATAACGCTGTGACTGCTAATTCATTTTTATAAAGTGTTTTCCCCGCTTTTTCGTGATGCACATACCTTTCAGACGTTTCTTAAGGTTGGTCGATTAGTATGGAAGCAAATAAGAGACATAATGTTTTGAAATTTAACAGCCTATGAATACTTGATTTTGAATTATTTTACTTTGGAAACCATGTATCTGGATTTATTTGTTTCGAATTTACCTCTATGAAATTTAAATATGAAAATTCTTGATTTCCAATTTAAAAACCTGAATTTATTGCTCACAAATTCAGATACAAAAAAAAATCAACTTACAGAATTTCAGATAAAATACATTCAGATTTATCAAATTTGATTGCTCTTATTCAGATCTCAAATTTCAAGTTAAATATTCACATGGTAACATCCGGGCTACCCAGGATAGGAAAAACAGTGGAGCCCAGAGCCCGTCTGCAATTGAACCGAACCATTGAACCGAGCCATTGAACCGAACCAGTTGTATTATAACGTATCTTGGCCAGGTTTGGCAAAGATGTGGCAGAGGGAGTGCTGGCTCATGTGGGTTTGAGCTATAGTGGCCCAATTGTAATGTCCCAAATATGTGACATCTGCTTCTTTGTAGAAGAAAGAGAAAAGGACGAGCACTGCCAGAAACATGTTGGGAGGGTCGCACAGACCTCTGTGCAAAAAGAGTCCTAAACTTGTTTAAGGTTTTGCCAAAAGAGTGAAGGAATGGGTTTAGACCACTGGACATTTAGCTATGAGAATGGAGATGAGTGTTAGCAATTCAGAATAACTGTAAATTATCAGTGGGGTATTTTGAGCTGAATCTTCTGTCAGGTTCTGCCCTTTTAGTTTGTTTATTTTAATTTTTTGGGGTTGTTTTTGTTTTTTACTGGTGGGGTTAGTGAAACCTGATCAGTGAAGTTAAGATGATCATCGATCACAACTCCCAGGTTTCTGGCCGTTCAGGAAGATGTGATTGTTGATGAGCCCAGTTGAATGGATAAATTGTGATGAAACTTTGTGTTGTCCGGGATTACAAGCAGTTCTGTTTTAGCAAGGTTCAAGGTTGACCATGTTGAAAACCATTGCTCATTCTTTCTTCACAAAGGGTGCAAACAAAATCTGGATCACTCAACCATTGCACCAACAGCATTTTGGTTAAAAACAACATTAACAAGATTAGCCTTCATATGACATATGAACCACACATTCCAGTACAGTACAATGTACACATGCCATCTACTGACATGTAAATAAACATGACATGTACTGATGTAAATAAAGTCAAAATAATTTGTTTTTATTCTATAATAACATATTTTGTTACTATGTTTTATGTGAAAAAATATTTAAACTTAAAAAGCTTAAAAATAAAAGTTCATAATTTATGTAATGCTCCCAGTTTTTTAAGGGCAGTGTTTTATAAATAATATGTATATTTTCTGAATGAAAATTGTTGACAGTGTTATGTTGGTTTATTTTTAAAACATATTTGAAATATTTTGTTGGTCTGAGAGAGTTTTGGAGGTGAAGTTAAATGGTTTGGCCAAGTTAATGGTCGACTGTGTGAAGAGTTTTGAAAATGTAGCTTAATGTATTAAACAATCCTTGTTAGCGGTTGAAAAAACTGTAATATGTACCGCTCCTTTAAATTTAAACGTAGCCGAGGAAATGGTTCACAAGACAAAAACCAGATGATTCAGCTGTAGAGAGGAAGATCGTTGGAATCTGCAAAAAGACAAGGTACGCTTAAAATGATGGCTTAATACCAGTTGAAATACATACAAATATAATTTTGGGTTAGTCTACACGTAATGTAAAGCGCTTCTTACAAATATGACATACACGTGTTTCATTATAGTACGTTTACATATGATTTGCAGCGCTGAGCATTATAACCAATAGCAAACGTTTCTTTTAAACTGTAGGAATGCCATGTCCAATCAGAGGTGTTTGATTTGGCACCGCGGAGACTTCATGGGAGTTGCGCGGCCTAACTAAATTGTAATTCTGCACATGCGCCAACTCTCTCGTTATCGTACACAACGTGGGGATAAGATGTAAGTAAGAGATTAATTTTTGCAGTAGGCTATAGACGTGCAGCTTCAGAATCAGACATCTTTATAACTCTGTTTAATATAAACACGGTTACAACCGGATTATTTTGACGAAGTCTGAATTTGATGATTGATGTAATTTGTTGCCAGTCTAATATTACTTTTGTATGTCATGCTAAATCGTAACTAAACCGTTAAACAAATGCAGTTTTGTCTGTAATATGATATTTCCCCAAAAATTCTCGACATTAGGGTTATGTATGGTTATGGTTAGTATCAGCCCCTTTTATGTGGTTATTATGAAGTAATATGTTAATGATTAAGATGTGGTTGTAATAGTGGGAAGTTAATTTAGGAGTTTTTTTTTTCTTCAAGTAATTATAAAATTAATTGGTCTGTATTATGTTTATACCATTTACTGTTTTGACTCATGATGTTTTTGTCCTTAACATTCAATGTGTTTTTAAAGAAATTTCCTGGTGGCCATCAAATACAGTTTTCAGTGCACCCTTTAGGTAAGAAGCTAAAACAGCTCAGGTTTTATTTTTGTGCCAATACTAAAACTCATACAAACAAAGATATACAATGAGAATAAAATGACAATAATTTCCCATGGTTTTCAAAAAGGGCTGCTTGATTATTATATGACAAAAATGAGTAAAGACGGAGTAAAGACAAGATTATTTATGGTTACATGTAATATTTGAATAAAACATTTGTAATATAACAGACAATATCTTAGACAGCAAGCAACCATTGATCCAATATCCTTTTCCAGACAGAATAATGTTGAAATTCAAATTACCATCATGGTGATCAGTGTTTGTTTAAACTGAGAGACGCTTGCTTATTATTAGGTTAATTCCCTTTCACTGTTTGCATGTGTTTTATTAAAAATACTTATGCAAACAACTAACAAGAGACCTTGTGGGTGTAAGGAGTTAAGGAGTGGTTTTCATGACATACAGCATTTCTTGCAACAAATAATAACAAATAATCATTGAGATAGGATAGACTTTTATGACTGGTGTGAAATTTAAGGTTCATTAATGCAGAGAGATTATGACAAGGTACAAAAAAATCAATGAGACACTCATACATCAACATTTGTCATACAGACCTCAACAATGGTGACAATCATCAAACTAATTCAGATAAAAAGAACAACTACAATGCATGCTGGGAGTCATGAATGAGTGATTGTTGACTGTCACTATTAGGGACGTTTACATGGACACATCAAATTTAATTTATTCCGATTGTGCAATCCGAACGTAGTGTTTACATGAAAGGTAAATAAAATGATCTGATTTATGTATGTGTTAATATGTGAAAGCTTAAAATCTGATTTAATCTTCTGACATGCGCAGACTGCACAAGTTCACCACTAAAACGGTGTTTTAAAGCACACCTTGTGTAGCCTATATATGAATAGAATGTAGAGTTTATAAAGTCAGAGTGATATCTCGTGCCAATAAAGCAGGAGCACATCTGATGCTGTTAAAATTTTGGCAAAATTACAATGACCCACCAGAGCATCTGGATGCTAGCAATAATTTGAATAAATGTCTAATGACAGCTAATACTGAACTTTAGAAGTGGTAATACACAGATTCATATCTGCAATAATGGTAAACGGAGACGGTCACGGTGGACATGGCTATCATTATAATATTCACACAAGCGGCTACTTAAACAAGTGTAACATGTACACATGTGTTTATTTTATATCACAGACACCAGCATAATAATGTACAGTTCATAAACGCAAAGTAGGCTAATTTCAACATATCATTGAAGCAATGTTGTTTTGCACATCTGACTTATCATGGAAATGTATAATAAATCCTCGGTAACTATACAATTTAAATTTTATGATAAGATATTTTATCATATTTTTAAATAAAATGGAGAATTTGCCGTTAAAAAAACACTCCATGGAAACAGTTAAGACATTTTAAATGTATACAAATATGAATGTTCATGTAGAGATGACAAGCATATGGAATTTGTGCTGCATTGTCAGATTTATGGATTTTGGTTTCTTCAGCAACATCTGCTCGTTTTGTGCGTCATAAGTCTGTACAACAGAGTGACGTCTTTGCACATGCGCACAATTTCCTACTTCAATTTTCAATCTGATCAAGTGTTAACATGTCTTGTCAAGCGGATTACAAACAACATAGACCACCCTTTACAATCCGACTAAAATCGGGATTTTTAGTCTGATTGACGTGTTTCTATGAAGCATTTTCATTGGGATTGGATTTTTAGTCGGATTACAATGTTTCATGTAAACGCAGCTATTGATGTAACTCATACTCTTATTCTTGATGTCTAATTTATTCTGTGGTCCAAATGTTTTGTATTGTAGTAATAATGTGATATCTACAACTACTCAGTAGTAGCACAGGTCTGACAGTACAACTTTTTACAACATTAACAAAACCCACTCTTAATATATCAGTCAGCCGTGGAAATAAAATTCTACTCTCTGTATTTTGTGCCATTATAAATAATTGTTTTCTGTGGCAAAGAAACAGTCGACAAACGCTCTAGCTGTAAAACACAAGTCAAGATGCCAACTAAAGCAAACACTGATCACGATGATGGTAGTCTGAGAACTTACAGAACAGTTTACACAGTTATATTCCGTAATGATAGATCTAACTATGAGATATGGCTTGTAGATCTTATAGATCTACAATTTGAGTCCAGTTTCACTAGATCTCTCTCTGTCAGGAACTTATTAAACCTGGAAAATCAACTTCGTTGTGAGTCAATACTTTAACCCAACCACCAGGTAGATACAGAGCTGATGGGAAGAACAGCAGGCCGGAGACGAAGTGATGTTAAATAACTGAAAAATGATTTATTGAATTATCTCAATTGTGCTGTAATGCTCAGTCAAGGTCTATCAAACTTTGTCTGACTTGAAACAGATTCAATATGTGTTTTTAACCATTTAAGATTACAGTATCAAAACATTGTCTCCTGACCAGTGTTGGGTAAGTTACTCTGAAAAAGTAATTAATTACTAGTTACTCATTACATATTCAATAGTGTAATTAGATTACTGTCCAAATTACTCTGTCCAAAAAGTATTTAGTTACTCATTACTAATTACTTTCTATATCCTACATCAACCTTGATTAGATAAGTGATTCAAGAATATACATGAAACGGCTTATTGAATTCATTCAAATAATATTATTAACTGACCAAAGTATTACAAATGTGAGAATTATACATTAAAGCACAGATTGTAAAGTAAGACTTTGAATTTTGAAGTCAATTACGCTATTGCACACGCATATATTTAACAAAGTATTTAGTTTAATTACATCAAAAGTAACTGCATTTAAATTACAGAAAACATATGAGTAATCCCTTACTTTACTTTTTCAAGGGAAAAGTAATTAAATTACAGTAACTAATTACTTAGTAACTAGTTACACCCAACACTGCTCCTGACATTATTATGAACCTTGAGATGGAGACCAACGGATACTCATATCAGCATAATTGACAATACAGCCCCCAACGATGTTGAACAACAGGAAAGTAAGAAACAGATAATAGGAATAAAAGTGAATAATAATATAAAGGAATGAATACATGCGATAGATGAATATTGCAATAAATTATTAATGTAATAGAATAATAAAATTAAATAAACCTAGAAGCAAGTGTATTTTTCTGTCCAGATCTATCTAGTAGGTTACACTGTTCGGGTTTAAAGTGATGATTTCTTTAAAGTTTGGGGTCATTTCTATTGGCACAAAAGTATTTCTATGTAGTACAGTACATGAAGTAAACAACTTGTTATTTCTTTTCCAGAGCATCCTGTTATTATATATTTATGTAGTCGATTGTCACAATTTATCATTTCTAATGTGCTTGCACCATGTTAATCAATTTATGTAGCCGCTAACTTGGATAAAGACAGTTTTATAAGCATATTTAAATGTGGTGGGGGAAAAATGAGGAATGCAATCCTACATTTTCCAGATCTCCACATGTGCCCCATTTCCTCTACCTCATCCCCACCATCCGCGTGCTTCTTCATAAAAGTAGCAACGTAGCCTTAATTTTGTGGGACACAGAGCTCTGTTTTCCCAACTATATAGACAAAATTGGGTTCCAGCAGTGTTCCCAAATGCTAAATGTGGCGTAATTCATTAAAATTAAATTTAGTATTCACCTTAATATAGTGTATTATGAAAACATTGCAAAATATCCGAAAACATGAATGCAAAGCACATCCAAAAAGGGTATTTTGTTTGCAGTCTGAGCCACAGAAAGAATTTTACAATGAATTTGTTACTTGGTCCTATGGCTTTTTGCAGTAATATTACAGTTATGATTTGTTTTCCTTAAATATATAATTATTCCAACTTTTTTTTCAGTTTTCACTAGCTGTTTTTTTTCTTGATATAATCAAAACCTTTGGTGGTGTAACAGCAAATTACAGCATTAACAACATTATGTGTGGCCTTGAGTGCTTTATTTTTAATATATAGTCTCATTGTTACGTTTTTATTGATTCTGTTTTTTAGGAACTGTCAGAAAGAACTCACTAACATCAACGGCCACTGACCAAGAAATAGAATTATATAATAAAAAATGGCTTCACCTGGCTGGTGACCTTGATGGTGGGAGACGCGAAAGAGAGAAACGGAGGAGTGCCCAAGATACACGTTTTTGCATATTCAGATTGCTTCCCAGTTTTGGATGTGTAATCATGCAATGTTTGTTTTTGGCCATTTTAATAAATTAAGCAGTTGTTTTCAAAAAATGCTTCTGAATTATCTGTTGTAACTTATCTTAACATTTTCCAGAGTAAGTTTTGTATGTTTGTGTTTATTATATTGTACTTAAGAGTAGGGGTGTATTTGTTAGCATTAGCATTAGCTTACTTTACTTGACAGTGATTTTTTCGGCATTTCGTAATCTTTTCAATACAATTGTTCATGCTAAAGCCTCCTTTACATCCAAGGTGATGAATCTGGGCCAGAATTAACATTTAATGTTGCCCAGATTTGGGCCAGATCTAGCCAGCTTTGTTTTAATGACATGTCTGACATGTGGCATTGATCTGTCTTGATTTTGGTTGAACAGGAGTGGGTCCAAGTGTCATCATTCCATGCAGTATGTGGGCCGTGTTTAGTCCAAATATAGGCCAAAAATAAATTTAAAGTTGCCCAGATATTGGCCAGATCTGCTTTATTTGTTTTGTGTTTGGCTGACATGTGGCATTGCTAAGGCTTTTTCGTGTTTGAGACCTGGCGAACAGGAGTTAACCACCCAAGTGCCATCATTCCATGCAGTATGTGGGCCAGAGCAAGGTGTTGGATCTGGGCCAAAATTAAATTAACGGTTGCCCAGATTTGGGCCAGATCTGCTTTATTTATTTTGTGTTTGGCTGACATGTGGCATTGCTAAGGCTGTTTCGTGTTTGAGACCTGGCGAACAGGAGTTAACCACCCAAGTGCCATCATTCCATGCGGTATGTGGGCCGGAGCAAGGTGTTAGATCTGGGCCAAATCTGGGCCAAAGTTAAATTTATGGTTGGCCAGATTTGGGCCAGATCTGCTTCATTTGTTTTGTGTTTGGCTGACATGTGGCATTGCTAAGGCTTTCTTGTGTGTGAGACATGGCGAACAGGAGTGAACCACCAAAGTGCCATCATTCCATGCTGTATGTGGGCCGGAGCAAGGTGTTGGATCTGGGCCAAATCTGGGCCAAAATTAAATTTACTGTTGCCCAGATTTGGGCCAGATCTGGTTTATTTGTTCTGTTTTTGGCGGACATATGGCATTGCTAAGGCTTTATTTTGGTTGATATCTGGCAAACAAGGGCGGACCGCTCAAGTGCCATCATTCCATGCCAACAGTGGGCCTGATGAATGTGTCTAATGTGAGCCAGATCTGGGCCACATCAATTTTGCTATCTGGGTTGTGTCACGGGGTGACCCGGGCCGGAACCTTTTTTTTGAGTTGTTGCGGTGGAGGGACACTTCCGGTGTGACACCGGGTCGTTTACGGATTCGCGAATGAGGCACGTGTGATGGGAAAAACCCAAACGGTGATTGGAGCGCGAGAAGGATAAAAGACGCTGGCATTAGAGGAGAGGAAGGGCAGAGAGAGTGGAAAGGAACCGCGGGAGAGCCAGTAAGAAGTATAAGGATTGAGGATTGAGGAGTTTGAAGGAGGAGGAGGACGGATTAGATCTCCATTTACTAAGGTGTCCATTTGAGCCCGAATACTGCCTTATTCATTGAGGTTGGGAGTGATTGTACTGTGGTGCTGATATTTTCACGAGTGGAGTGTTTTTGCAGTGCACACACACGAGTGTGGACAGGAACACTCGTGTGTGTACAGGTGTGTACTGGACAGGAACCCCGCAGATCGTTCAGGCGATTGAGTTCACCTCTCTATGAAGGCCAGTCCTATGAGTACGAAATCCAGAGTTAAAGCTTGATACCTTCGTCTGTCTTCTGCCCGTGTTTTTGCACACCCGAGCTGCTGAGTTGAGCTCACCTCTCTATGAAGTCCAGTCCTGTGAGTACGAAATCCAGAGTTAAAGCTTGATCCCTTCGTCTGTCTTCTGCCCGTGTTTTAGCACACCCGAGCTGCTGAGTTGAGCTCACCTCTCTATGAAGTCCAGTCCTGTGAGTACGAAATACAGAGTTAAAGCTTGAGACCTTCGTCTGTCTTCTGTCCATGCTGTAGCACCCCAGAGCTGCTGAGTTGAATCCACCTCTCTATGAAATACAGTCCTGTGAGTACGAAACGCAGAGTTGAAGCTTGATACCTTCCCCCACCTTCGTCTGTGCTGTAGCGCATCAGAGCTGCTGGATTGAACCCACCTCTCTAGGAACCCCTGTCCTGCAAATACGTAGAACGGACTTAAAGCGCGATACCTTCATCCGTCTCCCGTCCGTGCTGTAGCGCACCAGAGCCGCCGACACACCAGAGCCGCTGGGTCGAGTTACCGTCTCATGCAAACCAGTCTTGGAAAACGGGGATATCGAGACGATGTGCATTGGAGAAACATTGGCAGAGACTACTCTTTTTTTTTAACAAGGGACATTCTTTTAATAAATAAAGTATAAATTATATTTCCTGTTGTCTGTCCTCTTCTGTGGTGCGGGGTAGCTCCTCCTGGTAGTACGGATACTTTGAGTCGGGGGGGTGTATTCATCGCCTTGTACCTGTGACATTTGGCGTAATCGGCAGGGTTCCACCTTGAGTTGAGCATCCGTATTCCGGGAGATGGCGAACGACGAAGCACCAGTGGCTAGACCCCAAGTTATGTCGGTCTTTATGGGAGCACCTTGGGCGCAAAGGTTCGGAGGGCCCGGATCAGAGATGAGTCTACACGAGTGGAAGACCCAGACGGAATACTTGGCTGGCATGCAAGGACTGAGTGAACAGCAGAAGCTGCAATTTGTGCTGGGGTCCCTGGAGGGGGAGGCTAAGAGGGAGATCCAGGCTGCTCCCAGGGCTGCACGAGCCAATGCAAAGGCTGTCTTCGACTTCCTTACCGAATTGTATGGTGATGCCACCCCGGTGGCTGCTCTCCGGGCCCAGTTTTTCAACTTCCGGCAAGGTCCCAGGCAGAACCTTCGTGCATACTCTTTACGACTCCGAGAACAGTACACTTGCCTGAAGGCACGACGTGATCACGGTCTGGGGGACCGAGAGATGAAATCGTCTCTCTCCCATATGAAACAAAGGATTCTGTATGATTCCACCTCTAAACCAAGAAATACCTGACAAGGAGAGGTGAAACCATGACAGAACCCCCGCCTTAAGGAGCAGCAACCTGATGCTCCTCAAAGGCACGAACAAGACAAGGCAGACTGAGACAAAGACAAGATCAAACAAAACATGGAAAACAAGGCTAGGGGCAGACAGGCAAGAAGAATGAGTGGATTAGGGTGGGACAATAAAAATAACAAACAAGGTAGGGGGGGTGGGGGCAAACAAGAAAGAACAGGGGGAAGTCCAGATGGGGCAGGGCAGGGAGGGGAAGTCCTAGCCCTGGGGGACGCGCCAGAGCGCGGAGCCCCAGGGGGCTTGGTGCCGGTCGAAGGCCGGCAGGACAGGGCTTGACGCCGGCTGCTGGGCCGGCAGGACAGGGTTCGACGCCGGCTGCTGGGCCGGCTGGACAGGGCTCGACGCCGGCTGCTGGGCCGGCTGGACAGGGCTCGACGCCGGCTGCTGGGCCGACTGGACAGGGCTCGACGCCGGCTGCTGGGCCGGGCTTGGTGCCGGTTGCTGGGGAGAATCCGCGGCCAAAAGAATATTTGGGGCTTGACGGACTAGGGACCACCGGACTCGGGGCCACCGGACTCGGGACCACCGGACTCGGGACCACTGGACTCGGGCCCACCGGACTCGGGACCCCCTGGTTCCCAGCTGCCCTCTGCTGCCTCTTCTTTTTCAGCCGACCCACCCGTCTGGTGGTCGGCTGAAGGAAGGAGGTGAAGGGCTCTGCTGGATCCGGGTTGGAGGCCTCCGAGGAAGACCCCGAAGACGTTCTCCTTCCCCGCTTGCCCCGGAGACCAGTAGGTGGTGGAGAAGAGGCTGCAGAGAATGGGGAGAGGCCCATGACCCCGACTTGTAGGGAATGACCCTCGGGGATGACGGCCAGCGGAGAAGGAGAGCAGGACTCAACTGAGACCCTGGGCTTTGGCCAATTCATGGCGTACCTGATCGGTGAAGCCCAGCGGTCTCAGCGTCTGCATCTCCTCCCGCGTCAGAGGATGGTTGAGGCCGCCATTGAACATGACCATCTGTTCCTGCTCATCATGGACCATCTCCCCTGCAGTCTCGAAGAAGCGATCCGCGAAGTCAAGCACGTCGCCGTATCCCTGACGAACAAGACACAGGCGACGGGCCTGACTTGCGCGTCTCGCTTCTATGCCTGCTGGGTTCGACTTTGGCGCGTTCATTCTGTCATGAATCTCAATGGTTGAACCCAATTGCAGGCAGGAGATGGCAGACACAGATGGTTGAGGGGTTAACAAGACTTTAATGATAACATAAAACAGGAACAAAGCAAAAACCCTCGATGGGGAAAACAAGACAAAGGCAAAACTGGTTTGGAGACAAACTATACTAAACTAACAGACACTAAATATTAACTAGACAGGACCACAGTAACTCACAATAAACTAGACTTACTTTGACAAGGGGAGACTCTAAGAAAAGATTCTTTACACAGCATAACAGCCAGGAAAAACTTACAAGGAACGGGCAAGGTAAGACTTACATCAAACAATGAACGCGCACAGGACAAAGAAACATGAGGATTCTTTATAGGGAGAGATAACAAGAGGGAACAGGTGCAAGGGATTACACTCAAGGAAAGCTAATTAACACAAACTAGCAAACAGGAGGGTAGGAACGATGAGGAGACAAGAGAGAGATGAAATCGTCTCTCTACCACATGAAACAGAGGATTCTGTATGATTCCACCTCTAAACCAAGAAATACCTGACAAGGAGAGGTGAAACCATGACAGACGTCTGGCAATGACGTCTTTTCGACGACTTTTTGCTGGATGGGTTATACCCCAAAGTCATTCTAGTTATATTAAATGATTTCTTAAAATTTTAATCTGATCTCAAGATATTATTTAACACAAGATATACTGCACAACTTAAATGGACTACTTGCAATAGTAGTGTAACGTCACTATATGCACACATGGGCTCTATGCATGCATTCCTTCCGCATTTAAAGGAAAGTACCCTCAGTTTCCAGTTCACTAGTTCGCCTATGCAGATAATGGTGATGGTTTAAAGGTTAGCGTATTTGGTGTGCTGTCTGGGGAGAGGGCTCCGAGCTTGATCGTTCTTCCGAACCCGGAAGACTCCCCCCCTTTTGTCCTGCTGGAGACAAGGGGTTTCAGTTGAGGAGCCGTGGTGGTGGTGGGATGCTTAACACTGAAGAGAGAGTGAAGGTAAAATGTCTTTACTATTTATGGAGGTTTTCTCTCTCTTGAACTTATAGGACGCTGCTGCGATGCTGGCCTCTAAGTGAGTGGTGTCAGCTGCTGCAGAAGGTAGATGGAGGGGGTCTGTGTGTTGGGAGGTACTGGTGTTGACAGTCGGTCAGTGTCCAGCGCCAGCAGTCTGAATTTCTGGAAGGCACAACTGGAAAGAACATCGGCTATTTGGTTTTTAGATCCGGGAACATGTTTAACATTAAAAATGAATTGATCACAGGGTGAAATTCAGGTGAGGTGCCTGAGAAAAAGGCATCAGTGCAGGAGAATGGGAACGACCTTTATTGATTCAGTGCACTGTCACTTTGTTGTCGCAATGGACAGTAATGCTGAAAGCTGACCAGCTCCCCCACAAAAATTCAGTGACTACCAGAGGGTACAGCTCCAATATGACTGAGGATGTGAGTGGCTGCGGTAATGGAGCTGGGGGGGCACGTGGAGAGTGCGGCGTCAGTGAACAATTGGATGTCGATGGGGAAAGAGCGCATGCCATTGTAAAAGAAGGATAAACCGTTCCATTGATTAAGGAATCTTATCCTAACCTGAGCTTGTTGCGGTATGAGCCGGTAAGGAATATATAGTACTCTAAGCCGTGAGCTGAGTAAGCAAGACATACTTATATTTTTATAGTTTACATCTTTTTGCAAAAATAAAATAACATCTGAAAAAAGATACAGTTGTTTGTATAGTTTTATAGATTTTGGATATTGTATTGCACATCGAAGCTGACAGTTCCCTTTCTGTCGGTCTCTCGACGTTGTGTAGAGCCGACAGATGGGGTTTGCTCTTGAGAACCTATCAAATCTGACTACTTTAGAAGAGGCCAATGAAATTTGGCTAATGAAATTTGCAAGCCGGTCTCCGCCCCCGGATATCCTGTATTAAAGGAAGACTGCGTGCAGCATTCAATTACCTTTTGTTCTGAAGAGCCTGAAAGCCTCTCACAACTACAGCAGAGGACGATATGTGTTGTGGCATAAGGGACACCACGTCTCGTTCCCTCGATCAGGGAACTGAGGTTACAGACGTAACCCAGACGTTCCAAACACACTTATATTTGTTTACATAATTTACATATAATAATCTTTATATTTGCAAAAATAAAAACAACATCTGAAAAAATATACAGTTGTTTATATAGTTCCATGTATTATAGACATGATTTTGGATATTGTATTGCACATTGTAGCTGACAGTTCCCTTTCTATCGGTCTCTCGACGTTGTGTCGAGCAGACAGATGGGGTTCGCCCTTGAGAACGTATCAACTCTGACTACTAGAGAAGAGGCCAATGAAATTTGGCTAATGAAATTTGCATGCCGGTCTCCACCCCCGGATATCCTGTATTAAAGGAAGACTGCATGCAGCATTCAATTACCTTTTGTTCTGAAGAGCCTGAGAGCCTCTCACGACTACAGCAGAGGACGATATGTGTTGTGGCATAAGGGACACAACGTGTCTGAGGTTACAGACGTAACCGAGACGTTCCCTTTCTGTCGGTCTCTCAACGTTATGTCGAGCCGACAAATGGGGTTCCTATGGAAGACGCCACAACGTGTATCGTGTTACAATCTCTCGAGGCGACGGTAGCAGGCCTGGGCGTGTCACTACGAGGTTTTCGCAAATCTGTAACCTTCCATTGTGATGGTCGGGGGGTCCCTGTGCTTTCTTGGAGAATTATGGGTACAGCCCTGACCGGTAACCTTTCACGGACGGAGGCCTTAGCTCTCTACTGGCGAGAGGCCGTTCGGATCGGGTTTACACCGGTTGAGCGCGACTTCTTTAATTAAGGATGCGCTGCAGAGGCCACTTCCTACCCGGGGGGAGGAATACAGTGGAAAAGATATGGTCTTGCCCTTAGGGGATATCGCATGGAACGTGCGGACTGAGTAGTTAATTGCGAGTGGAAGGTCCACCTGGGGGAAATCATGGGTTACCAGGAGTTGGAACCATCTCATGAGGATACATCAGATGGAACAGCCCAGGGAGGGTATGTTACAATCGTCCGTTACAGGTAGCACTAGGTCCAGGTTAGAGCTATCTTTGATAGTTCATATGTTCTCCCGGCCTAAGGGGGAAGGCTGCTCTGCCCAGCCGACACCCAGTGGGTGCTGATGGATGGAATGTCTGTTCTTAGCCATGTGAGTTGGTGACCTGTTGACTCCACCGGTGGAGGCGTCGGGCAAGTCGTGTTAGCTGCCATGAGCGTAAGCCACCCTGACGATAGATGTACGCCACAGCTGAAGTGCTGTCTAGACGGACAGCACGTGCTTGTCCTGCACGAAAGGCCGTAGCCTCCTCAGTGCAAGTAGCACAGCCCACAACTCTAGGCAATTTTGCCAGCACAGGCGGGGGCCTGTCTAGCGCCCGCTACTGCGTGCCCGTTGCACACTGCACCCCCACCCTTGCAGGGAGACTTCCGATGTGCCTCGACCTGCCGAAGTGTTAAAAGTCTTATCCCCTTGGAAGTTTATTTGAACAACTACATGATGTCTCCCACCATAGACAGTGAGATGGACCCTCTCACTTGGTGGCAAGTCCATCAGATCGACTTCCCACACCTGAGTAAACTAGCCAGGAAGTATCTCTGTATACCAGCGAGTAGTTCACCTTCAGAGAATTTTTTTTAGTACATCAGGAAATGTTGTGACAAGTCAATATGCAAGTTTTCCTGGCAAAAAAATCCGGAATAAAATAGCTTTCAAAGTTAAGCCTTGTTTATACTCGCACCTGGCTCCACTTCGCGAGCCTCCACTAACTGCGTGCACACCTCCCCAAATGGACGAGGCGTTAATACTTGACGCATTCGCCATTGAAATATTCTTTGAAACGACAGGGGACGCACAAACAAAATCGTCCTGTAAATCCGCAAGAAGTAGATGAGAAGTAGGAATTTTACCGGAATTACATCAGATCATTCAAGATGGCATCTCACGAGCAGCTGCACGACAAGGAAACGTAGGAGATTTTGTGTTGTTGCTACTATAAAAAAAAGGGCGAAAAAGGAGATGGAATGTTCACCCACTGCATGCAACAAAACTAGGAGATGTAGAATACATCGCTCTTGTGAAGCAGATGCATGTGATGGACGAGGAAATGCATTTCAAACTATTGTTTGTTAATTTAATACATTTTTACATCAAACTTTTTGTTCACTCTTTCATTTCTGTGCATAATGCAGTTACATTTCTACATATTGTTGAATAGGGATTGCTAAATGCCATAGATTAACACATTGGATGTCTTTATGATTTATAAAATGAGAAGATATAAGAACAGTTCAAAAGTGCAATGTTAATAAATATTGTTTTATTCTGAATAGACAAATTGATCATAAAAGATGTCTGTACAGGGCACCTGTTCAGCCAAAATCTCTTCAAGGCTGTTCATGTTTACTGCGGCACCACGCAAACTGTTCGTACAAGTCACAAAAAATGTTGTGCACACCGCAACGCGAAATGAGCTCGCGCTCATCCAAAGCGATCTTCTGCTAACACCGCGATGACGTCATGTTTGGCACGCGCACCCAAGCGTACTAGCGGATGCGTCTAGTATAACCCAGCCTTTGAGAACATATGGCAATTCATTGTGCTAAAACATAGGTTAACGTGTTAACACTTAATTCTTTTATTATGTGGATGTTTACAAAATGTTAGTACTTTTCCATTACATTCCGACTTATTTATGGCCTGTACACTTTGTTTGATAGTATTTTTTATGTATTTTTTTTATTTAAAAATGCCAGGTCAAGGAAATATTTTATTTAAAATATGCTCTTGTTTTAAGATGATCCTTATTATTGTATGGTTACATTTTAATAAAAAGTAATGTTTGAGAGTAGTGCATTTTATGTTTGCAGATCTATTTTAACAGCAAACCAGAAATCAGAATATATGATTAGTTTTTAGTCATTCATAGTCGAAATGTTTGCTTCTTCCTCATTAGTTTTTTTTTTGCATTAATTAGATTTAATGACATCAGAATAATATCTATGACCTGTTTATTTCAGTATGATGATTACATATTCTCGCTGTCGGGCGGAAATGTCCACATTTTGTCAATTTCATATTTTTTTCACAGATTGATGCTGTTGGTCAGTCCCCATGTGGGTCTGTTATTTTTACAAATTATAAACCAATCTTAAATGTTCTCGGCATTACGTCTCCTGATTGAAAGTCGGATAACTCTGTCTGTTTTTTAGACAACGAGTAAAAATAGTTAGGGCAGATACATTTGAGTAGGCCTGTTTTATCAAAAATCGATAGCTGTAATCCCAGCAAGCAATTTTAGGTTTAAAAGACATCTATTAGCCGTATAAACACAGCCCAGACGTCTAGTCCAAAACAAGGCTGAATTTGGGCTGTCAGTGAAAATCTAATAGCCCGTTTTACTACGATCTACATCGTGTCTATATGACAAGTGGTATGCGAAATTATAGTTCCTAATTTATCATTTCACAATAGTTGGTTATATTAATGTTTATATTAGAATGCAAATTAAGTTTTGTCACCGTTTAAAAATAGACAACAAGTAATATTAATAGGAGGAATGCAGATAATACTGATCCTTGTCCTTATTGGTTGATTATTCGTCGATGTGTTGGTAATGCCTTGGGGCTTCCGTAGGGAGATCGTGATTCGCGCTTCTCTTCCGCATTCAATACAGACGAGTGAAGGCGAGAACTGCGTGTGCATGTGTCTTCAACCTTCTCCCGTTATTTTCCCCTTTTTAAGGTAATTACCACTCACGAAGCAAAGTAAATGTTAAAATATGTTGATAGTACATTTCGTTATGTTACTGTGGGTTTTTATACTATATTGTTTAAAGAGTTTTGTGCTAACTGCGAAGATGTGTGAGTGTGACGTCATGCTAGCAGCCGGACACCTCGTGGCTCCGTCGTGTATGAGTCCCGCCATATACAAGTGTTTATTTGATCGTTGGCGTTTAAGCTAGCTACTGCTACGTTCACATATTTTTGGTTGTAAGGGTTGTGTATTTGTTATTATAAGGGTGAGTTTGTGTCATGCTGAGACAATGAATACTGTTAAAAGTATAATTAATATAAGTGTTACGTGAGAACTCATTTAAAAGAGTATTAAGATGTCATTTAATGGCTTTGTTTAAAAGAATTCACATTTCACATGCTAATTGAGTTAAAAAGTTAATTTAGAATGCATTAAGAATGTGTTTGTGACTGTGGTCCTGAATATGAGTGCACGAATATTGAAATGTATGTTTTCTTGTATATGTTGTTCAAAAATGTATTCAATACAGACGAGTGAAGGCGAGAACTGCGAGTGTGTGTTTCTTCAACCTTCTCCCGTTATTTTTCCCTTTTTAAGGGTACAACATTTGGAGGCACCGCTGAGATTTTTGGCCTGAGGATCACCCCTGTGCTATAAGTGGAGTCCTTGCGTCGATCATCCCTTCAAACAACCCAGGTATCAGAGAAAAGAGTTCAACAAGGTGGTGGAATTGGTCTTCAGACAAACCTGGCACCTTGTATTCTGAAATGAGCAAAACCGACCACTAGGGAGCAGAAAAAAGCCAATTAAGTCAGAATATCCCTTATTTTTCTACCTATGCCCTCTCTTTCTATGATAAATATGGAGTCCGAATTGGAGAAGCTGCAACTGGAGATTAAAGGAGCATTGTACAAACTGACTGTTGAACAGTTGATTAAAGGATGCAATGCACTGCAAATTTCAGGACCAGAGAAAGAATATGTAACTGGTAAAACTCGCAGTCAAGTGATTTCACATTTACATTTACATTTAGTCATTTAGCAGACACTTTTATCCAAAGCGACTTACAAGTGGGGTAGGTAATGGAAGCAATTGGGACAGCACAAGTACAACAAAAGCATAAGTGCAATCAAAAAGAAGACTGGTCTCATATAGCCTAACACAGTATACAGAATCATTCATTCATACTTTCTATTTTTTTTTTTTTTTTATAATGGGTAGAGAAGAAAAGAGTAGAGAAGAAAATAGAGTCAGAACAGATCAGTAAGATGTTGGCGGAAGAGATGTGTTTTCAGGTGTTTCTTAAAGATGGCTACAGAATCTGCAGATCTTGTAGCAGCTGGCAGATCATTCCACATAGGTGGAACAGATCCGGAGAAGGTGCGCGAGAGAGATTTTTTACCTTTATGGGATGGCACCACAAGACGGCGTTCGTTTGCAGAGCGTAGGGATCTGGCGGGTACATATGTCTGTATTAGGGAGCGAAGATAAGGTGGTGCTGAACGCCAGGTCTGGTCTTGTAGGCCAAGAGCAGAGTCTTGAATTTGATGCGAGCGACTATAGGGAGCCAATGTAACTTAATGAGTAGATGAGTGACGTGTGCTCTCTTCGGTTCATTAAAGATAACTCTTGCTGCAGCATTCTGGATCATCTGCAGAGGTTTGGTTGTGCAAGCTGGAAGTCCACCCAGTAGCGCATTGCAGAAGTCCAGTCTGGACAGGACTAGAGCCTGCACTAGGACTTGCGTAGCATGCTCTGATAGGAAGGGTCTAATGTTCCTGATATTGTAGAGGATGAATCTACAGGACCGGTCGGTGCTGGCAGCTTGATCCGTGAAGTTGAGCTGATCATCGATCACCACTCCTAGGTTTCGTGCCTTTCTGGAAGGTGTGATGGTTGATGAGCCCAGTTGAATGGAAAGGTTGTGATAAGTCTTTGTATTAGCCGGGATTACAAGCAGTTCTGTTTTTGAAAGGTTCAGCTGTAGGTGATGGCCGTTCATCCAGAGCGAGATGTCGGCTAGGCAGGCTGAGATGCGTGCAGAAACGGTCGGATCATCTGGGCGAAAAGACAGGTAGAGTTGTGTATCATCCGCATAGCAGTGATAGGAAAAGCCATGTTTCCTAATGACAGAGCCAAGGGATGTCATGTATACAGAGAATAGCAACGGACCAAGCACTGAGCCCTGAGGGACACCTGTGTTGAGATGTTGGGACTCAGACACCTCACCCCTCCAAGATACTCTTAATGACCTACCCGAGAGGTAAGACCTGAACCATTGTAGCACCATTCCGGAGACCCCCATAGCCTTGAGAGTGGACAGGAGGATGTGATGGTTAACAGCGTCAAAGGCGGCAGATAGATCCAGTAGGATGAGAACGGATGAGTTAGAGGAAGCTCTTTCCAGTTTCAGGGCTTCAATAACAGAGAGCAGCGCAGTCTCAGTGGAATGACCGCTCTTGAACCCAGACTGGTTCCTGTCCAGGAGGTTGTTCTGGGTGAGGAAGGATGAGAGCTGGTTACATACAACACGTTCTAGAGTTTCACATGTAATAAAGTATCTTCACGTTCACACGTAGTAAAGTATCTTGAACGGGAAGAATTGGCCGACCTAGAGGATGAGGGTATGTCAGACCTCCTTAGTGTACATGACATAATAGACAAAGTCATTATGGCAACAAACGTAAGTGAAGGTGAAATCTCCAGTCAAACTGAGTCACAGGAAAAACTACAGAAAGAGGTAGAGGTGCTAAGGCTGTAATTGAAAGAAAAAGAGAACGCAATGCATGATCTAATGAAAACAAGCATATGGCCCCAGCACTCCCTAATGGCTCCATGTGGCGCAAAGATTTTAAGATATCTGGCCAGATAGGCGAGCCAGGACAAAAAGATAAGCTAACATTTTCTAGTCTGGCCAAACAAATTGAAAGTGGGCTCAGCAAAGGCTATCCAGAGTCGGAGATTATTGATGCTGTAATCCGTGCTGACACACCAGGTCTGCAGTTACGAAGTTACCTTGAAGGGAAAGACAAACTAATGCTGCCTGCCCTTCGTAGGATACTCAGATGTCATTACCAGGAGAGAGGCGCCACAGAGTTATATAAACAACTCACTTCTGAGGTTCAAAACGGTAAAGAGACCCCTCAAAACTTCCTGATAAGGGCAATGGACCTAAAACAAAAAAATCCTGTTTGCTTCTCAGGAAGCTGATTCAAGCCTAAAATATGACCCAGTTCTAGTCCAGAGTCTGTTTATGCATACAGTCCTAACTGGCCTCCAGAGTGATAATATTAAAGGTGACCTGTAGCCCTACCTCCTCCAGACAGACACCTCAGATGAGCTGCTGTTGGAGAAACTGAACATTTCATCTGACAATGAAAAAGCGAGGCTGGACAAAAAGAAACATGCTGCCCCATCACTCGTAACTAATGTGAACACCGTCCAGTCAAGTGAAGCTCCGGTGGAAAAGAAAAGTGCTACCTCCCAAAGCCCAGCAACACTTACCCCCGATCTGCTCGCTGAAATCAAAGAAATGCGCTATGATATGGTGCTATTGAAAGACTTGAAAGCTGAGATCTGCCAAATCAGGGAGACCATCCAAAGACCCACACCTGCCCCGCCACATTACCTCCCACTAAGCAGAGAACCAGCAACTGTGCCCTCTCCCTACCCAGTGTTTTCACCCCCTTATAAGACTGAGTCAAATGACATGCCATTTTACCACCAGCAGTCACCAACCGCAGTGCAGGAATATCGACCAGCATTCGGCCCTGGGCGGACAAGAGAGACGGCCCAGTTCCAGCAGAGGTTTGCACCGCAGAGGTTTTACCCAGCATGGCGCCCTCAGCCAAGGTGTTTCTCATGTACTCAAGCAGGTGAGGAGTACTGTCAGCATTGCTTTAGGTGTGGAAGCAGTGAACACTTCAGAGCAGGTTGTAAAGCATAGAGACCAGTAGAACAAGCTAGGAGGATTCCTTTAAACTAAGAGGGGTTGCTCCCTGGGGACATGGAGCAACCAGTGATATTGATAAGTCCCAATTTTGTGCAGGCTGCGAGGAAGAGAAAGGAAGCGAGGAACTAGAATGTTGTTCAGTTTGTAAAATCACTCTATACTGCTCAAAGGAGTGTCAGGGAAACCATTGGCCCACACACAAAAGACTTTGTAAGTCAAATTTATGTCCAGATGTAAAGAAGCAGGCAACTCAGCCACGGGATAAAGTCAAGTGCAAGGAAAATAACGCTCCAGGGAAAACACCTACTTTAACTGAGTTAGTAGGAAAGGAGTGTGTCATCAGGTGCTTCCTGCACAAACAGGAAACCCAGGCCCTTTGGGATACAGGTTCACAAGTTTGTGCTATAGATGAGGTATGCAAAAAAAGCTATTTACCTGATGTTCCTCTCAGAGATGTATCAGAGCTAGTTGACCCTTTGCAAATCGAAGCAGCCAATGGAACAGAAATGCCACACGTTGGATGGCTCGAAGTGTCCTTTAAACTTACTTCTAGTGATGATGGGCTGCTAATACCCATGCTAGTGTTAAAAGGCAGACAACAACAATGTCCTATTATTGGCTTTAATGTCATTGAGCGTCTTGTCCTAGATAGCCTGCGAGATCAAACAAAGCATGTGGATAAACACAACCTTGTGAAGGCAGTAAGAATGGCTTTTCCTCATCTCAGGAAAAACAAGGCAAAAACCTTTATTAATGCAGTGAGTGTAGGACAGACATGTGACCATAATGTGACGACCGCAAATGAGAGTCAATGTACCTAAACTTACCTCCATCCAAATCTAGTGTCGGGTACAGGCCCCACGTTTCAGAGAGGATCAGACTCTTATCTTTGAACCTGACGAGAACCCACATTGGCCTGAAGGACTAGAGTTTTGTGAAACTCTTGTGTCAGTAAAGGCAGGGATGACCCCAAAAATTATTGTCAGTGTGCAAAACCCTACAAGTCATGACATTATGCTGTCAGGGAGGACTGTTATTGGAACTGTACAGTCGGCCAGATCAGTGTATCCTGCCAGCATATTTAAAACAGATCACCTACCAACTGCATTCATTCACCATGTCCAGGCTCAGAACTCTAGTGAAAGCACCCCTGTCCAAGAACAATGGAAACCTCACTGTTGATTTGACTCACCTTGATGAGCACCAGCGACAGACAGTCAGTCGGATGTTAAGAGAAGAGTCGGAGTCATTCTCCAGGTCTGATGATGACATAGGCTGTGTAGAAAATCTGCAAATGGACATTTCACTAAAAGATGGTGAACCAGTGTCAAAAGCGTATCTATCTGTTCCAAAACCTTTATACAGAGAGATGAAAGACTATTTACAGGACTTGATAGCACAGGGGTGGGTTGAAAAGTCAACCTCTTCCTTCTCCTCTCCAGTTGTTTGTGTAAGGAAAAAGACGGTACTCTGCGCTTATGCATTGATTACAGGGAGCTCAACAAAAAACTCATTCAGATCACCACCCCATCCCCAGAGTGCAGGACATTATGGATACCCTGGGAGGAAACACCCTTTTTTCACTGCTGGATCAGGGAAAGGCTTACCACCAGGGATTCATGGCAAAGTGATGTAGACATTTGACAGCTTTTGTGACCCCGTGGGGCCTATATGAGTGGGTTTGGATCCCGTTTGGGCTCATGAATGCGCCTGCAGCATTTCAGCGTTGCATTGAACAATGCCTAGAAGGCTAAAGGGATGAAATATGTGTGCCATATCTCGATGATGTTCTTGTGTTTAGCAAAACTTTTGAGGATCATGTCAGTGACGTCAGAAAGGTGCTGCAACGACTGAGGGAGCATGGGATAAAACTGAAACGCAGAAAATGTGACCTGTTTAAGACAGAAGTGAGGTACCTTGGTAGAATTGTGTCTGCTGAGGGAAATAGAATGGACCCTGCCGATACTGCTGCAGTGAGAGCCCTGAAAGACAAGCAGCCAGGTACTGTTGGTGAGTTGAGAGCAATTTTAGGACTGTTGAGTTATTACCGGCAGTATATTAAGGATTTTTCACGTATTGCCAGCCCCTTGTATGACCTGTTGAAAGCACCTGTCGAGACTGAGACCCAGCAAAAGAAAAAGAAAAAGTGGCAAACAAAACGAAACAGTAGGGGAGTTCCATCCAACACCCCCATTGAGTGGGCTGATGTGCATCAAACAATATTGGAACGGTTGATAGACTGTCTTATTCAGCCTACTGTTTTAGGCTTCCCGGAGTTTTCACAGCCGTTTACCCTCCATACTGACGCTTCCAACCAGGGGCTAGGAGCGGTATTATATCAAAGACAGAATGGAAAACTACGGGTGATTGCTTATGGCTCCCGCACTTTGACTGCAGCAGAAAATAATTACCATTTGCACTCAGGCAAGTTAGAGTTTCTAGCCCTTAAGTGGGCGATCACAGAGAAATTTCGTGATTACCAATACTATGCACCATTCTTCACCGTCTACAGTGACAATAATCCACTTACCTATGTGCTGTCCACTGCTAAATTGAATGCAACAGGTTGCCGCTGGGTGGCAGAACTGGCAGATTTTCAGTTCACAAAAAAATTCCGCCCCGGTAAAGAAAATATCGATGCAGACAGCCTGTCCAGAATGCCTTTGGATGTGGAGACGTTTATGAAAGAGTGTTCAGAGGAAATGTCATATGATGTGATTGGAGCGGCGACACAAGCAGTGGAAAGGCAGGATGAGTTCAGCGTATCTTGGTCCATGGATATCTCAGCAAAATGTGCAACACTATCTACAGACACATTACTCATTCCACTAACAGCAGGACAAGTTAAACATGACCAGAGGAATGACCCCACTGTCGGACCCGTGGTTCAGTTCAAACTGGCAGGAGATAAACCATCAGGTCACAAACTAAGGCAGCTCAGTCCACAGATCACATGCCTTCTTGGAGAGTGGGACAGACTGGAAATAAATGAAAGTGGAGTGTTGTACAGAAAAACTACAAGCAGAAAACAGCTGGTGCTTCCAGAAAAACATAAAAGTACAGTGTTAAAGGAGCTTCACAATGAAATGGGCCACCAAGGTGTAGACAGGACTATGTCACTGATATGAGACCGGTTTTACTGGCCCTATATGCAACGATAGATAGAAGATAACGTCGTAAGGAAGTTTGTATGTCTCAAACACGAGAAGCCAAGCCATGAGACAAGAGCCCCGCTGACCAGCATTGTCACCACTCAACCGTTCAAACTTGTCTCAGTGGATTTCTTGCATCTTGACAAATGTAAGGGTGGCTATGAATATATTCTTGTAATCATTGACCACTTTACGCGTTTTGCCCAGGCATACGCCACCACTTCAAAATCAGGAAAAACAGCTGCAGACAAAATATTTAATGACTATGCATTGAGATTTGGCTTCCCGACAAGAGTACACCATGATCAAGGGGGTGAATTTGAAAATCAACTGTTTACACAACTGAAAAAAATTCCGTGGAGTTGCCGGGTCGAGAACTACCCCCTACCACCCCCAAGGGCACGGGCAGGTAGAGAGGTTTAACCGAACACTACTTCAGATGTTAAAGACGCTCACAGAGAGACAAAAAAGTAACTGGAAAGACTCACTAAACAAACTGACCTACGCGTACAATTGCACTCGCAGCGAAGTGACTGTTTTTTCCCCCTTTTACCTGCTGTACGGACGCTCCCCACGGTTGCCAGTTGACATGTTGTTCAACTTGACTTCAGAACAAGGAAACTGTAATCACCATCACTACATGGAACAGTGGAAGCAGGGCATGGAAGAAGCCTATGAGATCACAAAAGAGAATGCGCATAAAGCTACGATCAGAAGTAAGAGACATTATGACAGTAAAGTTAAAAGCTCAGTGTTGCAGCCTGGAGATCGTGTCTTAATCAGAAACATGACACCTCGTGGTGGTCCAGGAAAACTGAGAAACCATTGGGAGGATACTATTCACACAGTTGTGCGCCGAGTCAGTCCAGATATTCCTGTTTATGAACTCAGACCTGAGAAAGGAAAAGGGAGATCAAGGGTTTTACATCGTAATCTCCTCCTCCCATGTGACCACCTGCCACTTGAAACAACAGTGCAGCCACGAGCAAGGAAAAGAAATGTGGAGCCAATCGAGGAAGCAGAGCAGTCAGAAGAAGAGGACGATGAAGATGAATATTATCCAGTGTCACTTCAGCAGCAATCTGAACATGGCCCACCTGAGACGATGAACCCTATGTGTAGTACACCTCCGCAGCTTGAACACATACATTCTGAGGAAAACATGTTACCTGGGCCAGATAGAGAACAAAGAGAAACAAACCAAATGGAAAACTCACTGGAGAGAGAGGACGGTTTTGTCGAGGGTATGCCTTTGGAGGAAGCTGTCCCCTTGCTTGTTTCAAGTGACCACAATGGTGAGGAGCTTCAGCGGCCCAGACGACAGCACAAACGGCCCAAGGTTTTCACATATGATAGGCTTGGCTCACAAGCTTGCCACAACAATGGAACATTAAAACAACAAAATCGGGTGGTGCCGTGGACATACATTGTGCAGCCACATCACTTCCAATACTTCCGGCACTAAGGACATGAAAGGTAGAAACTGAACTGAGTAAATGCAGACACATTACGCTCAAAATGAACTGTTCAATACAGAATGCACATTCAAATGGACTGATGAACATAAGATGGACTGTGGTTACACTCTACATACACATTTATATGACACTGTTGCAGTCAATCACACCACACTTATGGACCTTTGTTTAAGGAGAGTGTTATTGAATTAAACATGTTGAACAAACAGAACTGTTAACAAGGCAGTAACATTTCTAAGTGGATGCAAATCAAAGACCAAAAGAGCGAATTGACATTCAAAAATATTGGGTATTTACCTGTGCTTGAAGGAATGTATGAAAAGAGTTTCAGTATGTAATACTGTACTATATAAATTAAAAGGTCAAGGGTTACATCAGGATGTTGGGGTCAACATCTTTTTATGTATGTGACGAGTGGTATGTGAAACTATAGTTCCTAATTTATCATTTCACAATAGTTGGTTATCCATCCATCCATCCATTTTCTACCGCTTATCCGAACTACCACGGGTCACAGGGAGGAAACCCCCGAGGCACGGGGAGAACATGCAAACTCCACACACACAAGTCGGAAGCGGGAATCGAACCCCCAACCCTGGAGGTGTGAGGCGAACGTGCTAACCACTAAGCCACCGTGCCCCCCCCCATAGTTGGTTATATTAATGTTTATATTAGAATGCATATTAAGTTTTGTCACCGTTTAAAAATAGACAACAAGTTATATTAATAGGAGGAATGCAGATAATACTGATCCTTGTCCTTATTGGTTGATTATTCGTCGATGTGTTGGTAATGCCTTGGGGCTTCCGTAGGGAGATCGTGATTCGCGCTTCTCTTCCGCATTCAATACAGACGAGTGAAGGCGAGAACTGCGTGTGCGTGTTTCTTCAACCTTCTCCCGTTATTTTCCCCTTTTTAAGGTAATTACCACTCACGAAGCAAAGTAAATGTTAAAATATGTTGATAGTACATTTCGTTATGTTACTGTGGGTTTTTATACTATATTGTTTAAAGAGTTTTGTGCTAACTGCGAAGATGTGTGAGTGTGACGTCATGCTAGCAGCCGGACACCTCGTGACTCCGTCGTGTATGAGTCCCGCCATATACAATTATTTATTTGTTCGTTGGCGTTTAAGCTAGCTACTGCTACGTTCACATATTTTTGCTTGTAAGGGTTGTGTATTTGTTATTATAAGGGTGAGTAAAAGTGTGTTACACATAGCCGGACTATATCGGGTCTATATTTAACCTAGACGTTGTTTAAATGACGGCTATTGCTTGCTGGGATGCTTCGGCGCAGAAGGAAGCCCGTGAGCCACGAAGGTAAATTTACGTCAAAACGCGACCGCCGACTTTATTTGCGTGCAGATACATTGCCGCCTATATTAGACAGCCTAGTCAGTTTATTGTTTTATTTTGATATTGCATCACTCATAGCTCTAATGTTTAAAATATAGTTTAGGAAGATGTATGTAACCACAATCATTAGCTTTCATTAACTCTTAAAAGAGTTAAATCTCTCTTGACAGTTTCCGTGCTAGACGTATGACCCCTGGGGACTGGACGCATCACAGGTTGCAGGTTGGCGTACTACATTCCGAGTGCACTAAATTTTTTGTTATTAAATCACTGTGTAATCAGGTCATCCTTTGATATTCCTAGTTACAATTTCACAATCCACAATCCATATGGCCGGCAGTCGACCGTAAGGTGGATGCCGGCATTTTACTTCCGTGTTATTGTTTGTTTATTTTGATTAAAGTTTTTCTGTTAACCGGTTCCCGCCTCCTTCCTTCCCAACTTTGAACTGTGTTACACCCAGCAATTGTGCCATTGAACTAACACCCGGATCATCACCACCCAGAAGTAAAAACTTTCCTTTGTCAGAACCTGAGAGCCTTGCAATGAACTCTTACATATATGAAGAATTGGCCAAACCTTCCACGTCTCCTGCATCGGCAGGGTTTTTTGTGGGCATGGAAGATGGCAGCCTACGTCCTTGCATTGATTAAAGGAGAATTAACGAGATGACAGTCAAGTTACGATATCCCCTACCGCTAGTACCCTCAACTGTTGAACAATTAATGGACGCAAAAGTTTACACCAAACTGGATCGACACAGTGCCTATAATCTTATCTGCATCAGAGAGGGCAACGAGTGGAAATCCAGACTGCCGTTTCTGTCCTCTGATACATTATCAGTCCTGAAGGAATCACAATGGACAACAAGAAGGTACAAGCCGCTCTCAACTTGCCCAAACCTAAAACTCTTAAGGAACTTCAACGCTTCCTTGGTTTTTCCAGAAGATTTATTAAGAACTTCAGCATTGTGGTAGCACCAATTACTTTTATGACCAAAATTACACTTCCACCGCTTTACCACCACACCCATCCTTCATCATCCAGACCCAGAGCAACCATTTCCGGTTGAAGTGGATGCATCTAATTCTGGCATTGAAGCAATTTTCTTCCAGACACAAGGTACACCACCCAAACTTTACCCATGTGCTTATTCTCCAGGAAACTATGTGCTGCTGAGTATCTATGATTTGGGAAATCAAGAATTAATTGCGATTTAAGACAACATTCGAGGAGTGGCGTCACTGGCTGTAAGGGGTTTGACATCCTTTTGTGGTTCTCACAGATCACCAAAATCTTGAATGCCTCCAAACAGCTAGGAGACTAAACCCCTGACAAGCTAGGTGGGCATTGTTTTTTACTCAATTTAACTTTTCTGTCACCTACAGACCTGGAACCAAGAAATCCAAGGTCGATGCTTTGTCAAGACATTTTTACTCCGCTCCCATTAACCACCCACCCAAATTCATCATCTCTCCAGATCTGATTGTAGGTCCCATCCAGTGGGACATCTACCTAATCAATGCCAGCCACCCTCCCCCATCAGCCTGTCCACCCAACTGTACTTTTGTTCTAATTCGTGAGAGGGTCATTCAGTGGGTGTAAGATTACTTTTTGCCTAGGTAGAAGGTTGAAGAGTCTAGTCGATGGAACATACAAAGTTTCAAGCCTGGGGACCAAGAATGACACAGACACAGAAGTGCAGTTCAATCAGAGTCCAAAGTTTATTGAGTATAGGCGCAATACTTATATTCATAAAAGAAGTAAGATATGTCATGGAAAGATATGTCATGAAAAACATACCAGACCTCTATTAATATTATTCATGTGGTAAATTCCTTTTTCTTAGAAATACCAGGCCTCTAATGATATTGTTAGCAGAAGGCAGCACAATGTTCTAAGAACATTGAATCTTTCTGAAACTTTCACTTAAAATCGAGTAAGATTAGACATAATCTGTGAACAATCTTACTCAATTTTAAGTGCTGACCAAGCTAGCAGAAGGTTCCAGAAAATACATTTCACATAATATGTGCAACACAGGCAAAGTCCATATTCTCAGAGTGGGTTCATTCATCTCCCAGCTCCGGACTTCCAGGTCTCAACAACACTGTGCAACTATTCAGAATCGCTTATGGTGAGATTCTTTATTAAATGACACGGCAAAATTTTTTAGATTTTTCACCCTTGTGCTACTGCTAAACCCTCCAAACAAGCTCCTGCAGGTCTTCTTCAACCTCTACCTAGTACTTAGAAAATGTAAATGAAGGAACAGGGGCAAGTAATGTTTCAAAATAACTTAATTAAGGAATAAAGTAACTATAAAACCAGTAATAAAATATTAAATAAAAGTTGGTTCTTGTCAAGAAATGAGTTCAGCTAAACATGACTATAAATTCACAGTATAAAGAATAGTAAAGAGTGAAAATACCCGAATGGATATACAAGTTACAACAGTACAACCATACTGAGTGAACTACCTGGTATACACATGCACAATCTAGAAGCACTGAAATAGTACACTTTACATGCACTAATATTAACAGGCGGTTTCAGACATGTTAACAACACTGTATTACCTTCAAACGGAAGAAGTAAATGATAACACCTACACAATAAAATCAATAATTAAGCAAGTGGGCCCTTTCACTCACTCAACCGTACTCACACAATCCCTGATGCAGGCCCGTGTCGTTGCTGGAGTGCGTAGAGGCCTGTGAAACTTAAATTGGCCGCTGCGCTCAAGTGAGCAGATAAAACGTAGAAACACAGTACCTAGTCTCTTTAATCCAAAGCACCAGTATAATCGCCTACTAGTATCCTCCCAAAAAGCACCAATCGTCCCTCGTAGCCAGAGGAACACCAAACGCTTCCGGAGGCTGGGTGCGCTATCCGTTTTTTTCCGTAGCTCTCTCCTTTTTAGATTGAAACTCGCACGGCGGTTTAAAATTACTCGTTGTGCTCTCTCCAGCTCTCAATGAGAATCGAACCACGGGAAAACACAAGCGCTAACAAAGAGGTGCAATGATATGTTTAAAACACGCACCGATCTATGAAATGAAAGTGTAGTAGAGTAGGCGGGGCGAGACCGTGGTTCGAGTCCGGTGAGTAATTGTGAATTAGCGCCAGCTGTGCGCACACCGGGCTCGATTCACGTAGGAGATGGGAGCATATAAAAGGAACGCGCGACCTGACCGTCGAAGAGAGAGGACCAGGCCCGAACTTGTGTTATGTTTGTATTTATATTTATGTTTTGTTCGCCGGCGGTCGTCCGTGAGGGGCAACCGGCTGTTATATTAATTTATAAAATGTTTAAAATGTCTTCTGGTTCCCGACTCCTTCCTTCCCTTTTATGGAGATGTATTACAGAAAGCTTTTGCCGTATCGTGTAAAACAGCAATGTACCGATGCCTCGATACTAATTGTTAACCCATATTTTGAGCCAACCTTAGCTTCAAAATCAATCACAAACGTACTCGAATTTAAACTGAAATAAAATCGCGTTTTGCTTACAAACTCGCAAGTTATTCACCTATGACCGAATTCTCATGTCTCCTCTCCATCTTTCTCTTTTTTCCAAACCTTACGTAGAAAGACATAAGGGACATTGTGCGTATGAACGTAATCGTTTTAAATTATATCTCGTAGGTAAATAACTGACAAGGCCTATATGTGTTATTATTCAATTAATTATTCAGCTCAAACCAACTGTAAAGCACAAAAGAGACACTGGCCTTTGTGAAGATGTGCTTAACAGCTCACAGTTGGCCACATAAGCCTAAACAAGGTGCGTACATTTGATACCTACGGGTAATGTGTCAAAAGTGTTATGAGTTGGATGCATTTTACTTATTTGGCCATTACCTGTTAATTACAGCGTTATAACACGTTTATTAAGCTTAATAACGGTGTGTCCATCATTTACCCATGGAGACCCTGTCAAACAAGTTATCTCTGGTATGTACCTTCGTAACTTATTTAATGGGGACCTCGTAGGTAAATAATGGACAATGCTTATATGTTATTATTCAATGACTTATTCAGCTCAAACCAACTGTAAAGCACACAAGAGACACTGGTCTTCGTGGTGATGTGCCTTACAGCTCACAGTTGTGCCCCATAAGCCTAAACAAGGTGTGTACATTTGAAACCTGGGGGTAATATGTCAAAAGTGTTATAAGTGGGATGCATTTGACTTATTTGGCCATTACCTGTTAATTACAGCGTTATAACACGTTTATTAAGCTTTATATCGGTTTGTCCATCATTTACATGGAGACCCTGTCAAATACATTATCTGTGGCATGTACATTCGTAACTTATTCAATGGGGTCTTGGTAGGTAAATAATGGACAATGCCTATATGTGTTATAACATGTTTATTAAGCTTAATATCGGTGTGTCCATCATTTACCTATGGAGACCCTGTCAAACAAGTTATGTGTGGCATGTACATTCGTAGCTTATAAAATGTGGCCCTCATAGGTAAATAATGGACAAAGCCTATTAATAGTCATTAATTAACCTTGGCAATGAGCTATTCAGGACGAGACACAATCCTTCACACTGATATGCAATAGAGCATTAATTATGTGAAACTAATGAGAGGGATGCACTTTTGTGAATTGTTATTTTGTCCTACAGTTTGGGAATCCATAGGACTTTGTAACACACGGCTATTTCTTACATCTCTAACTGATTGTAAGGGGCCCTCATAGGTAAATAATGGACAAAGCCTATTAAGGGTCATAAGCCTAAATAAGGAGTAATATAGCTTCAAACAACAATGGAGTGTATAAGAGGCACATCCCTTCAAAATGACGTGCAATAAGGCTCTGAGTTGTGTTCCAGAAGCTTAGAAAGGGTGTGTCCATCATTTACCTATGGGAGTCATGCCAAAAGTGTTATGAGTGGGACTTCCTGTGACCACAGGAAGTCCCAATCGTAACAATGGGGCACTTATAGGTAAATAATGGACAAAGTGTACATTCATAACATAGAAATGGTGTGTACATGAGACACCTACGGGGGCACCGTCACATAAGTTACGACTTGGACTTCCTGTGACGTATCAAAACAACGGAAGTGACAGTCATAACTTATTTGACTGTGGACTCGTAGGTTTCCATTGCACAATACTTTAAATGGCTAACTTTAAGACTTTAAACAACTTTCGTATGACAAACCCACATATATGTTTCCTAAAAGCACTCATTATTGGTACATTCCCCACTTCAGGTTTTTAAAATGCCTACTTTGCATACACAAGAACTATTCACAGAAACAGGTCTCTGCCCTGCATTTGTGGCATAATTATGCTTTATGTTTGTGCAAAAACCTTAAGGAAATGAATGCTAGTCTTTCACACCCTTACAAATCCTCTATTCAAAGCCCATGCCCCTCGCAATAGGGCAAGCGCTCGAAAATAAATCACAAAAAATATTCACAAAAAATTAAGGTCTCACAGCGACCCCAAAACGGGCAATATAGCACATAACGAGGCCGTACCGACTCCATACTCACAGAACTAAATGAGGGGACCACCACGAGATATATCATTAGAATTGGAGTAATTTGAGTAACTGTGAGATGGTGGTCTAGTGGGTTAAACCACTGAACTGGTAAATCAAAGGTTGCTGGTTCGATCCCAGCAGCCACCACCAGTGTGTCCTTGAGCAAGACACTTTACTCCATGTTGCTCCAGGGGGATTGTCCCTGTAATAAGTGCACTGTAAGTCACTTTGGATAAAAGCGTCTTCCAAATGACTAAATAATAATAATAATAATAAATAATAATTGAAGCCTCCGGGGTCATTCGGGGGTCATCGTACGATAACCACTTATGAAAATAATGGGATAGGTTGCAACTGTCAGAGGCTCCCGTACGGCCCTCGCAGGGCCCAGGAGCACAACACTTAGCAGAAAGTTGCGTCTAGTAGCCCTCGACGACATAACTAAACGGCTAGTTGGTAACGTGATATTAAATATTTTTTATTATTTTTCATACATCTCTCTTCCTCCCATTGTTCCCTATGGATAAGGGGTTAGGCTTAGGGATAGGAAGTTAGTTCCAGGAAGAAATGGTTCTCAGGAAGTGTCTAGAGACAAGGAACTCGAGATCCCGATACGGGAGCCTTTTGACCCCTGTATTCTAGAGCGTACATTAGCAACCTATTTGCAGGCTTTCGGTGTCTTTTTGGCCAAACCGAGTGGTCGACGAGGTCGGAGCTGCACGTGACTTCAAGGCCCAACCCGGGGGCCCTTGACAGACCACATACGTGAAAATTGGGCCAATCGGACCATTCTGCGGCAGTGTCCATCATGAGCCTATGAAAATTAATGGGATAGGTTGCGGGTGTCAGAGAATCCCGTACGGCCCGTGCAGGCCCCAGGAGCCCAAAACCTAACAGAAAATTGCGACCTCTACGACATACCGAGGGAGCTAGGTTGAGACGCAAAGTTAAATATTTTTCCTTATTTCTGTACTTATATCTCTGTTCCTTCCGTTGTTCTCATTGGGCCTTTTGCCTGAAAAGGGTTCATTTTAAGACTTTTAACAACTTTCGTTTGACAATCTCACAGATATGCATTCTAGAAGCACCTGAGAATATATTACAAAATTCAGGCTGGTAAAATGCTTATTTTGCATACAAGTGGACTTTTGACAGAATTATGTTTTCCAAGCTTTTTATTCATATTTATGCTTTATTTTCGTGCAAATGCTTTGGGGCTTCGAATGCTAGCCCTTCATATCATTAAGCAACAGATATTCAAAGCCAATACCCCTCGCAGTAGGGCAGGTGCTCGAAAAAAATCACTCGCCTGGCACGGTGGGCGTTCATATCCGACGACTTTTTGTCAGATAATCGACCCGGGCGCTTTTCGGCACTTTCGGGGTGTAGCGCCAACCATAGGCAGAAAGGGGCATCAAACTGCCAACTCAAGGTGCGCAACGGACGTGAGGAAGACTGCTTTAGAGTTAGGTGGTTAGGGGGACGCGAAAGGCACCTTTTGGACGTGGTGATGAAGATTAGTCAGTAAGGGGGATGTTTAGTCGTTTTGTGGCCGAGCGCCATCGATAGGCAGAAAGGGGCATCAAACTACCAACTCTAGGTGCGCAATGGACGTGAAGAAGACTACAGCCCCAGCCCAAGAAGGTGGAAGCGGTCAAAAAAGGTCCCCGGCTCATCCACAAGACCCAGGTACATGCTTTCCTATCGCTGCCTTATGCCCAACTTCTCTTCCCTAGCATGCCCCCTGACCGACCTGACCAAAAGGGGGTATATACAGAGGAATTGAAGTGGACCGCGGAGGCAGGGACGGCATTTCAAACCCTGAAGCAGACTCTGTCCTCATCTCCCGTACTGCATACTCCTGACTTCGGCTGCCCCTTTACCCTCCAGGCCGATGCGTCCAACACCGGACTGGGTGCTGTACTATCCCAGCAGAAGTAAGGAGAAGTGAACCTAGTTGTTTACATGAGTTGGAAGGTCACAACGGCAGAATCCAGGAGGGCCTAGCCATAAAGTGGACAGTCCTGGAGCTCCAATATTACCTGCTGGGATAAAGCTTCTGTCTGGTAACCGATCACGCCCCATTACTGTTGGTAGCTAAATCAAAGATACCAATGCCTGTGTAATCAGATGGTTCCATGCGGACTTACACTTCAAAGTCCTACATAAGGCAGGGCCTCCCATGGCAATACGCACGGCCTTTCGTGGTTAGGCTGGATAACTTGGTCAGGTATTTTCCCTTCCTCCCCTTCAGTCTCCCCTGTCTCCTTACAGATTGTATCACAGTACCAGGACACTCAATCAGTGTCGCAATGGAAACGGAGGAATCAGCGTAGCACACCTGCCGATTGTCAGCACCTGATCTACATTACTCTCACCCTTATAAGCGGGGCAGAAGAGGAAACGGGTGAGCTTGGTCTCCGCACGCATA